>NC_138384.1:29755878-29781033 GCF_054177405.1 Leptonychotes weddellii
GAGGAGCAGGAGGAGCAGGAGGAGGAGGAGCAGGAGTTAGCAAGGATGTGGAGAAATTAGAACATTTGTGCACCGCTCATGGGAATATAAAATTGTGCCGCCACTGTGGAAAATGGTAGCTCCTGAAAAAATTAAACGTAGAACTACCACATGATTCATCAGTTCCTCTTCTGGGTATATGCCCAAGAGAATGGACAGCAGGGATCTGAGCAGATAGCTGTAGACCCATGCTCATGGCAGCATGATTCACGATAGCTACAGCAGAGAAGCAACCCACATGTCCCTCCACAGATGAATGGATAAATAAAATGTGGTTGGTCCATACAAGGGAATATCCTTTGGCCTTCAAAAGGAAGGAGGGCCTGCCACCTGCTACACCATGGATGAACCTCGAGGACATGACGCTTAGCGACATGAGCCAGTCACAAGGACAGATACTGCGTGATTCCACTTACGCAAGGTTTTTGGAGGAGTCAAACCTCTATCCTAGAGACAGAAAGTAGAAGAGTGGTTGCCAGGGGCGGGGGGAGGGGGAGTGTGTACAGAGCTTCAGTCTGGGAAGACGAAAATGTTGTGGAAAAGTGGTGGGGATGGTTGCATAACAGTGCGAATGCACTTCATGCCACTGAACAGTACACTCAAAAATAACTGTTAAGATGGTGAATTTTATGTTAGATATATTGTACCAAACAAATGTTTTTAACCCTATATGTGTATGCTTGTACCTATATTACAGAAAGTTTAAAAGGATGCCTTCTACATTGTCAAGGATGGGAATAAAGGGTAGAACAGGAGGGGGGATTTGACCTTTTACTTTATATACCTACGTGTTCTTTAACCATCTTACAAAGAATAGCAGTAAATTTGCAATAATAATACAAATGTGTAGTTTTGTTTAAAGCTTTACTTATTTATTTTGGTGAGAGAGAGTGCATGAGCGGAGGGGAGGGAGGGGGAGAGGCAGAGAGAGAGAGAGAAGCAGACTCCCCACTGAGCGCAGAGCCCACCGTGGGACTCGATCTCATGGCCCTGAGATCATGACCTGAGCTGAAATCACGAATTGAACACTTAACCAACTGAGTCACCCAGGTGCCCCCAAATATGTGTTTTTTAAATGGGGAAGCAGCACCTACCTCAGAGGATGTGAGGATTAACAGCCTCGCTAAAGGAAAAGCATGTATCCTGGGCCTGGAACACTCGAGGGACAGAAAATCCCTTCCCTCCCTTGTCCCTGTCCTGAGATTCTCTAAGCTCTACAGAACAGTCTACCAGAGGGTTGATATTGGAGACAAAAGGCATAGGCCCTCTGCAGCCCCATGTCCATCCCAATGTCCACAGCAACCGAAGACTAAGGAAGGGTCCACTCCAGGAGGCCCACCCAAGCCTGGTGATCCCACACAATCATACCCTGGGAACCCCTCACCATCTCTGGAATCTCGTGGGAATGTTCAGTCTTGAGCATTGGGAGGAAACTATGATCATTTCTAGATGGCCACATTTGGGGCAACAACTGTGCCTTCTGGGTCATTCTCAAAGACCCAGAAAAGCTCTGGAAAGCTTTGAAAGCTTTCTTCTGCCCTTTTGTCTCAATACCCATGTCCTCAAGGAAACAGAACTCCTTTTACCCTTCCTCTTGAATTTGTCTTAGCACCTTTCACCTTCTGGAAGTTCTTCACACGTCTAGTCCAAATCTCTCATGCTGCTGCCAGAGAAAAAGTCTTTGCCTCTATAACTCAGTGGCCTCTGCCCAGCAGAGAAGAAACTTCACACATGCTCTCCCCTTAAAACGAGAGACTATTCCCCTGCATACTGTGTAAGGAGCATGGCAAATACTTTCAATCTAGCTGTCTATTGGTCAGGGTCTCCAGAGGAACAGGACCAAAAGGATTGGTGTACATACATAGAAAACTATTTATTATAAGGAATTGGCTCGTGTCATTACGGGGACTGCGAGCTCAGATCTGCAGTGTGGACCAGCAGGCGGAGCCCAGGCACAGACAAAGTCCTTAGGCACTCTGCTGGAGAATCACACCTTACTTGGGGAAGGGTCTGCCTTTTTGTTCTGTTCAGGACTTTAGCTGATTGAATGTGGCCCACTCACATTAGAGAGGGCAATCTGCTTTATTCTACCAATTAAAATGTTCATGTCATCTAAAAAAAAAAAATACCCAGAATAACTTATGGCCAAATATCTGGGCACCCCATGACCCCATCAAGTTGACACATAACATTAACCAGCACAAGCAGGTACAATGTGGGTTGCTAGCTACCCAGCCAACAGTTACCACTGGACCATTGAGCTGTATGGACATGTGTTCAGGCCTCAAATGGAATGCCCCCAACCACCACCCCTGCCTCTGTGTCCCATGTCATGGGGTAAGTGCCTCTCTGGGCTTAGCTGTACCCATCCTAGGCACAGCTTGCCTCCCTGGTAAGGACAGGTTTCTTGATGAATCCACACTGGCCATCCTCTGAGCACCTGTGCCCACAGCAGACCTGTTTTCTCCCAGAGGCTGTTTCTGAGCCTGTGCAAACCCAACTTCCCTCTGCAGCAACATGCCCAGTGGTCATGAGCATGGACTCCAGAGCAGGGGGGCAAGGGTCCGGAAGCCAGTACCTGCTGTGTATTTTGGGAAAGATACTTAACCTCTCTGCACCTCAGTTTCTTTATCTATAAATTGGAAATAAAAATGGCACCCACCTCCCAGAGTGTTTTGAGGGTCAGCCAAATAATGCATGAATGATTCTACGGAACCTGATAAATATAGTAAGGCCGGAATAAATATTAACCAACACTATTATTAGTGTTATTCTTATTATTTTTGAATTGACCCAAACACATTCTGACAGCTCTACATAACAAACCCAGCAGTACACTACTCACTTGGGCTTTTTAACCACTGCAAACATAAATGTAGGTGATTTTCTTAAATTGAAAAACCCCAAAGCCAAAAAAGAAAAATAAATTTTTATCGTCAAAAATTTTTTGATGGTATAAAAATTAAAACTTGTTTTTGGCTCAGATAACACACTCAATTTAGACAAGTAATCGATTTAGGGAAATATTTGCAATCCAGAGAGCAGAGGGTTAGTATTTACAATATACTAATGAGCTGTTAAAAATAGAAGAAATGATTTTTTTAATTTTAAATTGGGATAAGGACATGAATAAGCAAACACAGAAGAGCAAATCCAAAAGGTTGTTAAACATATGAAAAAAATGCTCAAACTCAGGGCTATGCAAATGGAAATAACACTAAGATACTTTTTAATTGTCAAACTTGCAAAAATTTTAAGGGAGTTGATATCTGCTGCCAAGGGAGGTGTGGGGAAGTGGTTACTCTTGTTCAAATCTAAATGAAATGGGAATCATTTCAGGCTTTTGGGGATGCATTCCAGAAATAGTCATTGTGATAAAAATATATATTTACTCTTTGACCTGGCACTCTCTCTCCTGGAAATGTATCTTACAAAAATAAAAACACTGTTACCTAAGAATACATATGTGCTTGTCACGCAATTGGTCACTGTGACAGGACACTAGATTCCCATCAAAAGGCAAATGGATGGATAATATCCATGTTATGTAGCCATTAAAAAGAATGAATTAGAGTCATGCCAGGATAAGAGGGATTTCCTTAAGATGATGATACGTAAGAAAAGCAAAAGGCAGGAAAGTATGTATAAAATGATCCCATTTCTGTAAAATAAATAATGGCCTAAAAACTCCAAATTCATGCTGCTATGTAAATATTTGAATGTTTGAAATAAAAATATTAAAAACATATGTGCAAAAACATATATGCAATTTTTAGATACATGTTTACACATAAAGAAGTACTGAATTGATTAACCACCAAAACTAGGGTGAGTCGTGGTCTCTGTGGAGTTGGGGAGAAGTGGTTAAATGGGCTTTAGTTTAATTTCTAATGCCTTATTTCTTTGAGGAAAAGCCAACTGGAAGCAAATATGAAAAATAGCAAGAACCGAGCAGTGGAAGTAGGGATGTTTGTTACATTATCTTTTGAAATAAAAACAAGAAAGTAAATTAAATCTGACTTAGCCCATTCAGGCTGCTCGATTTTTGCAATTTTGTCTTAGTCCTTTCAGGCTGCTCGAACCAAATACCATAGATCTGGTGGTCTATAAACAACAGAAATTTATTTCTCACAATTCTAGAGGTTGGAAGTCTGAGATCAAGTCATCAGCAGATTCAGTGCCTGAAGAGAGCCTGCTTCCTGGATCATTGACAGCTGCCCTTGCACTGTGTCTTCACATGGCAGAAGGGGCAAGGGAGTTCTCTGAGAACTCTTTTATAATCCCAATCCTGAGGGTTCTACCCTCATGAGCACCTCCCAAAGGCCCCACCTCCTAATATCATCACCTTGGGAGTTAGAATTTCAACACATGGATCTGCAGGAGGACATAAACATTCAGTCCATTGCACAATCAAGATATCATTAAAAGCATGTTCTAGAGGAAGCCAAGCCCATAGATCTACCAGGGACAGTTCCCCGTCTATGCAATGGACATAAATGATAGCACTCACAACATTTTCTTGAGAGGGTCAAAGGAGAGAATAGCACTCAGCCAATGTCAGTGGGTCCTATCTCCCCAGGCACTTGTGTAGATGTTTGTAAAGATGTGCTTTGGTGCCCTTCCCAGGAGGTAGCCAATAATTTGGCCCAAGCATGGGAGCCTGGATGGCTGAACCAAACTCTGGGGGATCTTCAGAAGGCTAGAGGCAGAGAGAACATCATAAGAAAAGAAAACTGCAAACCAATATCTCTTAGGAATATAGATGTAAAATTCCTCAACAAAAATATTAGCAAACTGAACACAGCAACATATAAAAAGAATTGTACAGCATGATGAAGTAGGATTTATCCCAGGAATGCACGGTTGGGTCAGCATCTGAAAATCAATTAATGTAATTCATCATATCAATAGAATAAAAAAGAAAAATCACATAATCATCTCAATTAACACAGAATAAGCATTTGACAAAAATCCAATACCCTTTCATGATACAAACATTCAAGAAGAGAAGAAAACTTCCTCAATCTGCTAAGGAGCATCTATAAAAACTCCCCTGCTAACATCTAAAAAAATGGTGTTAAAACACAATACTTAAAAACATACTTAAAATGGTGAAAGATTGGTTATGTTCCCCCTAAAATCAAGAACAAAACAAGGACATCTGTTTTCACCACTTCTATTCAGCATTGTACTGGAGATTCTAGACAGAACAATTAGGCGAAAGAAAGAAAGAGAGAGAGAGAAAGAAAGAAAGAAAGAAAGAAAGAAAGAAAGAAAGAAAGAAAGAGGGGGAGGGAGGAAGGAAGGAAGGAAGGAAGGCAGAAAGAAAGAAAGGAAGAGAGAAAGAAAGAGAAAGAGAGAAAGAGAGAGAGAGAGAGAAAGGGAGGAAGAAGGAAGGAAGGAAAAAGAAGAAAAAACATATCCAGATTAGAAAGAAAGAAGTAAAATTATCTCTAGTCACAGATGACATGACCTTGCACATAGAAAATCCTAAGGAATCCACTAAAAAGCTTAGAACTAATAGAGTTCAGCAAGGTTGCAGGAAACAAGATCAATATATAAATATCAACTGTACTGCTATATACTTACAATGAAAATCTGAAAATGAAATTTTAAAAACAATTATATTAATAATAGTACTAAAAAGAATACAATAGTTAGAAATAAATTTAACAAAAGAAATGCAAGACTTGAGCATTGAAAACTACAAAATATGTTGAAAGGAATTAAAGATCTACATAATTGGGAAAAGATCCCACGTTCATGGATTGGAAGACATAATATTGCTAAGATGGCAATATTCCCCAAACTCATCTACAGATTCTGTGCAATCCCCATCAGAATCCCAGATGACTTCTTTATAGAAACTGATGAACCAATTCTAAAATTCATATAGAATTTCAAGAGACCAAGGTGGATAGCCAAAACAATCTTGAAAAAGAAGAACTAAGTAGGAGGACTCACATTTCCTTGTTTCAAACTTACTACAAAGCAACAACAATCCAGACAGCATGGTACTGGCACAAGGATAGACATATAAATCAATGGAATAGAATTGAGAGCCCAGAAATACCACCAACACATCTATGGTCAACTGATTTTTAACAAGGGTGCCAAGACCATCCAAAGGGGAAAGAGTAGTCTTTTCAACAAATGGTGTTGAACAACTAGATAGCCACATGCAAAAGAATGAACTTGGACCCTTACCTTACACCATATACAAAAATTAATTCAAAATGGATCAAAGACCTCAATGTAAGAACTGACACTGTAAAACTCTTAGAAGAAAACAAGGGGTAAATATGATGTCCTTGGATTTGGCACTTCCTGACCTTTCTCACCATCTCACTATTTTTGATAGCTATGCTCCAGCATGGTCCATGACATGGAGTAAGGACCAAGAGGATTAACGTTGAATGAACAGAATTTTCCTTCCAGGAGGAAGATTAGTGAATAGAACCTACAGTACACATGTGATCTGCATGTATGAACCCAGCATAACACAACAGCCCCTAAGATGGGTGCTCCTGTTGGGCCCATTTCACTGAGGAACACTGAGGTTCAAGGAGTTCAGTAACTTGCCCTGAGTTGCACAGCTCTAAATGACAACTGGAATTTGACTCCAGGCCGTCTAACTCTGGAACCCATGCTCTCAATCATTATATTTTAACCGCTTCTCACAAAAAATCTTGATCTGAACAGGCTGCCTAGATGTTTGTCCTAGGAGGAATCGAGGATCCTCTGAGCAAAGAGAGGAGATCTGGGTTCCAGTCCCAGGCTGCCCTTAACATGCTATGAATTCAGAGGAAGTCCTGTCTCCTCACCAGAACTCGGTTTCCCCATCACAACAGTGAGCAGGCTGGACTGGATGGTCTCACGAGGGCTTTCCCACTCTGACTTTCTGTGAGGTACATACGAGCCCACGTGAGCCACTGGGGCCCCGGCACTCCATTAGCAGTACTGTTCCATCTTGACCCGTGAGGAACAAAGCTGAGTTGGCAGGACGTCCCACAGGGGAATGAAGAGGCACAGGCTGGGTGAGGTTTGGGCAAACAGACCCTCTGAGTGGAAATTAGAGCAGTTCATTTGGAGTACAATTTGGCAGCATGTATCAAAATGTAAGACCCACTTATGCTGGAACCCACTGATCCCCCTTTTAGCATCCTACCAAAATGCTCTCACATGCCCACCAAGACACAGCCAACGTGTTCACCAGCAACCATCATCCGTAACCTCAGCAAGCTGAAAACACACTAGAGGTCCCTCGGTGGGGAACTGGTTGAATCAGCTGCAGAACACCCCTGCTCTGAAACCTTCTGTAGCATTTCACAAGGAAGGGGTGGGTTTGTATGTATGTCCTAAAAGGAGGTCGTCACGGTGTTGATGCGATAAAAAAAAAAAAAAAAAAAAAGCAAGAACAATATATTTAGCATAATCACATTTGTGTTGGAAGAATAGGGACGTATATACAGATGAGAGATAGATAATAGATATATAGATTCTATACAAATGCGCAGAGAATAGAGAACAAACTGATATTTACCAGAGAGGAGGGGGGTGGGGGATGGGGGAAACAGGTGATGGGGATGAGGGAGGGCACTTGTCGTGACAAGCACCGGGTGACGTAGGAAAAGTGTTGAATCACAATATTGTACTAACATAACCCTGTATGCTAACTGGAATTAAAATAAAAGCTCAGGGGTGCCTGGGTGGCTCAGTCGTTAAGCGTCTGCCTTCGGCTCAGGTCATGATCCCAGAGTCCTGGGATCCAGCCCCGCATCGGGCTCCCTGCTCCGCGGGAAGCCTGCTTCTCCTTCTCCCACTCCCACTGCTTGTGTTCCCTCTCTCGCTGTGTCTCTCTCTGTCAAATAAATAAATAAAATCTTAAAAAAATAAAAAATAAAAAATAAAAAAAATAAAAGCTCAAATATAAATATATATATTTGAGAAAGAGACCTTTCTAGAGAAAGGTTTGGAAACACAGACACATAGACACTCAAACTCTGGGGCAGAGGGTGGGTTGGAGCAAGGATGGTGAAGGGTCTTTCCTTGGGTGGCCTCTATACTATTTCTGTATTGTATAATTTCCCTACAGTGCAAATGTATTCTTTTTCTTTCCTGTAGAATTTTCCTAACAAACTAAAATGCAAAGAAGAAAACAAAGCGAGGAGTGGGAGCATGGCTGGTGTCTGCTTCATTTTCTTTGTGCACTTTTCATCACTTAACATGCTCTATGCTGAATGTTTTTGCCTAGTTTCAGAGGTAGAGTTTAGTGATCTGTCAGGTGCATACAACACGCAGTGCTCATCACATCATGTGCCCTCCTCAATGCCCGCCACCCAGTGACCGCATCCCCCCTCCCCCACCCCTCCAACATCCCTCAGTTTGTTTCCTAGACTTCAGCGTATCTTACAGTTTGCCTTCCTCTCAATTTTCATCTTATTTTATTTTTCCTTCCCTTCCCCTATGTTCATCTGTTTCGTTTCTTAAATTCCACATATGAGTGAAATCATATGGTATTTGTCTCTTTCTAACTGACTTATTTCACTTACCTATGCTGAATTTTTATTGCCTTAGTGTCTGTCCCCCATGAGGACGTCAGCCTCACGGGGGCTGGAATGTTTGCCTAGGATAAAGCCAAGTACATATTAACCACTTCAATGATATGTACTGAATGAATGAATGAATGAATGATCCATCTCACCATTCAAACCCAAGTGGAACTGCAGCCAAGACAGACACACACACCCCCATCTCTACTATGGGCTGAACAAAGCTGACATTCCCTTTTTCTCCTCATCCTCCTTCCCACCCCATTCCCCAGACTCCACCTGACAAGACCCAGTACCCAGGCCCTCTCTTTCCAGAAGCCTTCTCATTATCATTCAAGGATCCACTCACCAGTCCATCTTTGAACAGCTGCTCTAGGCCAGGCGAGGAGCTGGGTGCTGGGGACACAGTATAAAAAGCAGGACAGACACGGGCCCTGGGCTCAGAGCACTCACGGTTGCCGGGGCCTCGCCTTTCCCCACGACGCATGCTCTGCTCTCGGCTTCCAGGGCGGCATGCAAGCCACCTGCCGCTGGGGCGATCAGCAAGGAGCCATGAAGTGGCCGATTTGCCATTTGGATGAGGCACAAAGCGGCCTCCTGTGTGACCCAGCAGGCAGAACAGGAGGGGGCAGATTGAGCGGCACGCACCCCCAGGACACTTGCCATTTACCCTTAAGATAATGCTCCTCAGAAGATAAAAGCTTGTTTCTCCATGACAAAGAGTCCCAAGAAAAGAAGCCCACCGCTAATGCAGTTTCAGAAAGCAAAGAATGGGGTACTTTAAAAGGCACAACCAACGTTACATTAATCTGGGGGCCTGGAGGCCCCCACTGCTCCCAATGGGAACAAGGAAAAGCAAATCCCAAGACCGTTTCGGTGAAGGGCTCAAAAGACAGGAAGACGGCTCATCGGATGAGAAGGAAAACTGTAGGCCAAGTTTAAAAGTGGCAGAACTTAATACCATTATTCACTCATTTTGCAACTGAAGCAATGGCTTAAGTGCCTCTGTTATATTTTTCTTATTGTGGTGGAGGGGGCAGCATAATATGCCAGAACGTTGTACTCAGACAGGGGCTCTGAATGGATCTGGAGGAGCCTCTTTCCTGGAGTTGTAGTGGGGAAGAGGGAATAGCACCATGGACAAGACGTTCACGGCAGCATTGGCTGAACCAGCAAAGTACTGGAAAATGTTTAAATGTCCAAAAAATCAAAGCCTTTCTAAAAGTAAGCCACAGGGGCTCATCTACCCCATGAAATACATGCAACCTCTAGAATAAAGGTCTCATAAATTCTATGGAGGGGCACCTGGGTGGCTCAGTCGGTTAAGCGTCTGCCTTCGGCTCAGGTCTTGATCCCGGGGTCCTGGGATCGTACCCCGCATCGGGCTCCCTGCTCAGCAGGGAGTCTGCCTCTCCCTCTCCCTCTTCCCCTTTCCCCTGCTTGTGCTCTCTCTCTCTCTTAAATAAATAAATAAAAATCTTTATATATTAAAAAAGATAACAGTATTGTGTCAGTGTTAACTTTCCTAAATGTGATTATTATACGGCAGGACATAAGGGAAAATGCCTGTTTTTCGTCTTTCTGAAGTGCATAGGTATGTGAAGGGTTATAATACGTGTACTTCCTAGCAATACTATGTGCATATAGGAAGAGAGATAAAGCTGATCCAGCAAAATGCTAGCAATTTGGTGACTACAGGGGACAGTAAACAGGGGTTCACTGTACTGTTCTTGCAACTTGGTGTAAGCTGGAAATTTCCCCCCCCAAAAGTTATTTTTTTTAAGATTTTATTCATTTATTTGAGAGAGAGAGCACACAAGCAGGGGGGAGGCGCAGAGGGAGACGGAGAAGCAGGCTCTCCGCTGAGCAGAGAGCCTGATGCGACAACCCAGGGCTCGATCCCAGGACCCTGGGATCATGACCTGAGCTGAAGGCAGACGCTTAGCAGACTGAGCCACCCAGGCGCCCCCCCAAAAAGTTATTTTTTAATAAAAAGTGCTGTCTACCTTCTATCTTGTTCATGCTCTGTGTGTGTGTGTGTGTGTGTGTATCCACCATCCGGCCGGTGACATGAGCAGTCCTCACCCAGCAACCATCCCCTTTGAGGACTGGCTCATCCTGTCCAAATCAGCAGGTGTTCAGGGCTGTGGGCGCCCAACCTCTCCTCCCTCCAGGAAGCTCCTGGTTTCAGTCCCACTCTACCCTGCCTTCGCCTGCCTGCTTCCCACCAGTTTTTCCAAATCTGCGTTTCCTCTCCTTGAACAGGGAAGGGGTGGGTTTGGAGTCCCTCTGCCATCACACGCCCTCCCAATCGCTCAGGCGAGAAGCAGCTCATCCCTCTCTGCCCAGGTGCCCCAGGGCCCAGGGCCGACAGGTCAGGGGTCAACAGCACACACACTCCACGCTTTTCTTCCCCTTAGAAAAACAAGCACAGGGCTGAGATCCAGCCTCCCTCCGCTCCTCTGGCTCCTTTCTCTGCCCACACCACCCGCTGGGGGGTCTGAGATGGCTCAGTAAGGACGCGCAAACACATGGCCATTGGCTCCTGTGTGAGCGATTGCCTAGTTAAGTACAAGTCATGTATTGATTACCCATCGCCACAATACTGATTTACAACCAACTACCCCAAAATGCAGCCGCTTATCTAACAGCCATTTATTATTATTCACGGTTCTACAGGCCAAAAGGGCAGTTCTGATCGAAGCCAGGCAGAGCAGGACTCACAGACACATCTGTGGTCCTCTGGCTCGCCTCACCTGGGCTTCCGCCCGGGATCTCCACTAGAAGAGTTTGGCTGACTCTTCTGGGCCCTCACCCTCCAGCCCGCCAGCCCACGCTTGTTCTCATGTGGAGACAAAATCCAAGAAAGACAGAGTCCAAACCAGCAGCGGGCACCTCCACTCTATTCCACCGGCCAGAGCAACTCGCAAGTTCAAGGGATGGGGGAATAAACAGACTCCACTTTGTAACAGGAGGACTGCACACTCACATTGCCCTGGATAGAGAGGTGGAGAACTGAGCCAATGTTGCAAGTAATCTACCAAAAAAAATGTAGGACATTTAAAAATACATCTATATTAAAATGCATGCCCCTGGGTCTGTGTGTGCCTGTTTGAACACATGGGCTTGTGAGGGGTGCACGCCCATGAGAAATAATGAAACTCTGTGTTTCATTACCTATCTCGCTCGGGGATGGTTAGCGCCAGGCCCTCTGTCCTCCCAAAACCTCTGTGAGGCACACCACCCATCACTGGTAGCAGTATGATCTAAAAACTCCCTGCAAAGTCCCTGCCCAGACCCCATGCCTAGCAGCTCTAGCCTGAATTAAGCTCTGGTAACTTGACAGTGGGGCTGGCTTCATAATTCATGGAACCATGCAAACTGAAAATGTAGAATCCCTTATTCTAAGATGATGACAATTTTCAAGACAGTTACAGCTGAGCATTAAACCAAGCACAGAGCCCAGCTAAGCATGGGGCCCTGAACAGGGCCCAAACTCATAAAGTTAGCTCTACCTGCCGGACCTCCTCACCTCCACCGACCCTAGCTATCCCACCTGCGCAGTGGGACCCACCACGCAGCCACTGCTGGGCCTGCCTTCATTCATTCATTCAATACGGATTTCTTGTGTATCTACTATACCCAGGGACTGTTGCAAGTGCTGGGGGATGCAGCAGTGAGCTGACAAGTCCCAGCCCTCATGGAGCTTACATTCCAGAGTGAAAAGACCAACAACAAACAAGAAAAATATGCCATATGTCAGAGTGTGAGCAGCGTTATAAAGAAGCAACAAAGCAGGAAGAGACATACCAAGTGTGGGGCAGAGGCCCGGGGAACTGGTAAGGAGGCAGAATAATGACTAGAGTGGGCAGAGAAAGCTCCCCTGAGAAGGTGACATTTGATTTAGGATCTGAAGGAAGTGAGGGACTGAGCCATGTCCAGGGAATGGGGGGTGGGGGGTGGGGATTCCAAGCAAAGAAGACAGTGCAAAGGCCCTGAGGCAGGAGCATGGCTGGTGTATTCATGGAACAACAGGAAGCCCTTGTGGCTGCAGAAGGAGCAAGGGGGAGAGATTAGGACACAGGTCCAATGTGCAGGGCCTTGTTGGTCATGGCATGGAGTTTGTTCGCTTTTCTCCAAAGAGATAGGAGGAGCCAGGCAGGGTTCTGAGCAGAAGAATGATCTGGCTTGATTTCTGCTTCAAAAGGATTGGCCTGGCTGCTGAGTGGAGGGTAGACGGAGGTTGAGGAGGCAAAGGCAGGAGCAGGGAGGCCAGTTAGGAGACACTGGCCTCCCCGTCCCACACACCACTCTAGTCCAGGCTGCCCAGCCCAATGGCGACACCGGGGACTGTAGCCATGGATTTCTGCGCCCGCACTTAGCAGCAGGTACTCCCCATTAGTCGCCAAGGAGCAGCCCTCAGCCAACGACAAATGAAGTTGAGAATGAAGTGCACCAGCTTCCTCACCTTTGGGTAGAACAATCCCGAAGTTGCCCTACAGTATTTACAGCAATGCCCCAGGTCCCAGGCAGGATGGCGTCCCACCTGCTTGTTGATGTACCTCTACGGTCCCCTACCCTTTCTCTACCATTACTCCCTGGGGTCACTTCCTAAAGAAACCATTTGCCCTCAGACCCTGTCTCAGATGTGGGAGAACCTTCAGGAAGGCAGAAGGATGGCAGGACCCTAGTGAGAGTGGGAGGTGGCTGGGAGGGGCATCACAGATGGTAAGGAAGGGTCGGACTCTGGCTACAAGGGAGAGGGATTTCAGACAACCAGAATGTAGGGTCTATAAGCTCAAGGCATCCGCCTTTACCCCTGCCCATATGTCTTTGCCCCCCCAAAACAGGGGCCCAAACCTGAGGGGGGGTTCAGCCTCCTGGGGATCAAAAGGCCGAACTGGGGCCTGGACGCAGGCCCTTGGTGCCCAGAGCCGCCAGCCCGTGTCCTGTGGGGTGGAGGGGCTGAGGCTCCGGGAGTTAATGAGGTCCCGGGCTGAAACACACCCCTGCTGAAAATGACAAACGAACGGCATTACAGTCCGTTCCCACAATTACTATCAGTTGGCTGTAATATAAATATGCAAATTCCCTGGGCTTGAACTTTAACACCCTCTGTAGAGACCATTCATCTCTTTAAAGTATTAATTTAAGTTGTAAAAGGGCCCATACATCACCGCGTGTCATTTTGAAAACAAATATTAATCAATTTTACCCTCGGAATTGCTCGGGCGGAGGCGGGCCCCATTACCGCGGAACAAGGAGGCGGCGGCGGAAGATTTACATATTCATCCGAGCTTAAGGAAGCCTATGATAATGCAAGTACAACCCCGAAACTTGGGCCTGCAGACCTTATCTGCGCGCCCCCACTGGCCGGCGCTGCTTGGGCATTCGCACCGCGCCGCCATGCAAATGAGGCCCGCGGCGCTATCTGGATAACCTTGAACGCGGGACGCGAGGCAGAGGCCGGCTCCCAACTTCTCCCAGAAGTGACAGACCACTGGGAAAGGCGGGGCTCGCGCTCCGCAAACGGTGGAGGGACCGCTCTGGCTTGTGAGGTCCCGCCGAGCAGGCCTGGCTGGTGATGGAGCTAAATTTTCTTTTCTACCGGCCTTAGGCACCAGGAAACGGGAGTAGCCAGCCCTGGAGGGCCCGCTCCAGCCTTCAGGGGTGGGGAGCCTGGGAACTGGTGTCCTTGTGGGGACAGAAAGGGGCTCTGGAATCATTTAGTCCCGGCATTATAAGCCACTCTGCATGAACCTGCTACGTTAAGTTTGCATGGATTGATTTAGCATCTCTGAGCCTCAGTTATAACTTCTGAGAAATGGGCCTAGATAGTAAAGCAATCAACCCACAGAGTCGTTGTCAGGATTGGAAATTATCTATGAAAAGCACCTAGCAAAATGGGTTAATAGTAGGTGCTCAGGCTGCCTTATTATTATCCTCAATTACTCTCCCCTCCTCATCAGCCCCTCCTTCCATTTCTCCAACCTTGCATTTGAAATGGGTCTAGAAGGACAGGAGGGAGTCCCTCCACTCCCAACCCTGTGAACTTGCATGGTCCCAGTCTAACAGAATCTCCTGCTACCTGCCTGAATATTCACCACTTCTCCACGAAAGCACAAGTCCTCCACAGAATCCTTGGAATGAAATGCAAGCCCGAGTCCGGGTGAAAGGTGAGTGGCTCCATTACACAAGCTTCTGACCATCCTCAGCCTCCCACCTCCCCCAGGGAGAAAACACCATTCCTCAGGGTTTACGGGAACAGGGTGGACCCAGTTCAGCAGGAGGCTGCTGACGTTCTCTGGTTAAGCCAGCAGAGGGCACATTGCACCTGGACAGGTGCATGACCCTCCTTCCTTCCTGAGACATCCCATCATGGCCTGCACACACATATGAGCACCCACTGCAATGTGTGCGTGTACGTGCACATTCACGCACAAAGGACACTTTCTGTGCCTTACACCCTGGAAAGCCACCTCCCTTTATCACCCCACCTGCAAGGGCAGGACAGGTCTTCCCCTGATGGGCTCACTGGGTGGAATTGTGCAAGCCAAAGGGTTCTCTGGGGAACGTCACGCTGACCAGTGAACGTCGTCGGTTACCTCCTGAGAATGTTGGGTATCAGCCAATGTTGGACACGTACTGGGGCAGTAGCAGATCCTGGCTCAGGTGAGAAACAGGAACAGACCCTTATCTTTCTCCCCGAGGCTAGGGCACAGGAAACATACTTCGGCACCTCTAAGCCTGGGCGGGATTCAGGATCACTCAGGGACACACTGCGGCTCCCACCCCACAGGTGTGTCTGAACCACACCAAGCATGTGTACACATGGACGTCGAACCACATGTAAGTGTGTGCATTTGCACATGTAAGCATATGCATTCACAGGTGGGTGCTGGGCCATATATAAGTGTGTGCACAATTGTGTTGGACTACACATAAGTGTGTGCACAGATATATATTGGGCCACAGGTAAGCACTGCATGTACAGAGGTGTGTGTGGAACCACAGGTAAGTGTCTGCACGTGTGTGTGTTTGTCCGCGAGAGTCTGTGAAAAGGACAACCAGAGATAATGACAGGAAAAAATTAAGCCCAGTGGAAGGGCAAGAAAGAAAGGAAAGAAGGAAGGGAGGGAGGAAGGGAGGGAGGGAAGGAGGGAGGGAGGGTGGGAGGAAGAAAGAAACCCTTGTTCATAACACCCTACTCTCAAATTTTTAATTCATCAAACATTCATCTCACAAGTGTTTATTAAGGAGCTAAGAAGTTTCAGGTAAATGTCCCGTCTGGAGGCCCGAGGGCTGAGTTGTAGGGAGTGGAGGACACAGCTTGGATTTTCACACATTTCGCTAAACCTAAGACAGAGCTCTAGGCTGTGAATGAAGGAAGGTACGTTGTGGGAAAGTCAGGAAACCCAAGCCATGTCCTTTACCTCTGCCCTATAACTGGGACGTGAGCACGGTCATTCCCCGCTGCTTAAGGAAAACCCAGGATTTTGAAGGACAGCAATAACAGAGAGGTGGAAGATTCCAGCAAAAGGTGGAAGATTCCAGCAAAAGATTAAGGGCAGCATAGATTTTTTTCTAAACAGAAGGTTGAAAGACGTTGGTCTTTGCCAGCAAATCTGAGTTCAGACACGAGCCGCATTTCCCACACAGGCCCAGAGTCCCTTGTCAGTAGATGTCCAAGGTCCTGGAAGCAAATTACCTGATCAGCCGACAGCAAGGATAGTGACCTTGGGCAAGTTACTTACGAGGTTTCCACTTCTTTACCTGTAAAACAGGGTTAATATCAGTTCTTGTCTTATCGCATCATCGTGAGGAGGAAACCTGCCCCTGCTCCATGACAAGCACTCAGCAATGTGAGTTATCATTAACCATCATCATCACCATCATCATCATCATCATCATCATTAATCAAGGTCAGCAGACATTTTATTGTATCAGCAGAGTGGGGTTTTAAAATTTAATTCCGTGCCAACACTAAAAATTAAAACAGCTGACATACACATTCAGAATTCTGAATTCTTTCTTTCCAAATTCCCAACTTTCCAGTTTCTCTTTCCAAATCCAAACGTCTGGGTCTGCGGGGCCGCCTCTCCCCCACGGCAGCATTCGGTGCAGGTGAGAGTGGTGGTGGCCTCCTTACCCCCCAGCCGGCCCGCTTGCTCCTCTCTCTTGCTGCCCGGCCCCAGTGGGAATCTGAGCGTCAAAGCCTTGACCTCCTGCCGGCTCCCTTCAGCAAGCAGATGGGAAGCCCGAAGCCCAGGGGGTGAATGATTCTGCCATCCCTGTGCCCTAGAAGCCAATGCCCCCACCCCCTGGCCCAGAACCCTTTCCAGCCTCCCCAACTAAACTCTCTGGGTCCACGAGACCAGAGGGAGGCTGAAATCTCCAATTTTTCCAAACTCTAGGAGACGGATCCCTTCCCTTACCCAGTATAATGGGATTTCCAATGACGGATGGGGACACTAGTGTAGGGTGGGCCTGGGGTTGTCCCAGTAGTGTGTGGCTTGCCTGAAGCTTAATATTTTAGTCTCTCTTCCACGTTCTTTTACATTTAACATATTACCAATATTAAGGTAAAGTCGATGTATTAGGCAATTGCACAAGGGAGCTCAGCTGCGGCCATAAAGCCAATGAAGTTATGACAACGGGGCCCGGGAGGAATCAGAGCTGAGTAAAACCTGTCCAGGCTGCTGACAAATGATGATAAAGTGATCGCTCGTGCCCGCGCTCGATGGAAATTGACAAGGTGAGCCTCCCCACCTAATGAACAGATGCAACCCTTGCTCCCAACGAAGTGCACGGCAAGTTTAATCTCAATAAGCATCCAAATAAATTTGCTCCCGCATTCTGAAAGGGCACGGACCCATGGGCAGGAGGTGTGTCCTTCATCGAAGGGACCCCAGGGTGTGGTGTACGGGGGGTGGCACAAAGGTGCTGGGGGCTTCCCCATGCACGGTATCCCCAGTGCACCTGTCCACAAATACCTCCATTGTCTACCCATCCTGCTCTCAGAACAGAAACTAAGGTTCAGATGGCACCGACGTCACCAGGACCCGAGTTGCTCCAAGAGCGATTGTCTCCATGACTCCTATTAAATGGACGCAGCTCTGGGTTCTTATAAAGTAACGTCAGTTATAGAACAATACCAGCCTGCCAGACAAGACACATTATAAGAACAAGGCGGGTGGCGTGGGGGTGGGGGAAGACACCCCCCCCCCACCAAGCCTCGGAATACAATGCACCAGCTGCACATTAATAAATATGTAATGTTTGATTAGAAATATGTATAGTATTTTTCCCTCCCCAAATGCCGGCTCGCCCTCAGGCGGAAGACGGGATCTGGCCCACACTGACGGGTTTCTTTCTTGCTTGCTTTGAAAATACAAACTCAAATGTTTTCCTGTCCCAGCTGTTTCCCATTGTTGCTGTTTATCAGCTTGAAGGATGAACAGTGGAATAAAAAAACACGCTCGCATTTCAGATGTGCCAGTCAGTCAGTCCATTGTTCAAAGAAGAAAGCTTAATTGCCTGTGCTGGCAAACTTCTTTTTGGTGAATGTCCAGGTTTTAAGAAAAGCTATTCAGCTGTGCAATTTGTTTAATACATGCAGAGAAAAGCATATAAAATCACACGTTTTCTGAAAAAAAAAATTAAATAAGGGGGGAAAGAGGAATTTTGGAAAAGAACGAGTCACACACTGAAGTTCTCCAACTTGCCCGCGCTGGGCACAGGTTTCTCACTTCTCTGCCGAAGCCTTGGCTTCCGTGGGACGCTCCCGGGACTCCTGCCCCATGGTCTGGCTTAGTGCAGATGATCGGCACCAGCTCAGGGCCAGCGACAGAAGCTGCGGCGTGTGCCGTCCAAAAGCCTGGTTGCCCTGCCAGTTCGAACAGCTCCCACTTCTCTGGGAGTGAGGTACACAGGTCCACGGCCAGAGCCTGTCTGATGGGTGCACCGGGACACACCTCGGCTCCCTGCACAGCCCCCCACCCAGCTGGGGACAGGTGGGATCTGTGGTTGTCCCATCAGCCTGTGTGGAGAACCCTCCCTGCCTTGAACAGAAATGCGTGATAACTTCGCATCTGTCCTACCTCGCTGAGAACACAGAAGGAACAAATGGGGACACAGTTCGTGTTCTACCACGAACACACCTACACCTGTGCCCGCCCTTGATCTGGGCTGCCTGTCTAAAGCCAGCCCTCCCACCACTGACCTTTGAGCCCAGCCCCTCCTGCTCCTCCTTGAGGGACAGCGCCACGTCACTTAGCACCTCTTCCCTGCATCTTCAACTTGCCCTGCACCCCCCCAGAAACGTATCTAAGATTCTCCTGACTTAAGAAAAATGAACACCCAAAACATCTCTCCCTGTCCTCCTGCCCCCGGCCCCTGGAAAGAAACGCCGTATTTAAAAGAGACAGAGTGAATCTGTAACTATGCTGCAGAAGTTGTCCACAGTTCCTGGAAGATGGGGAGCAGATGGGAGGGGGTTGGCGGGAGCAGAGGAAATCACAGGGAAAACCACCAGAGCCGGAGCTACTGAGAAAGGAAGCGGAGACCCAAAGTCCCCTTGTGTTCAGAGCGACTGCAGAAGGACTAGTGTAATAACCGTGTTCAGCATCGGGCTTCACGGATGCTGAGGGAGCCCACCTGCCCTCCGTACACCAGACAGGAGACTGCAACCGCATTCGAGCCGAAATCAGAACCCAAGGACTGACTGCACGCTGAAGAAAATGAACCCACGTCTGCGGTCACTTTTGCCTTCTGACTTGTCAAGTGAGGTACAGCCTCCTTCACTCAGAAGCTGGAAACATTTCTTTTCATTCAAGCCTCAAGAATCCTGCCGTGATGGAAGTACAACGGCAGAAACCCTCCAGGATCATTCACAGTGAAAACCAAAAAAACCATATATATATAATATATATATTATATATATATATATAATACCTGGGAATAAACCTACCAAGAAATGCTCAGGATCTATGAGAAGAAAACTATAAAAATTTACAGTGGGACATAAAAGAAGACCTGAATGAATGGGAAGGCACAACCATAGACCTGGATGGAAACACTCAATATTGTAAAGATGTCAAATCTCCTCAAATTAAACTATAAATTCACTACCACCCCAATCACTATCCCTGCAGGATTTTTTATGGAACCAGACAAGACAATGCCAAATATCACCTGGAAGAGAAAATGCAAGAGAATAGCCAAGAAAAAAAAAAGTGAAAAGAAAAACAATTATTTGGGCGTCTGTTCTACCAAATATTAAAACAGACCATAAAGTATTTAAAATCATGTGAAGTGGAAAGGGTTAGGCAGAGAAACCAGAGAAGCAGAAGAGAAATTCCAGAAATAGACATGTGCATGTAGGGAAAATCAGGGAAATGATGGAGTTTTCCATACATGAGACTGTGACATCGGGCCCTCCATTTGAAAAAAAAAAATCAATCCCTACCTCACATCATGTATAAAAATTAATTCCTACCTGATCAAGAAGCTAAAAATAAAAGACAAATCTAGAAAAGTATTAGAAGACACCGAGTGTTGTATTTGATGTGAAGTTGAATGAAGTGATTTTGAAATCATGTAACATAAGAATAATAATATCTCCATGTGACATGCAAAATTTGAAATCCCCTCCCCCCAGAGTAAAACAACTCCTCGGGAATTGTGTAATTTCCAAGCTAGCAGGCCATGTGAGCTGAGGCCGCATTTCTATTACTGCCACATGGCAATGGCACTCCAGCCAGTGGGAAGAAGGACCCGCCATCCTTTGTCATGACGAGGTGACCCATGCAGTCACCCCGTCATCACAGATTCTGACAGTAAGTTTGGTGGCTAAGTGCATTATTATTACCTGATCGTACAGTTCAAAACATATTTTAATCTTTTAACAACATTATGCCAGCCTGTATTAAAGGGTGGTAGTAATGCTAGAATTTGTGTTAAAACACACACACACACACACACACACACACACCTAAACATCAGTAACTCCGGGCCAGAGAACGGAGGGAGTAAAGTTATTCTGAAGAAGACCAAACAACCACCATGTTGTGCATCAGGAGCACACGATCAACCAAGAAGTTTCTCTCTTCGGGGAAAGGCTGTTAAGGGAGAGAATCAGGCAGGATAAGAGAGACAAAAGAACAGGGCATGACAGTCACCTCACGAGAGCCCAGTCCTGTGTGAGCCATGGCAAAGGTAGGGCGCGCTGAAGCATAAGTCTGCCTTGAGGCCAGAGTCTTTTGGACCCCCCCACCCCATCAGCCCCTCACTGGCTGCCGGCCGCCCTTGCTGTGCGCTGGGGTTTAACTTCCAGGATCAAGTACCTTCTTCCATCAGCCGAGGGCAGTGCTCCAGAGAAGGGGCAGCTGGGGGCCACGACCAGCCGACTGCACAGCAGAGGTCCAGGAAGGAGCACTGGGAGGGGACAAGAGCGCCCTAAAGACCCCGCAAAACTCAAAGCTCACAGAATTCGAGACTAATTATTCCATGAGGTGGCGTGTCTTATATTCTTGGAACGCACAGCTCCATGGTGATAGTGAATTTTTGTCGGCAATGTGTTTTCCAGAACATGCATTCTTCTGCCTCTAGGGAACCTGAGCTAATATAATTGGTGCCAGGACTGGTCTTAGGAAATAGACTCAGGGGATGGGATTCTGAAGTCACTAGCTGGCTAGAAACCCATGGGGGGGTAGTGGGGAGAAACGTCTGTGGCATGCCATAGATAGCAGCGAGGATGCTAAGGCTGCCACTCGTGGTCCATCTGTGGCCTGGGCTACAGGTGGGAGGGGGGCACTGCCTTGTACCAGAGCTCTGACGTTTGAGCTGACCACCAGGGACAGAGCCACAGAGGAATCTAAACCCTTGGCGTAGGCAAGGTTTCTACACCCAAGTGGACTCAGAACTTGGACTCCGTGGAATCCATGCACTTGGGAACTCCGACTTCCCTGGGTCTGCAGATGTGGCTCTCTCCCCCTTGCAAGAAGACCATCGAGGAAGCCTCAGCTGGGGTTCTGAGACAGTGTTGGCCCCTCCTCAGGATCCGCTGTCACCGCTCCTCCTGGCCACGAGGCGAAGTTCAGATCTCTGCGTGAGTCAGCTGTGCTAGGCCTGCTAAGGGACCAGAGGGTTTATAAGCGACAGGACCTGGTGAACACGCCCCAGCAGGACTGGGAAAGTCTGCCTGGGGGTGGATCCTGTGGGTGCTGAAGGTGGACGGAATGAGATGCTGGCTAAGGCAACGTTTGTTGACCCAGGATTTAAGTCCCTGGAAATGGGTCTAATACACAGCTGGGATGGCTCCTAGCAGCTTGGGAAAAATGATTGCTTGCCTTCAGTGAAGTAGAAATGCCGGAGCTACGGTTGCAGATGGTGGAAGAAAGGCTCAACCCAGCAGTAGCTGGATTGCGGTCCCTGTGCCAAATGTGGTACATTTACTAGAGCAAATCTACCCAGCCTCGGGGGTGTGGCTTGCAATTTCTGATCTGGCAAAGGTGTTCTTGTCCATACTGTGTTCGTTTCCTGAGGCTGCCATGATGCATGGCCACCAACTGGGTGGCTTATGACAACAGAAACTTATTCTTTCAGTTCAGGAGGCTGGAAGTCTGAAATCAAGGTGCCGGCAAGCCTCTGAAAACTCGAGGGGAGAAGCCTTCCCTGTCGCTTCAGCTTCTGGCTGCTGCCGGCAATCCTGGGCTTGTGGACACATCCCTCCAGACTCTGCCTCCCTTTTCACATGCCTCCTTCTCTGTGTGTTGGCTTTCCCTTCTTTTCTAAGGACATTAATCTTTGGATTTAGGACCTACCCTCATCCAAAGGATCTTATCTTGAAATCCTTAATTATATCTGCAAAGACCCTTATTCCAAATAAGGTCACATGTAGAAGTTCCAGATGGATATATCTTTGGGGATGGGGGGACCCCATCATTCAACTCACTCCGCATACCCATCACGAAGTATCCTTGCCAAGCTGTTCGTATTTACATCCAATGGAAAATAGCATTCATTTACAACCAGCCCTGGAATGTAGTAATGCTGATTTATATCATAATATAATCTGAAGTGACCTGGACCATATGGACACTTTACAAAACCTGACATTAGTTCCTTGTCCCAATGGCATCATGTTAATTGGACCAGATGATCAAGAAGAGGTAAGTCTTCTGGATGCCTCGGTAAGATCCATGCTCTCCAAAGGATGGGCAATAAAGGATTCAGAGGTATGCATCAGCAAAGCTTCTAAGGATCCAGTTATCTGGAGCAGTGGAGCATCCCTTCCAACATAAAGCACAAAGGATTGTCCCGTGCACCTCCTATCACTAAGAAAGAAGCCCAGTGACTGCTGGACCCATTTAGGTGTTGGAGGCAGCATACTCCCACATTTGGGAAGACTGCTCCTGCCCACTCCTTGAGTTATGTGGAAGGTTGCTGGTCTTAAGTGAGACCCAAAGCAAGAAAGGGCTTTACTGCTGAGTCTGGGCTGTGCTATGAGCCCTTCATTGGGAGCCATAGGATTCGGTAGACCCCGTGGTGCTGACATTAGGAAAGGAGCAGGGTCTCAAGTTAATGACCTCAGCTCTATCTTAGAGAACTAGAAGAAGGAAAGAAAGTTAAACCAAAGAAGAAGTAAGGAAATAATAAAGATTAAGGCAGACATCCATATAATAAGAAACAGAAAAACAATAGAAAAAAAATCAAGAAAACAAAATATGATTCTTTGGAAAAGATCTATAAAACCAATAACCTCTGGGCAGAATGATCAAGACAAAAAGGAAAAGCTACAAATGGACAGGATCAGGAATGAAAGCAGGGCCATAACTACAGATTCTATGGAAATTAAAATAATAAACTAATATTAAGAGTGACTTGATGCCAATAAAGTTGATAAATTAGATTAAATGGACAAATGCCTTTAAGAAAAACTACCGAAGCTTATTTGAATAGAAACAAATCATTTTCCATAAAGAAATTTGATTCATAGTTTAAAATCTTCCCATAAGCAAACTCCAGGCCCAGATGGCTTCACTGGTGAGGTCTACTGAACATTTAAGGAAGAAATAAGATTGCTCCAGAAAATAGAAGAGATACTACTTTCCAATTCATTTTATGAGGCCAGCATTGCCCTGATACCAAAACTAGACAAAGATATTACAAGAAAAGAAAACTAGAGATCAATGTCCCTCATGAACATAGACTCGAAAATACTTTTAAAAAACGAACAAATAAAATTCAGCAATATACAGACTAAATGGGTTTTATCCCAGAAATGAAAAATCGGATTGGCATTCAAAAATGTGTGAATTTGCCACATCAACAGACTGAGAAAAGAAAAATGAAATGGTCATGTCAATAGATCTAATAACAGAGATCCACACCACTTCTCTTCAAATTTGTACTGGGGGGCCTGGCCAGTGCAATAAGGAAAGCAAGAGAAATAAAAGGCATCTTTTCACATTCAATAGGATCATTTACATTTAAAAAAAAATTCTACCATCAATTTTTTTTTCTGCCATAAAATCAACGAAAAAGCTATTAGAACTATTATGTGAGTTTAGCACGGTCACAGGATAAAAGATCAGGATACAAAAAATCATTTATACCTCTATGTCCTGGAAATGAGCAATTGGAAATTAAAAATTTAAAAGACCATTTACAATAGCTTGAAAAATATGAAATAGCTGTTGATCAATCTAGCTATGTTGTATACTAAAAACCATAAAACATTATTGAAAGAAAAAAAATTGAGGACCAAAATAAATGCAGAGACATACCACGTTCATGGATCAGAGGACTCAATATTGTTAAAATGTCAGTTCTCCTTCAAATATTTCTAGACATCCAATTGAATCCCAATCAAAATTCCAGCAGGTTTTTTGTAGAAATTGTGAAGCTGATTCTACATTTACATGGAAAATAATTACATGGAAGATAAAGATCCTAGAATAGCCAAAACAATTTTGAAAAAAAAAATCAAATTTTTTGATCTTTGGAGGAATCATACTAATTTCAGACTTACTATAAGGCTATCTACTATAACCAAGATGGTGTCGTATTTATATAATGATAGATCAGTGGAACAGAACTAAGAGTCCAGAAATAGACCCATACATAATGATCAATTTATTTTTGACAAAGTGCCAGAGGTAATGGAATGGGAAAATAATAGTATTTTGAATAAATGGTGCTAGAAAATTGGGCATTCCTTTCAAAAGAAAAAAAAAAAAAACCTTGACCATTATATTATACCACATACAAAAAGTAACTTGAAATAGATCATAAACCTAGATGTAGGGACTAAAAATACAAAACTTCTAGAAGAAAACATAGGAGAAATGTTTGTGATCTGGGTTTAGACAAATCGTTAGAAAGCTAAAAGCTCAAATCATAAAAAGAAATCATTGGACTTTGTCAAAATTAAAATTAAAAATTTTGCTCAGGGCGGAGCAAGATGGCGGAGGAGTAGGAGACCTGGATTTCGTCTCCTCTCAGGAATTCAGCTGGATAGGGATCAAACCATTCTGAACACCTACAAACTCAACAGGAGATC
>NC_138384.1:29781533-29813608 GCF_054177405.1 Leptonychotes weddellii
AGAGGGGAGGGGGGTGGGAGGATGGGTTAGCCTGGTGGTGGGTATTGAGGAGGGCACGTTCTGCATGGAGCACTGGGTGTTATGCACAAACAATGAATCACGGAACACTACATCTAAAACTAATGATGTAATGTATGGGGATTAACATAAGAATAAAAAAATAAATAAAATAAAATTACAATATGAAAGCCAAAAATAATCAAAAAAAAAAAAGAAAATCTCATGGAAATCTAGATTTGTGCATTCAGAGTATTCCACAAGCATCTCCATTCTCACTGTGCCTTCAGAAAACTGAAGTCGAATGTCGCCAACCATCCATCATGGATGCGACTTATAAAAGGACAACAGGACCTGCAGAGTAACTGCTGTGGGACTCACCCCTCCCAGCTCTTCCGAGGATTCAGTAGTGGGATTTTAGGGTCTGTGGCTGACCCAGAGAATTCCCCATCCAACCAGCCTCAGAG
The DNA here is from genome assembly GCF_054177405.1 of Leptonychotes weddellii. Lineage (NCBI taxonomy): Eukaryota > Metazoa > Chordata > Mammalia > Carnivora > Phocidae > Leptonychotes > Leptonychotes weddellii. The sequence goes on from NC_138384.1 coordinate 29,781,998, forward strand.
CAGCACCCCTTACAGGTCTTCTCTGAGACCCACACCCCACCCAACAAGAATATTCTGGCAGCCTCACTTTGGGGGACCCCAGGCTTCAGAGCTCCCGCCCCCTTTTCTCTTCCCAATGACCACTCCACCGCTTCCCACCAACTCCCCACGCTGCCCCCCACCCCGTAGCCTTGCATCAAAGGGGTATGCTTTTGTGTTCCCTCCCAGAGGCCCTCAGACCGAGGCCATGCCAGGGTCTGACATGGTGGGCGGCAGACCCAGAGAAGGCTTAGCATAACATGGGGTCCAGGTCTCCTTGGGAAGCTATGAAGGGCCACACAGAACGATGCGCCACCCTTCAGAGACGTCTGCTATGAACCTCATATTCTGCCTCACTGAAAGCAGCAGAAATGTATTCTCTCGCCGTTCTGGAGGCCAGAGTCCTAAGGGGGGGTATCAGCAGGGCCATGCTCCTTCAGGGGCTGAAAGAGAATGCTTTCCTGTGTCTCCCAGTGTCCTCTGGCAGCCAGCGCTCCATGGCTTATGAAGGCCTCCCTCTCATCATGGCCCCCTTCTCCACGTGATCTTCTCCCTGTGTGGCTCGTGTGTGTCTTCCTCTTTTCTGTCCCTTTTCAGGACACTCCCCACAGGATTTAGGCCCCTCTCTAATCCAAGATAGTCTCATCTCAAAAGCCTTACCTTGACGACATCCACAAAGACCCTTTTTCCAAATCAGGTCACATTCTGAGGTTCAGGGTGGAAAAACTCTTCGGAGAGCCACTATGGAGCTCATTACGCCCAGGATCTACTTTGGGTGAATGAGCTTGGAGGATCTGCCCCCTCCCTCCTGTTCTCCACCCCTCCTCTGCAGAGCCATTCAGGAACAATCTCCGTCTGATACTGAAACCTCGAGTCCAAATCATTAGTGAGACAAGACTAAGATCCCCCATTTCTTCAGAGCAGGGAGGACTGGGTCTTAAAAAATATCACCGCTGGATCTGCAATCCCTGAGAGAAGGGGATGTTTCCCTTCAGCCCTGGGCCAGGTCCACCCTCCCCTCAGATCACCCCAGGAACAGGCGGCGGGCTTCCTCCAAAGGCAAGACAGGTTGACTTGTCATGTTGCACCTGACAGAGGTTCTCATCAACCACACAGGCAAACAGATCATCGTCGAGACACAACAAATGAGGTAAATGAGGTGAGTGCTACATACACAAGCCCAGGGGTGACAAAGGAGTGAGGGGCGCGGGCCCTCCCTGCATCCCCATCAGCCCCTCTCCCTTACTTTGAAGGAAACAATGGAGCTTCTCTGACTCCTGAGCAAAGATGGTACAAATCCATCCCCAGGTCTCTTCCTTCCAACAAGAGTCTTTCCTACAGGGACAATTCCAGAACTCGTGCTGCTAGGGCACATGGAAGAAGAGATACTCTTTGCATGGATGATCAGGGAGAGCTTCAGAGAAGGAGAAAGCAGACCCCCGCATGGGGCCTTGGGGGCCAGGATTGAACCAAGCAGAAAGAAGGCCTAGGTCAGACTTGATGAATAGAGCAGAAGCAAGCATCAGGAGAACCAAGTCTGGGATTCCGAGACCACAGCCAGGCTCAATAAGAAGTTCTGTAATCAACAGAGCAGGAAAGGGGGCCAGTGACAAACAAGGCATCCCGGACCTAGGTTGTCAACAGAACAGCGTGGCACTGAGGAGAGAGCCAGGTAACAGGAACTCGTTTGGCCATAAATGAAGTTGAGTCTTAAAGCCACCCCTTGGGAGTGGAATCGTGCCTTCCAAAACACAATATGGGAGAGTCCTCACCCCCGGCACCTTAGAGCGTGGCCTTATTTGGGGATGGCAACTTTCCAGAGGTAATCAAGTTAGGCTGGGCCTCATCCAGTACAGCTGGTGTCCCTACAAACAGGGGACATTTGGACACAGAGACAGACATGCACGGAGGGAAGGCCACAGGACGAGACGTGTTCAACTGCCACACAATCCACTCTCTCAAATATTCCTTCATTCGCCGTCCTGAGAAGCTTACAGAAGGCCTCCCTAGGGCCAGACCCCATGCCACGTGTCAGGGATAGGTACAGTCTTAGCCTCTCTGAGCCTTGGCTTTCCCATCTGTAAAATGGAACTAAGAACCCAGCAACAGGGGCGTTGTGTGTCTATGACGTGCTTATAAGGTGCCTGGCACGGAGTCAGTGCCCGGGAGAGGTCACTTCCCTGCGCCCTTCTCTTCCTATTCACACATGATGCAGTGGGATTTCCTTCCGCTTAAAATAAGACCAGCCTTGACCTTCGCTGGAGGTAGGATCCGTGGACCCCGGAGACCCCTCTCTTTATGCCGGGGGTGACAAACTCAGTTATCTCTGGTGTCCAGGCCTCGGACATGGTGGCCAGGTGGGGACATGGAGACCCGCAGCGCACAAGACTTGTCCCCAGAGTCCTCTGCTGTCAGCTCCAGCCCCTGGTCGCCCTTCTAGAAAACAGGCCCCAACATGCTTACTCTTCCAGTTTCTCAAGAAAAGCCGGATATCCAGATTTTATGTGACATCTTCATTTAAAAAAAAAAAAAAAAAAACACGGGCAACCTTTTCCAATTGTGTCCAGACACCCCACAGACTGCGAGTTTGCAACCTCGGCAACATGGAGAAAATGCTGCCGTTCACAGCCCCCGGTGCCTCCCCCTGCAGGGGTAGAGCTTTCGGAGACACAGACGCAGCCGTCCTGCCCCACAGCGGCCTGGGCCCACCGTGCACACCCTCTGAGCGCCTTCACTTCTCCAGTGTCTGCTCTTACACCCCGCACCGCTCCGCACGCCCTCCCTCCACGTGCCAGACTCCAACTTTTTCTGCCTCTGGAGTCTGACTCCAACTTTTTCTGCCTCTGGAGTCTGTTGATCCAAGTGCCCTTCCTTTGCTGGAGACACAGATCAATACGGGGCCACCAGGCGCCTGACTCACGCAAGAGCCACCGACAACAAATGGGATCCCCCCCTCCCTGAGGCCCCGCTGCCCTGGCGGCCGCCCCCTGCCCAGAACCCTGCTCCCAGCCACGGTCCCGCCCACTGCAGCCACCTCTGCTCGAAGCGACACGCGGGTCCCTCCAGTGACAGAGGTGTGGGGCAAGGGGGACGCAGAGTCCATAAAGGAAAGCGCTCATCCCTCAAGGACCACTTGGCATCTGGCCAGGCCCTCAAGACAGCCTGGAGAGAGCTTATTACATGATCAAAGCACGTAGAAAGTTTCTCTCTTACCATACACCAATCCTTATTTTTTAAAAGGGAAGAAGAAAAACAAAAACCCTACAGTCTGGAAGCAACCTCAAAGTTGAAATGAATGCTAGACAACGCAGCTGTGTACAGACTAAGGTGCCCGGTTATGGGGTTCAGTGAAGAGAGCAAAGAGCGGGACCAAGTGCAGACTGTGTCCCGTTTGTGCCCCAAAAAGGCAGATGGATATTTATTTGCCTGTGTCTCTTCCTGAAAAGATTTCTGGAAGGAAATAGGAAACTGGTAAAAATGTCTAACCCTGGGGAAGGGAATTGGGAACTGAGGCGCACAGGTGGGAGAGAGATTCACTTTCCACTTTCATACTACTGGACATCTTTTTTAACCATATGTTTATATCGGTAATTTCTTATTTTTTAAGATTTTATTTATTTTTTTGAGAGAGAGAGAGAGCGCACAAGCAGGGGGGAGGGGCAGAGGGAGAGGGAGAAGCAGACTTCTTGCTCAGCAGGGAGCCCTACGATGCAGCGCTCTGTCCCAGGACCCAAGGGTCATGACCTGAGCCAAAGGCAGATAGACGCTTAACCGACTGAGCCACCCAGGTGTCCCTATATCAGTAATTTCTTTTTCTTTTTTCTTTTTTATTTATTTATCTGACAGAGAGAGACACAGCGAGAGAGGGAACACAAGCAGGGGGAGTGAGAGAGGGAGAAGCAGGCTTCCCGCAGAGCAGGGAGCCCGATGTGGGGCTCGATCCCAGGACCCTGGGATCATGACCTGAGCCGAAGGCAGACGCCCAACGACTGAGCCACCCAGGCGCCCCTATATCAGTAATTTCTTAATGACCTTTTTTTGTTTGGGAATATTTTTAGATTTACAAAAATTGGCAAAGATAATATGGTTCTGTATACCCTCCATCCCATCTCCCTTCATGGAAGCGTAACTAGGGTACATTTGTCAAAGCAAAAACATTAACCCTGGCACAATCCTCTTAACTCAACAGGAGACTTTATCCAGCGATCACCAGGTGTCGCACAAATGTCCTCCTTCTGCTCCAGGTCCCCACCCAGGATCCCCCAGTGCGTTGAATCAGCACGTCTCCTAAGCGTGTGACAGTTTCTCGGACTTTCCTTGGTGTTCGTGACTTGACCATCTTTGAAGAGTAGCAGTCAGGTGTTTGTGTTTCTAACATCTTCTCATGACCGGACGAGGGTACAGGTTTGGGGGAAGAACAGCCCAGGTGATGTGCCTCCCTGTCACACCGTGTGGGGTACATGAGGGCCCCAGGACTTCACACAAGTGATGTCACTTGTCACCTGGTCAGTAGCGTCTGCTGGTTTCCCGCTGGGAATATGCTGTTCTTTCCCGTCTACACTCTGTTCTTCAGAAGCCAATCCCTGAGGTCAGCCCCGACTCGAAGAGAGGGAGGCTTCACCTCCCAGCTCCGTGTTATTCGTCGTTTTCGGAAAGGGGGATCTGCCCCTTCTTTTAAATTTACTCAATCATGTATGTATATCAGTATGGAATCCTGTGTATTAACTTTCTCCTTTGGGTTATAATGCAACCCTGCAGCTCATTATTTTGTTGCCCAAATTACTCCGGCTCGGGATGAATTTGCTTTTTTTTTTTTTTTTAAACGTAATCCTTTTTTTTAAATTTTTTTTTATTTTTTTATTTATTTATTTGAGAGAGAGAGAGAGAAAAACAGCATGAGAGGGGACAGGGTCAGAGGGAGAAGCAGACTCCCTGCCGAGCAGGGAGCCCGATGCGGGACTCGATCCCAGGACTCTGGGATCATGACCTGAGCCGAAGGCAGTCGCTTAACCAACTGAGCCACCCAGGCGCCCTGAATTTGCTTTTTAAAAATGGTTTTTAATGAGAAAAACCCACGGCCATTTAAGGAAGCTGTGATCGAAGATGAGGTTGCTGGAGGTCATCAGAAATGACTCCAGGCCCTCCGTCTTCCTGACCGGAGGAGAAAGAGAGGCTGATGAGCGCGGGCCCCAACGCGAGACCACGGTTCAAATCCCAGCTCCGCCACTTAGGATCTGTGCCACTTTGGGTAAGGTGTTAACCTGTCGGTGCCTCCGTGAAAACATCCCCAAAATGGGATGATCATGATAAAAATACGTCCTAATTTTTGTGAGAATTAATTACGACAGTATCTGGAAAGCATTCAGCAAACACTGCTGGGCCCAAGGAGAACACACGGTAGCCGTTGGCTGTGGATGGCACTGGTACATCGTGGCTTGCTGGGGGCCTTGCACCCTCGTCTCCCCCATCAGTCTGGTCATCAGCAAGAGTGGGCAGAGGGTCGGCTACACCCTGGAGGAAAGGAGAGCCCGGCAGCGATAGAAAGATCGGAGGCAGGAGGCGGAGTTCTGGCTCTGTTGAGGGGAGCAGCAAACTCTTGGCCCGAGTTTTCTCGTTTGGGAGGAGGGGCTCATGAATCCGCTGCTTTGCTTTTCTCGGTGATGGGGCCCTAAGAGCTCTGGGAATTGCCGGGTTAGAGGACACGACAAGCTGCAGATCTGGCTGATTCTCAAAGGTGTCTCCCCAGACCGGGAGTCGGGATGCTTTTGCTATCCTGGGCGCCCTTGTGTGTTCAGGGGTCTCTGGTCTCTTTCAGGCTTCAGCAGGCTCAAAAGATCCCAGCCTGCCTGCCTCCGGCACTCTGCCCCGAGGTCCCAAGCAGAAGCCGAATCAAGTGGGGGATCCCCACCCCCCACAACCAGTCGGCTTGGCCTGTGGTTGGTGTCTGCCCGGCCAGAGTGGCGGAAGCAGGGCTGAGCTCCAGGCCCTTCCTCTGAGGGGGGTGGCCGGGAGCCCATTTCACAGCCCTGGAAACTGAGGCCAGAGTGAACTGCCCAAGTCAACACTTTGAATAAGTTTCTGACCAGGGACTCACGCCAGGTCTAGACATCCCCCGCCCCAACTCCCCCCCCCCAGGAACTCCAGCCTGCCCACCGTCCCGCCACAGACTGGGCTGGGCAAGTAAGCCAGCGGCCCCTGGAATAACCCATCTCTTTCCTCTCCTCCATCTCTGCTCTTCCCACCTCGATCTTGTTCCCTCAGGAATGAGCCTAGAGCATCCCCCCTGCCCCCTGGGGAACTCCAAACCTTCCCTCAAGGCTCCCCACACCACCTCCTACAGGCAGCCCTCCTGATTGGACGGAGGCCCCAAAAAGGGCTCCAGATTCTCTCGCGCCTGAGATTGAGTTCTGGCCGAGAAAACGTGGGTGACTTAGCTACTTTGTACCACGGGGTACCAGCGCCCACCTAACAAAAGCTAGTGGCATACATGGAAAGCACGTGGCCTCGGTAAGTGTTCAGGGAGTACTAGACGGCACCCTTCTCTTTCCAGCCAGGACACGCGGAGCGGCAGGCCAGCGTCCTGTGTCGCTCCTTCCTTCATTCATCCAGCGAGTCTTCACGGACTACCTGTTAGCCGTCCGCATGTGGGACCCCGTGCCAGGGAAAGCCACACGGCGGCTCACGATGGCCATCAGAGAGTCACCCAGTCTGACAGCTGGGGCGGGGGCCCATACCTGGGGGACTTGATGGAATCTGTGGGGTCAAGTGAGGCTTCACTGCGGCTATGATGCTTACGTGAACCCTGAGTGCTGAGGAGGGGTGAGAGGTGCTGGTGAGGGAGCCGGCGAGCCCTGCGCTGAGGTTGGGGGACAGGGAAGCCATCCAGAGGGGAGCAGCAGCTTGGGTCCAGAACATTCTACCCCCATCCACCCCAGCTGCCAGAGGGGAGTCCCCATGCTCCCTATTCATTACCTGACATAACTAATTGCCTGGTGACATTTCCTATATTATAGACAAATGTGAATTATGGGCCCAGCTGTTCCCCTTCTCGTCACCGGGAATCGGTTGATAAATATGTTTATTCGAGGTCAGCCTGGCCTCATCCATTAGAAATATTGTTTTTCTAAACATTACATTGATTTAATTTAACTCTAATCAATTTAAAATGGTTCTGACAATTAACAAAAGCTTCAAATATGACCTTAAAGTAATAGGATTCATTAGCTATGTTTAGGATTAAACTTACCCTAATAGGGCAATTTTTCTTCCGAGGGTATTTGGTAACCGACGAGTGGTCAGTCAAAATGAAATCAATTATTATAAATTATACAGTTAAAGTTGATTATGTATCCCCTGCTAATTTGTATGAATAAGGGTCTCCGACAATGGGAGTAATTTATTAATAACTATCTCTACCCCAGCCCGGTATCACCCTTCATGTAAGAGTTGCCAGGGTATCCGTAACCCATGAAGTATGATTTTCCAGGGCTGTTCCCGCTCTATGCTAATTAAATCCATAATTAATTGGAACGGTTATAGTTAGGACACAATGCTGGTGCCCTTTGCCCTATTATTCTTGACAGTTGACTCATTCAAAAGGCAATCTGATCGGAATTTCATGTGCCAGATCAAACACCCCAGAAGGAAGGTGACCCTGCTAAGGGGGTGCTAAGATGTGACAACAGGAATGCTGGGGGGAGGGCCGGGGGTGAGAGGCGGCCGGAATTCAAGCCCCCAGTCTCGGGGTTCTGCAGTCTGCCGCCACCCAGCCAGGGCCCCGGACAGAAGGAATGCAGATTCAGAGGGGCTGGGACCCAGTGTCTGGGCCAGTGCTCCCAAAAGGGGGGCCCATATCGTGTCCGAAAACAAACCCAAACACTCAATTTTTGCCAGCATTTCACAAACCGCGAGAGCTCACTGCTTTTGGAAATTCCTGACTTTGAAAAATCAGACTCCCCTGGGCTGCTTCTCTGCTTCCCCCACTCCCTGCACAGCATCAACCCTCTTCCCTTCCTTCTGTTACCTCCCTGGTCCCTGAGGAGCCCTGGTCTAGGACCCTGCCTCATTGTATAGGTGGGGAAACTGAGGCCCATCAAGGTGCATATGGTGAACCGACTCCAAGCAGCCTGAGGTTGGCTGGTTTCCCAGAGCATCTAGGCCAAGTTAGGGCCCCAGGGGAGGTGGCCTGTTCACGAGGGGACACTCTCCCTGCCGTAGCCGGGTGGGGCTTGGCAGGAGGGGACCGTGTGCGATGAATCAGGCTCGTGGAGTCCTGAAACGTCGGGGTGCTGATGGACCCACACCCCCGTGTTGGATGTTTGCAGCTGAAAACAACAGGCTGAGGCCTGCTAACCCAAGATTCTTCCAGCTGGGCTGAAGAAGGGTGGAGAAACTTTTTCCCTACCCGACATGGGCCCTCTGAGGCCTGCGGATGAAGGGGCACCAGGGAGGAAAGTTCTGACACCCCAAATAACATGAGCCCGGAAGAACCTTCGTCTGGGAGATGCTCATGAAGAAGGACCTTTATGTGGATCACTCAGGCTTTCAGGGAACAGAGACCGCCCCCCCACCACAGCTTGAGGCATCCTGCGAGGGGTGCAGAGGGGATGGGGACAACATAACTCAGGATCAAGCACCAGCCCCACTCCACTTTCTCCCACCGCCCGGCGCAGACAGAACATCCAGGGTGAAAGGGCCCGGCCCACGTCTGGGTTCCAGTCCAGCTCTGTCTCCAATTCACCGCATGAACTAGATGCCCCGGGAGCATCACAGGGCCCCGTGGTATAGACTGTAGGCTCCGCAACTTTAAAATGAAGGGTTGGACCCAATCTCAACCACTCTGAAGGCCCAGGCCCCTGATGTTAATGGTATTGAAGACAAGGCCCGCTTGCAAACTTGAACTTCTGGAGACTTTTCTCATTCTGCGCTGGGCCTGGATTTAGAAAAAAGGGGGAACACACACACACGCACGCACGCACATGCACACGCACACACACATACACCCGTTGAGCTGGAGGTAACTGAACAAAGTAACTGAACTTTAACACAAAGAGAAAGTTTGTCAAAACTCATCTGTTTCCTTAAAATACTCTGTATAAAACAACAGCTCTGTGAAGTCGGTGCTCAGGGGTAAACTGAGGCACATAACAATTTTGAAGGGTTTATTGGAGTGCCCAGCCATTCGGATCGGGCAGCGCCAAAACAAGTGGCTAGGGGCGCCCCAGCCTAGGAGAGAGGTTTCTGCAGGGACGGTGCAGAGGCAAAGGGGGGCCCCGCTGTGATTGGTGAGGGCTCCGCTTGGGCAGTTGCCTGGTTTGGGGGAGGCTCGCTGGCTGTTTGTGATTGGCAGGTCTTGGGTCTCATGTCCTCCGAGCCCAGCACACGGTCTCTGGCTTGGGCTTTGGCTGGCTCACTGAGGCCGAGCATCCCCGTCTAATGGTCTCCTTGTTTCATTACCGTAAGGTTGGCTGAGAAAAATAAGGAAAGGAGGGCGCACAAATGGGAAAGCCGCCTTGAGAAACGGTGTGGCAGGATCTGCTAGTTCAACAAGCACCTGTCTTCCGTGACCAGCGGATCCACCACCAGGCATTCACAGCTGGGCTTACGTGAGTGCCCCCAAAAAACATGCTCAGGAGGGTTCCTGGCCACGTAGCCATAATAGCCCCAACCTGGAAACAACCCGAATGTCCATCCGTGTTAATAAACAAATTATGGGGTATTCCCCTAATAGGGCACTCCGGAGCTGTGCAATAGAGTGGATGAAAATCACAGACATACATGAAGTGTACAGGAGCTGCGTCTCCCTTCACACGGGCACGAACACCTGGCAAAATGAAGCCAGGGTGACCGAAGTCAAAATAATGGTTGTGGCTGGGGTCAGGAGGAGGAACTGTGGGGAGCAGAGGGAGGGTGCCTGGTGCTGGAAGGGTCCCTGACATGGAGGCAGATCACGGAGCCCATGCACATTGCACCCAGTGGGCAGGGGGGTGAGCAGGAGAGCATCCCCAGGCCCAACACAGGTCTGGGGGCCCGAGCTCCTGCTCTCAGCTGCCACACGGAGTCTTGCCTGCAGCAGGTGGCCTGGGGACCCCTCAATACCACCCCAGCTCAGCGCTGCCATGAAGGGGTGCCGGTCCCTGGCAGGGTGGTGGCGTGCTCTCTGCACCGTGGACCAGATGGTCCCAAACACCAGGCCACACCCACAGAGCATCCAATCGGGCCCTTACCTGGCAGGCAGCGTGCCCTGTCGGCGGGGGAGGGGTGGGGGGCAGCTGGCTGGAGCACAGACCCACAGGCACCCAGCAGGAACAGGTGGGAGCCGAGGGAACGGTCTTGGGACTCCCTCCCCAACACTACCCCCATTTTAGAGTCAATGCCAGGTCTCCGGAGCCAGGTGGCCCCGAGTTCAAATCCCCTTGGCTCTGCCCGGGCCTCGAGGTCCTCATCTGGGAACTGGGAGGAGGTTCCGACCAGCATGAGAGAGTGCGCATAGGAAGCACCTAGCCCAGGGCCAGATGCTCGCCAAGCGGGGACACCAAGGCCCGGGGCGCAGACATGCCTCGCTCAGGGCAGAGCCGAGCCTCTTTCCCACCAGGACCCTTGGCTGCAGAGTCCTGTGCGGCTCCTCCTGCTCCCCAGCGCCTCCCCCCGGGGCCCCCCATCCCTCACTCCCACTCCAGGCCCCTGGACCACCAGCAGGAATGCAGCCGGCCCCACACTTCCTTCCTGGCCCCCTGTTCTGGTGTCCAAAACACACGGTCCTGCCCAATGCAGCCCTTCGCAATGCCCCTCTCGCAGCCCCCGCCACACTGCCTGGGTCAGGAGGGCCCCCCCGTCCCGGGCCCTGAGCACACAAGGCCGGGAAGGGGCACTGCCATTCGGGGTGGGGGGCTGCCCTCGTTCTCCCCTCCCCACTCTCCGCTGCAAAGCAGGCAGCAGGCTCTGTGCTCGCGGCCTTGGCCGAGGGCCCCGGGAGAGGTGGGCTCACGCTCCCAGAGCATCACAGCAGATCCCGTTGGCCTCAGTTTCTCCACCTCTAAAATGAACCTCTCTCTGTGTGTGTTCTGGCCACTCGGCAGCTGAGGGGAAGGCGGTGAGGGCGTTTTCTAGGTGATGGAACACGCCGCAGAGAGCGGAGCAGATAAGGCCCGAGGGCCGTCGCCTGAATCTGCGTTGCACCAAAACGCACAGAGCACAGTGAGTTCTCTTCGCTCGTCACCACGCACCGGACGACCGCTCAGCTGCCTCAGTCTGCCCAGGCTGATCCTGGAGGTTTATGCTGCCCTGCGCAGAGCCCCTCACTCAGGCTCGCTGGTCCGGGAAGAAGAGCTTCTGCATGGATCCAGCCATGGGCAGCACCCCCCGCGTGCTCCCAGCCACACCTCTGATATGCTGAGGTCTTGGCGGCCTCACCCTCGGGTGCCATCTGCCGTCCACTCCCTCCCTGGGGTCGGAAAAGCCCTCCGGGCTCCGTGGGCCCCTCCCGCCTTCCTTCCCAGTTCCCATGCACTCGCAGGGGCCTTCCTGCCAGGGCTGCCAGGAGGTCATCTGCTTGCAAAATTGGTGGCAAGGCACCTGGGTTTTCATCACACTAAATGACCTCCCAGATGACCACCCCAAACTCCCAAATAGCCCCACGGCGTTGGACTCACAGCTCCCAAACTTTCCCACATCCAGTGTCTCCGTATGATGAACGGCCCCTGCCCAGCCACCCTCCCTGCATGCCCTGTCAGTCAGTCAGCTGCGGGTCTCAACTGGGGAAACATGGAAACATAAAACTCATTGGCGGTCACTGCGATCGGGGCAGTCAGTGGGGTCCCCACTTGCAAACTTTTCAAGACATTCACACAAATCTTTTTATAAGCCAAGTCAGATGTGTTATGTAAGTTTTTATAACCCGCTTTTTTGCCACTAATACATTGTAGATCTTTGCTCGTGTCATTAAAAAAGATGATGTTCTAGAAGAATCTTGGATGGCTGCAGAGCACTGCATACATAGTCCAGCCATACCCTGAATTGGTCAAGGTCCTACACGTTTAAGTTTGTCGATTATAAACAATGTTGCCTACAGTCTTAGAGCTAATCTCGGCCACTCCTGTGAGCATCATGTCCTTAGAAAAATGTCCTGGGGTGGCTCAGTCGGTTAAGTGTCTGCCTTCGGCTCAGGTCATGATCCCAGGGTCCTGGGATCGAGTCCCACATCCAACTCTCTGCTCAGCGGGGAGCCTGCTTCTCCCTCTGCCCCTCCCCCTCGCTCGTTCTCTCTCTCTCTCTCACAAAAATAATAAAATAAAAATTTTAAAAAATATTAAAAAAAAAGAAAAAGAAAAATGTCCTGGCAATAGAATTCCTGAGTATAAGGCATACAAAACGTTAAGGCTTTAAAAAAAAAAAAGCTCAGGGCGCCTGGGTGGTTTAGTCGGTTAAGCGGCTGCCTTCGCCTCAGGTCATGATCCCAGGGTCCTGGGATCGAGCCCCACATCGGGCTCCCTGCTCTGCGGAGAGCCTGCTTCTCCCTCTCCCGCTCCCCCTGCTTGTGTTCTCCCTCTCACTGTCTCTCTCTCTGTCAAGTAAATAAATAAATAATCTTTAAAAATAAAAAAAGCTTGCATGTCTTAACACCCATGTCATTCACGATCTGTGTGTAACTGTTTAGGATTGGGGGCCGAGGAAGAACCAAACAAGAGAAGTCAGCAGTCTGAGGAGGCGTCTGCACACACACCAGACCCAGCTGGCATCATGAGTGCAACATGGAGAGGGGGCTTATAAAGCAGCAGCAGAACCCCCGGATGTCAGAGCTGGAAAGGACAGGAGAGACTAGAGTCCCAACCCCCTGTATTACAGATGGAGAAACTGAGGCTCAGAGAGAAGCCACCTAGGAATGTGGTGACCACCAGTTCTAGAATCTTTCCAACACAGCCCCGTGCTAAGCCTGGGCACAGGTGTGTGGCTGGGGCTTACCCCACCTGCAGAGCAGAGCGGAGTGAGAGAGGGTGGGTGGGACATGGCTGCCAGGGGCAGCAGAGTTGGGAGGATCACCTGTGATGGGCCAGGCGCCGGCCCAGGGTTGTTGGGCTCTGTTAACAATCCACCACACAGAATGAGTGAAGGCGGGAGCCATGGCTTTGTGAAGAGATGGGTGCTCTCCCTAGCACACAAAGCAGTTTACTAAAGCCTTAATCCAAGGGCAAATTCTTTCCAAATTTTGCTGAAATAAAATAGTCTTTTCTACAAAGGCAGGGTCTAGGACAGTGGTTCTCAAACTCCAGTGCATATAAGATTCACTTGGGAAAAAGAGGGGGAGGGTGCTCAAAATGCAGATTCCAGACTCCTGCTCTTGAGAGTATGATTCTGCATGGTTTGGGGGGAGAGGGCGGTGGACTCTGAGCCTGCCTTCCTAAGACCATGGATGACCCGGATGCAGGTGGTCTGCAGACCACCCTTTAGGAAAAATTGATGAGAGTGTGACCAGTTTTCACACAGAGACCCTGACAAGTGTAGTTTTACTAACGTCAGCCCTTCCCCGCGCCTCCTTCCCTCATAGAAGAAGGCTTCTAGTGTCAGGCTCACACTAACAGCCCTTCCCCGCGCCTCCTTCCCTCATAGAAGAAGGCTTCTAGTGAAGAAATCTGCAACAATTAAGGGGCTTGACATCAGGATCCTTTTATTTGCCTACGTTCTTCCCATAAAGCCACGGGTGGGTAATTCCTTCCCCTGCAGATCCCTGAGAGACCTCACATCCGACCTTGCGGCCTTTGCCCGGTAGATGGCACTAACTCCTCTGAAATAAGCAGAAATTCACCTGAAAGCTCAAGGTAGAAGGAGAGACAGAGAGAGGACAAGACGGAGAGAGTGGGAGAAGACAGGCAACAAGCAGAAATGCCCCCCACTAGCCAGCTGTCCTGAAATGGCACAGACGAAGCCTAAACCCTCCTGGATGTCATTTGTAACCTGGCGTGTAAACCCTGACTCATTGCCACATTTGCTTTCAACAATCACCGGCTGCTTCCCTAACCTGGGACCTGGCTGCCGGGGGAGCGGAGAGTCAAGATCCGGGACGTTGCCATAACCCATTATGACCACAAGATGGCGGTGCTGCGCCAAGAGGACACCTTTGCATAAGAAAATCTAAATCTGGAAAAGCAATCTGAAGACTTGAGCGGATGGGGCGCCTGGGTGGCTCAGCCGTTAAGCGTCTGCCTTCGGGTCAGGTCATGGTCCCAGGGTCCTGGGATCCGGCCCCGCGTCAGGCTCCCTGCTCCACGGGAGGCCTGCTTCTCCCTCTCCCACTCCCCCTGCTTGTGTTCCCTCTCTCGCTGTGTCTCTCTCTGTCAAATAAATAAATAAAATCTTTAAAAAAAAAGGAAGACTTGAGCAGATGACCTGCAAGTAAGATCGGGGAGGGAGAAGCGAGGTGGAGAGAGACGTGTTGATTAGACTTGCAAACTGTCTCTCAAATTCATGATGATACTACCACGACTGCTTGCGGCTGCTGGTGGCGACCGTTGACCGCGGGCTTGCTGGGTACCAGGCTGTGCCAAGCACTGTATATGCATGGGTTCATCTCAAGTTCATAAAGACTTATGAGGGAAATTCTACGACATCTCCACTTCTCAGCGGAAGCAGTATGTGCGGAACCAGAGGCCGGGACCTCTTGTATCATCTCAAAAGATGTAGGGACAGTGGTCTAATTCTGGCCACATCAACAATAGTGAACGGGCTGGCTTCCACGCATTCAAGGCTAAAATTTCCTTCGTTCACTCTGCAAATGTTTGAGCACCTACTTTGTGCGGGACACTGTTTAAGGTGCTAAGGAAAGGAACAAAGGGATCTAGAGAAAGTCCCTGCTTCTAGTGCAAAGAGACCACAATAAACCATTAGGTCGGGCACCAGAGGTGCCGTGGAGAGAAAGAACAGTGCTGGGCGCACACGGAGCACGCAGGTGCATCTTCGAAGACGTCACTGGTAACCGGAGCTGGCTCTCAGAAGCCGATGGCTGGATTTTCAGGAATTGAGAGAGCCAGTTCTTAAACACATCTATTCTCAGAGTTAAATTACATAAGCTCACAGTTAATAAGTTATATTTAAAAGTTATCATTAAATTTAATTTGATAAGTTCTGTTTAAAACTCATCACTTCTGAATTCTCTTACATTTTACAATTATCTATGCTGGGGCTGAGCAAACTTTTTCTGTAAAGGGCGGGACAGTAAATATTTTAGGCTGAGTGCGGCATACAGTTTCCATGGTGACTGCTGGGAAAAAGCAGCCGTAGATGTGTAATATGAGTGGACAGGACTGTGTTCCAATAAAATATTTCCAAAAACAGGTGGTGAGCTGGGTTTGGTCTAAGGGCTGTGACCCCTGCCCCCGGTCTGTGCTCAGGTATTTAGGTCTCTATCTGTTCAGTGGAAATGCTACATATGTACGTGCAATCCTACTTGCATCTCTTTCCAAATCCACCTGCAGAGACAGCACACTGGTAGCCTGCCATCGGCCATGGTGAGAGTATTTACACCACAAAATCAGCAAAGGCTACAGATCAGGGCTTTTCCCCCCCCTCTCCCTGGAGAGCCGGTTGTTAATCATTTACCAGCACAGCACCAGCTAACGTGGGCTGTGAAGAAGGCCTCTTTGAGGAGTTGACCTCTGAGCAGAAACTCTGAACTGCACTTTATCCTTCCACCTGCGGCGGCCCGTCCCACCCACAAGGGGCGACCTACAGGGCACAGTTTGGAAATACATCTAAACAAAATAGTCTAAAGTTTGCAGAGATGGCCAGAAAGAGTAAAACACACACTTCTTTAAAATACGTAGAATGTAGATGGCAAGATGGTAAGCCCACCTTGCCACACTCCAGGGAACAGCTTTGCCTCTCTTTAGCTTTTTTTATTATTATTATTATTTATTTGACAGAGAGAGACACAGCGAGAGAGGGAACACAAGCAGTGGGAGTGGGAGAGGGAGAAGCGGGCTTCCCACTGAGCAAGGAAGCCTGATGCAGGGCTGGATCCCAGGACCCTGGGACCATGACCTGAGCCGAAGGCAGACGCTTGACCAACTGAGCCACCCAGGCGCCCCTCTCTTTAGCTATTTAGCATGGGCAGCTAGGAAGCCACGGATCATGGTCCAAGGCCTGACCTCATTTATTCCACAGGCTGATGAGACCGCGCCAGCCGCTGATTGGCGCCCGCACGGTTAGAACTCCAAGGTCCCACTCAACACCTCACAAAGTGGGGAGAAGCAGGGGAGAGGGGCTCAAGAAGGCAGCCCGGGCAAAGTCGGCGACCGCAAGCTACTTTGGAAGAAGCAGTATTTAAAACAGACACAGGGGTTATTTGTAAGGGAATGGTTTGCTGGATGAAATTCAGGAGTCCAGGCAGCGGATACGATTTGCGTCTGTGATGAAGGTCACCGTTCTCCGGATCAGTCTTCGCTCACCTGACTCTTGGCTTAGACCTCAGAAACTACCTCCTCCTCCGGCGGCATTCGGCGCTGCGGAACAGTCCTCCAAAGCGGGCAAGGCACACGGACGTGATCGTCCACGGTGCAGCGCGACGGCTGCCCCCCCAAATCCGAGTCTCTTCCTGAGCACTCCTCTACTTCTTACCCAATTGGCCTGGTGCGTTTTCTTGTTTATGACATCTAAGTTTACACACCATCTGGAATAGTCCCTGAATGGAGAGAAGAGCATCTTCGTCATACTCTATTCAAGTCCTCCGTTCAGAATTAGTGAAATTCATCCCGCCTCCAGATGCTTTCTCCTGCCTCCAGAACACGTCCAACATACATTTCCAAGGCTCTTTCTCAAGAGGCGAGGCCAGGAGCCCCACAAGAGATTTTCCACTTCCCCTTGGGAGCTTGTCCAAGTCCACGATCCTCTGTCTTTTCCCGGAGCAGAAAGCTCCACCGGGGAATGACAAGTAGATTACATCTCTCAAAAAGCCCCAGTCCTCCTGACAAGCAGCTCCCAATCTTGCTGCACGATGGACAGGTGTAAAGAGCTTTGAAAAACACCCAGTGCCTGGCTGGCCCTGTCTGCAGATTCCAATCGCTTGGGCGGGCATAGGCATTCTAGGTCTGAAGTCTCCGTGCTCGAGTTCAGCGTACAGCTGGGATGAGAGCTGCTGGTCTAAACGGCAGGCTTTAGTGGGGGACGACCTGCCTCCGAGAGTCAGAAGAGCACCCAGCCTGGTCCCAGGAAGGAAGGCTTAGAATGGGCTGGCGGTTTCTCTGCCAAGCCGCTCAGCTCTCCTCCGACCGGGACTCATTTTCACCGGGTGGTCCCTACCCGCAGTGAGCCTACATCCTCACTGCCATGCTAACATTCTCCCTATGAAGGGCACCTAGGATGAAGTACACAAACCCTGGAGTCTGACCGAAGGATGCTAAAATGGCAATGTTTTCTTGATCACCGATGTGTTCACTCAGCTATAGGGTTTTGAAACAAGAAGGTTCTTGGATGTACTATTATTTTCAGTATCACTTAGACCATTCTGGCTTTCCTACCTTGGCAGCAAGGGACCCCGAACTCCAAGGAATTCTTGAGGAGGACTTGTTCTATGGGTACCTAGGAGATGAGAGTGTCAGCCCGTGTAGCATCCTGTGATCACTTCTCTGGGTCAGACAGGACAGCAGAGTGTTGAACTGCCTCCTTGGCAGCCATGGGAGACCAGGACACACTATTCTAGTCGACAGCTTTGTGCCCACGTTTAGAGACGATGAGGCTCAGGAGGGCGGCTGCTAGTGGGAGTGGTTTAGAGACCGGCAGAACTGAGCTTTCATCAGGGCCAGAGCCCAGAAATGCCCAGTTACTTTGAGAAGCTACTGGGAACCGTGATGCCAGGAAGCGACCCACTGGCACATTGCCCAGAGCAGGAGAAATCCGCGAGGTTTTCTAGAACGGTCGTCATGAAGGTGGAGGCTGCATTTCCAGGTACAGCTTTTCCCCCAAAGTGGGCACCTGCCTGGCACCCGCAACAGTGCAAGAGGTTGTAGTCAACCCCAGTTTTCCCATCACCCAAAACCCTTCTCCCAAAGAAATCCAAGGAAAAGGAACCATAAAAATTTAATTTTAATGATACAGAAATAGTATATAGTACATTTCTTTCCACAGCAGCACTTCATTCATCTCTAAAAAATTTAACAAAATTAAGGCTAAATCAGAGCAATCTGATAGTAAAGGGGTATTTTATGGGGTGTTATTTTTAAAGAATATCTTCATAAATACAGGCTGTTCTTCAGGCCAAAAAAAAAAGAACGCCAAACAAGATAGCAGATATGCGAAATGTAGTACAAAATGTGCTCCTTTATACCAATTTATGAATAACCACAACTTCCCTGGGATGTTTCAAATGGGATTGAAAAAAAAAAAGTGAATGTTCGTGACAAGACACGAGACTCTCTGGAGTTAAAGCCATTTCAAAAACAAAACCAAAGACGGTAGAGTCTCCAATATAATCTCTCTAGAAAAAATGTACAAAGCAAGAGTGGACAGTGTTTAAGACTGAGAGAGAGATCTGAGGTGTGTGGTGCCTGGGGGGACCACCCTCCCCCATAACTGGCCTTCCCTTCCCACCACACCCCCAACCTATGTGAGAGAATGAGAGACTCTGACATGTGCTCGAACAAAAATGGCCAAGACTGAGGGTCAAGAAACCAACCCGGGCTCCAGGAGTGGCCTCCTACAAACGCCAGTGTTGACCAGGATCAGGAAGAAGGAATAGCTCCTTCCCTGCGTCTCCATTATCTTTGGCCACCTTTGCCGGTCGGCTGTTCAGCACTGCTCCCTGACTCAAGAGAGACCCTGCAGCTGCCCCAGGATGTAGAATAAGATGAAGTGTCCTTTCTTCTCTTTTCCCTCCAGTAAAACTTCTGGAAGGAGCATGGACAAGTGCAAGGGAAACCCCCTGCAGGGAGCCTCACACTCCACAAGCCTAGTCTCGGACAAGTGACAAGGACCCCAGGAGGTGCACAGAGACCCTGCCTTCACGGGGCCCCACGCACCACATCCGCTTGGAGGGGGTTACCTTCTGTCGTCCTCCACCCTCGCATGTGCACACTGGTTTCCATTTTAATACGCTCTCCTCCTCCACTCCCCCTACGTGCCTTGGGGGATTCGAGTATTACTTTCATTGAAGGGGAATCGTGGGTGTGTTGTTAACATCACTAACTGCCAGAGAAGGAGATCTAATTTTAATTTGAAACATTATACTCCACCTACTTTAACAAGGACATTTTGCTTCATGATAAGAGGACCTATTACCCCAACGAAAAATCTTCTCATGTGATGTTAAGATTTTCATCAAGTAGCAGATAGTACGGAATAATGTTTTAATTTTGCACAAGAGTTTGCGTTTTTCCATTTCTTTGGTACTCAGAGAGAGCCTCCGTTTCCCCTAAATAAAATGGGAGACAAATGTCCAGGTAAATAATATCAAATATCCTCTTAGGATATGTGTGTGTTCCAAAGACTGCTAAAACCTCTAGGAAACAGTGGGTTGAGGTATATATACTCAAATGCATTTCTTATATAAATTCATACGTAAACACAGACAATGTGATAAACATCCAATTACCTACATTTAGGTAGAATAATGAATGCCATAACATTATCAATCACACAATCACATAAAGAAAAGGTATTTTTGAGATCTTTTAGCTCAGTAGTTTTCAAATCTGGTTGGTCATCAGGCTTGCCCGGTGGAGCCTTTTACTAGCAAATTCCCTCGGCTCGGCTCCACTCATGAAGATCCAGCAGGTGTGGCGTGGGACCCAGAAGTTTGTATTTTTCCCTATAAAATGTGATATTCCAACCCCCTTGTTATACAGAGGACACAAAGGTCCAAAGTAGTGAAGCAGTCATCTTCTCCCTTGCTTCTAACAGAGCAAGAGCCAGAGAAAGGGGTGAACCAGGTCACTCCTTTTTTTGTTACTGAGTCCCAGAGCGTCCCTGAGACTTGGTGCCCTTCCACTGAAGCCACCAGGAGTGGGGATTCTGTGGTCAGAAGTAGGAGCTAAGCTGTTCGAAGGCAGGGACCCTGTCTCCTATTCCTTCTGACACAGTCCTCAGTAATAAATGTCCAGTAAATACTCGGTGGTGGGCAGTCGCTCAGCTAAGGCCTAATGCTGTATTCCCGGCTCACTTCTCTGTCTCCGATCAGCCAAGCAGGTGCGACATTATCTAGCTGGATATGGGAATCTACCTGAGAAGGGGAGTAAAGCTTGAACTTAGGAAGACGCCAAGTTCAAACAACAGGACTCGGCATGATGACACAAGATGCATAAGATTAATTACTACGTCTTTCTCTTGTTCCTGAATTATGTGTTAGGTGAAAAAATAAATGAATCCAAGGGATAGAAAGAAGCCATTTACCTGTAACATTCTGGCAAATGTGAATTACAAAAATCCTAAATTATTCTAATAGATCATCCTTAGCAATTATAACAACTATATGTTAGTGACTTCTGTTACTGTTTCTCTTGGCTTTCCATGTGTTTTCTCAGTCTTATAAAACATTCTTTCGGGGATGGAGTCAAACTATAACTCCCTTATAAAGCTGATTGTGAGGGACAAACACACTTAGCCTCTACCTCACGACACGGTTCCCCTCCCTCCCCCCGGCCCCGTCTCCCTCCCACCCCTATGCCAGCGCTCTCTCTCTCTCTCTCTCACACACACACACACACACACAAACTTACAAGTGTGAATTTAGTTGGGAGGTGGGCGAACAGGACTTGTTACATTTTCTATTTGTAGCTATGAATCATAAACCATGTTATAAATAGTTCTACTCTATTGCCATCTTGATTTTAGATAGGATATGGGAAAAGGGAGAACCGAAACATTTTAGAAGCCAACAGGAAAGTATTAAAGGAAATTTAAGGCTACAAATTAAACAAATCACCAGGTACATGAGCCACTGAGGCCATATAGCCCAGCCCTGAGGGTGCCCACTTGCCACACAGGCTCTGCTAGGACAGGGCGAGGGACCATCCAGGGCCAGGGGAAGAGCCTCAGCCCTCCACAGAGAGCGCCACGGCTGGCCCGGGCTTCCCCTTACTGAGCGCTCCCTCCCCCAGGTAACAGTGAAAGGACATAAGGTTCTATTTGAAGGAAATATCCTTAGAAATAATTTATGGATGTGGCCCCTCCCCCTGGAAAGAGCCTCCATATCCCAGAGGGGGAAACCTGTGCATGCATCCATATGGGTCTTCTCCAAGCCTTCTGCCGTAAGAGGCCAGGGAGGACAGACCTTCTTGAATGTACATTTTGTTTCAAAGAAAAGGAACTTTCTCCTCTTTTTTAACCGTTAAATTCATTCTTACCTAGATAGAGATTCCTGGTCATTCCTCCAGATAATCATTTTAAAATCACACTGATAAGCTCATTCATCCATTTATTCACTCAACACCGCTTTACTAAGGGGTGGCTGGTCTTGTAGAAGGTGAGAGCCGGAAGAGACCTCAGATATCGTGCACCCCAGGCCCCTCCCTTGTTACCCGAGGTGGACAGGAGCGGTACCAGCCCCATAGCCTGGGTTCCTCACCCCCAACCCCTGACCCAGTATCCGCCTCCCGGCTCCACCCAAGCATTTAGCAAAACCTCATGCAAAATTTATGTGCTTTTTCATTTCAAAAATGAAAAAATTACAAGATGAAAGAGTTTTTCTACCTTGCTACAATTTATAAAGCTAATAAGTATCAGCAAAATGGAATGATAGAACCAAAGGTAAACGTGACTTTAAAAAAACTAATTGCAGGGTTTATAAAGACTCTTTCTACTTTTTTTTTTTTACATTAAATGATTTATGAAGTCACATGCTATATACACATGACAACTCTTCTGTCTTTCTGCATGGTTAGGAAGTCTTTCCAGAAGGACAACAATACCACAAAAGGACACTCGGAGAAAACACAGACCAAAGCACGTTCCACGGCACTGACATTTATAATCTGCGGTTCTAGTCTACAACATCCACTCGTGGTCTAGACACACGCTGTGAACATGAGCTAAGAACACATCCATGTTCTACTTATTTCACCAGAAGGAGGATGAAGCTGCTGCAAACATTTCAGTAACGTATCTGATTCGTAACTGCCATGATCTCCCATGAAATCCAGCTGGATTTAGTGAGCAGACTGGCTGACCTCACTTACGTTCTGGACGGTCTTCCTCACAACAGGAGAGGTTTAGAAAGCCAATACATCTCTTCAGGGAGATTTTAATGTGTATTCCAGATTCAAATTTATTTTCTGATGGGCCATATATTTGTGTAGAAATCTACTTATCACCCCAACCCTTTAATAAAATTCATTGTGCCCTGTTCCACAAAATAGTTAGAGAGTCTTACGAAAAAAAAAAAAAAAAAAAAACACCCAAACAAACCTCTCAGCTGACAGTTACTGGTGTGAATGAAGAGCTTCAATTGCTGTATATTCGAACCCCCCAGGAAAATTACATCAAAAATAGACGTTTTATGACAAAAATCACTAAGATATCTCAAAACCAGAACAAATAGGAAACAACACCATTAAAGGGATTTAAGTACTTTTCTGGCCACTACTGCAGAGACAGAGAAGCTCAGTGGGGTGCGGGCATGCAGAGCTCGGCACTATATAGGAGAGAATTAACAAATCCAACTCAGTACAATTTTCATAACTGGATTGAAAGTAGACTCTTAATAAAACCAACATATTTCTTCCTCGAGGCAACGATTAGCTAAAAGGAAAAATGATTTCATATCCTTGGTCCATAAAGAAGACACATTTATTTACATTCCCAATGGACTAAAAGAGGTTTTAAACTGTCACAATTAAAATTTTATGCTTCCAAAAATATCATATGATCAATGCACTTAGCTTAAAGCTTCAGGTATTAATAACTTCATTTAGATAGACTTCTTAAAAAACCAACACAAACATACTTTCTAGAGTGCAAAATGCTTCTTATTAAATACTTCAGTAACACAAAAGCAATTTGTTTTTTTAAACACAGGACTCCCTTTCGGCAGGATCACCACCACAAAGACATCCATTGCCGGCAATGGACGCAGAACAGAACTGCTAGCTCGGGTCAGTGTGACACGACAACCTTGCCTTCGGCCGCTGCCCCTGCCCAGACGTGACCCCGATTACTTGTACAGACTCATGGTTGGGCTCTGGTACATGCACATGTACGCATCACAGAGAAGTCTCCGTGCGTAGCCTTGGATTCTTCTGGAGTCCAGGGAGTGCAGGTCCTCCGGAGACATTTTCAGGTACTCTCCCACTTCTGGGCATGGGGTAACTTGAGGAATGTTGAAGCCGTTCTGGCCGCCTGAGGAAGGAGGAAGAGCTCTAGTTAGGGCAGCCAAGTTCTAACCCCTTTGGCCGCCCCGGCCTACTAAAGCGATCCTGCGACTCTAAATTTAGTGGAGGCTAATTTCCAAGATCTGAAGGACCTTATTTTACTTCTGACTCCTAGAAGTTCAAGGCTCCTTTTAAGTCTTGACAGCGTTCTCACTTCTTGGTTTCTGAGAGGATTCTGGGACCAATGGAATAAAACCAGTAAAAGGAAGCATATCCTGAGCAAAGTCCAAAACCCACTTTATAGGCTTCTCTGTATTCAGGGAATAGTGTTCCATAATATGCGTAATCACACAACATCCAACTCCTCACATCCCGTGTCCCCTCCCAGACAGAAGGACCCCGGTCGCTCCACCATGAGATCATCCAGTTTAGAGCACATCTAGCAAACTGAATACTATCCCACTTCCCTAATTTTTAAATACATATTTGTGCAAGGCTTTGCTTCACATATCATCAGACTGAATGAGGGCGCTGGTGTGGCTTTAGGTGCTCCCGGCCCAGCCCCTCCAAGGCTTTTCCAAATGTCCGACCCCCAGATGCTCTTCAGTTACGTGAGAGCCCCTGGTACTGGACATGTGCTCGTTATGTATCGGTTAAACAATGCCCAAGCGTCCTCGAACATGGCTGAGAAGGTGCAGCACACTCCCCGCTTCGGGAAGAAACATTACACGCAGAATAGGCTTCTTTTTCCAAAGAAGGTATCTGTTTCTATTCTCTGCTTCCTCATTTAGAAGGCAATGTCGTGCACAGCATAAAAGACAGAAGCAATGAGGTCAGGAAGATGGAGTTAAATACAAGCTATGTGACCTCAGGCACCTTAACTTCAGCTTTAATAACAGGAAAAGAGGAGTAGTCCCCCATCTTGCAGGGATCTCGGGACAATGACTCAACGTGCTTCCCAGAGAGCTCGGCGCGTAGGCGCTTCATGAATGGTGACTACGGCTTGTAGCGGAACGGAGAGGGGCCTGAGAGTAAAAGACGACGAAGCTGAAACGAAAACTTCTCAGCCCTCAAATCAGAATTTTAGGATCCTTCTTTTAATAACAACCACGTGTGTCAAAATACCACAATGATACTGTTCCTTAATTTAGCAACAGGGCTGCATATGCATTTCAAGATATAAAGACTATGTCACCAAAATACTCCTGAGAGGCTTTCCACATACACTACTCTAGGACTCAGAACAGACTATCCGCTATGAACTATCCCACTGCAAACTACAGCGGTGCCACACGTAGAAGAAAAGTTCTTAAAACCATCCCGGGGGCACCTGGGTGGCTCAGGTGGTGAAGCGTCTGCCTTCAGCTCAGGTCATGATCCCAGCGTCATGGGATCGAGCCCCGCATCGGGTTCCCTGATCATCGGGGGGTCTGCTTCTCCTTCTCGCTCTGCCCCTCCCTCCGCTGGTGCTCTCTCTCTCTCTCTCTCAAATAAATAAATAAAATCTTTAAAAAAACAAAACAAAACAAAATACCATCCCGATCCGCCATGCTGTCAAAGAAGAGCCAGGCAGAGTCATCCTTCCCATACTTGACAAAAGCGACATAGTGACTTGTTTCTATGCAGAGAACAGCAAACAATTCCATCTTCTGGCAGGGGATGCAGCCGTGCCTCCAGTCCCAGTCAGGTAAATCTTTGGGAAGTGACACCGGGTTATATTTATGGTTCAGTCTCTTGGGATGAAGGTGGACCTGAAACGGAGCATGAAGGGAATGTCACTCGTGAGCCAAACTCAAGTGTTTCCTGCAAACGGGCCCCACTTACTCTAACTCAATTCAACCCGATCAACAGCAACCAAGTACTTCTCAACAGTCCACCGACGAAACAGAAGACGCATGAGCAATACCATTTGATTATCAATTCAAGTTAATAATGGTTTTGAAAAGTTTCCAAAATGTTTCCAACTCCAACTACAAATAATTTCCTATCTCAGGAGAGAACATCCCTTAAGTGACGTCACGCTTACTTGAGTGTTGCAGGTTTTACAAAACTGCTTGATGTTTCCAGCGGAGATATCAGGGTCATCATAACACTCTCTACACTCGTACATGGCGAGCCCCCCGCATATCCGGCACTGCCTGGGGGCTAAAACGGTAGGGGTGGGAGAGAGGTTATGGGGCCTTTAAACATGTGTTCTTCCATTAAACAAATTAAAAGGAAAAGGTAAGCTTTATTGAGGACTTAGCATCAACAAGTCCACCCCTCCCTGTCCCCATAAATGTTATATTTCCTTGGACTCGGGATATCTTTGAAAAGACATTTTCTATGATCAAGTGACAGGTTGTTTTTTTTTTCTTAAGATTTATTTGAGAGAGAGAGAGTGCAAGCGAGAGAGAGCACGAGCAGGGGGCAGGGAGAGGGAGAGGGAGAAGCAGGCTTCCTGCTGGTCAGGGAACCTGACTCGGGGCTTGGCGCTCGATCCCAGGAACCTGGGATCATGACTGAGCCGAAGGCAGACATTTAACCAAGTGAGCCACCCAGGCGCCCCAAGTGACAATTTTTTAAAAACAGTGTATTCTAGAGTGTTTTTACACAATTATGAAACGTCTACTGATGACAATTCAAAGAATGAAAAAAATATAAAGAAGAAAACTGTAAGCATCTACAATTTCAGTTGGCAAGGGATAACCACTGTCAACACTATTGTGAATTTTCTCCAATAATTTTATATCTGCAGATTTATGTAACCCTGTGTGTGCATGCGTGCGTGTGCGTTGGGGGGGGGGTCCTCTTATAGAAAGGACCAACTTACCTTTTCACTTCACATTACATTATAACTACCTTCACAAACATGAATTTCAATGGCAGTAGTTCCATTGTACAGATACACCATAATTCATTTAACTACTCATCTCTCAAATAGATTGTTCCTAATTTCTTAATCATGTGACAATAAATACATCTGTATATAGAATATTTATTTGCATCTCTGATTATTTTCTCAGAATACCTAAAACTGAAAGTACTAGCTTAGTATTTCAGGCTCTTCAGATCCTGAATTGCTTTTTGGAAGAACCGTATCCTGTTAGACTCTGACTCATAATTAATGAGACAGGCCTATTTGTGAAAAATAAACAAAACAAACAAAAATCTTATACTTACTATCTTCAAGTAAATCTGTTATATTTAACTCCAGAGAAGGAAAAATTTTTTTAAACAGTTTAAAGTCTTTTCCAAATCGAGGCATCTGAATAATCAGACATGATGGTGCCTAAAAACAAGATACATGTATTTTTAGAATCAAAGTGCTGAACAAAATTCTCCCTATGAAACCGAAGCAGTCATGGTCACCACGGCAAGCAGCGGTTCTGCTATAATACCAATGGCCTGTATGCAGGATCCGAGCGTGAATGCAGAGCGGGGAGGCAGAGAACCAATGAGCCACAAGTTTTCAAGTGGTCCAGGATCCATTTCCTGGACACCCAGAGGTCAGGCAGGTCAACAACCCTGGGTCTCTAGCAATATGATGACAATCTAGAGTAACACTCCACTGTGGGTTTATATTTAAAACAAACATTTTAGAAAGATTGTTTTGGCAAGTATAATAAAGAAACTGTGGTCACTGAAGGACACCATTCCTTCTATTTCAACAAATAACTGTAGCCATTAAAAGCTTTACCAGAACATTCTTTCAGAAATAAATTCAATAAAAATAAACCACAAGCACGTACCACTAAGATCATGAAGACACAGTAAACAATAAAAGAAAAATAATTTCTATCACTTGTTCACTAACAAACCAATATAAGTGAATTTATTTTGTCTCTTGTTGAAGGAAAAGTAAACATTCTTTTTTGATATGTTTGGCTAATATGCTTAGATAAAATGTTAAACTGGGTAAAATGACAGTTTAAAAAAAAACACAATTCTTCCTTTTGCTTCAAATACTACTTAAAAGTTTTCAAGTTACAAATTAGCTTTACATTTTCTTTTGCACCGAAAATCCAGAAAGTCTAATCTTAATTCTAAGGCATTTTCTGCAAGGACACAACTGAAACACTGAACTTTTTTTTTTTTCTTAATTTGTGTTTTGTTAACAGTTACTATGTTCTCAGTGGGGTAAAATTAACAGTTATTAAATCTAGTAGTAGTCTCAAGATTACTAAGGAATGTCACATAAAATATAATAATCACTAACCTCTGCAAATTTCAGGTTACTGTTGATAAAAGACCATTCCAATAACTGCTGAATTGTAGGAACTCCAACTTTCTCATTTTTTTCCATAAAAATTTGATAGAAGTAACAATCTTGTACTTTTTGACCTGCTGATCTAAAAACATGCAGAAAGAAACATGATTTTTCTCCAAAATGCTTAAGTCAGAACGTGAAGCTGTCCCAGCAGTATTTGAGGCCAGAAAAACCTACAGCATTGACGGTGCCCCCTGGGTCATCAGAACAGGTGAAAAACAATAATGCAGATTAATTAATTAAATGTACTTTGCATAAAACCCTAACAATGAGTTCTTATTTTAGTTTTCATATCCAAAAGTCCCCTTAGGGATCAGCAGAAAAATAATGGAATAACATCTGCAGTCGAGAAGCACTGTGTGAACAATAACAACCAGAAGCTAAAATTACTTGGTTCAACTTAACTGTCTAAATCTAAAAAGTATTTTTAATCAGTAATCCATTAAACTATTGATTGTTTAAAATCTAAAAGGCATTTAATGCTTTAAACAGGAAAATAAATTCTTATGTCTCTGAATGGGACAGACCCTTAGAGACCTTCCAGACTCAACGGTTCACTTCTAAAATGAAGGGCCTGAGTTCTAGGAAAGAATAATCATCGCTTCCCGGCAACTTAAAGCAGAGCCATGTGTAGAAACCAGGTGTCCTATCAACCACTGACTATTCTTTCCATGAAAGCATGCTATCTCTTTAGACGGTCACTCATTTATTCAACAAATACCAAGTAAGCTCCTACTATATGCCTGTCACAGTGTTACCAATATATTATACATTTTCCCTTTCAAATATTTTACAACAGGGGCACCTGGGTGGCTCGGTCCGTTGGGAGTCCAACTCCTGATTTCGGCTTGGGTCATGGTCTCAGGGTTGGGAGATCAAGCCCCATGTCGGGATCGGCACTCAGAGTGGTCTGCTTGAGATCTCTCTCCCTCTCCCTGCCCCTTCCCCCGCTCACACATGCTCTCCCTCTCCTCTTTAAATAAAATCTTAAATTAACTAACTAAATATTTTACTATAGAATGCCATTAATCTTTAAAAAACTAACTCTACCAAAAGGATTAATAATCTTTAAGTGTACTATTTACCTTCCCAGCAGAATTTCTGGGCACAGAATCAACCTATTTTTATAGCTAGATTTCAAGATTTTTATAGAAATTTATTAACATAGTTTCCATAATGAAACAGCTGTTCAGAGACCAACCTTCAAAGCCCTCAGCTTTCCAAGCAACTTATGTCCTGAAATAAATAAAACTTACTTATTAACAAAGCCAGGAGATTCATGAGAACCCACAACAAATAAAAACAAATGATAACCAAAAAACCTGAAGGTTATGCTCTATCAATATTTTACTTGGTTGTTGATGACTTTATAAAAGACCAGCATTTTTCTGTGAAAGCCAAAAGCACAAAAAAATTTAACTTACAGGTAACAGGGAAAAAAAAATAGGACAGGAAACTAAGAAAGCATAAAGTGGTCGAGGTCAGTAGTTGCAACAATTAGAAATAATAATGGTGAGGGGAGAAGGGGAATCGTGGTTGATGGGAATCCAAGAGCAGGCATCGAGAGAAGGGAACCAAAAATGAGGATGAAGACCAACAGCTTTGCGATATTGAGGCAGACGGATTAGGAGCCTGGGAGGGGGGTGGGGGAGAAAAAAAAACAAGCACTCAAATCTCATTACCACAGTTTTAGAAGGCTAAAACCCTAAAGTAATAAGCGGGTCATTAAGGCACGCAGACACAAGAATTACAACAAAGCTGGTGGGATGGCACAGAACCGTACAATTTAGATTGTCGTTTTCCACTAAGAAAATCTAAAAGCACAAGGGTACAAATGTTGCATTAACCTTAAAAGAAAACATATATCTATGGAGAAGATAAAAACAAAATTCTTTAGATTCTGGGCTATCTAGCACTGTGGAATAGAATATATCCATGTAATAAGAATACCCAGACCATGTTCTATAACGAGAAGTATTCAGTAATTCAACCTGAAACTGCCCTGTATCTTTGCTTCTTGATTGCCCATTTTTTTCTTTTTTTTTTAATTTATTTATCTGAGAGAGAGAATGTGAGACAGAGAGCATGAGAGGGGGAGGATCAGAGGGAGAAGCAGACTCCCCGCTGAGCAGGGAGTCCGATGCGGGACTCGATCCCGGGACTCCAGGATCATGACCTGAGCCGAAGGCAGTCGCTTAACCAACTGAGCCACCCAGGCGCCCTTGATTGCCAATTTTATTCTGTTTCTTGGAATTTTTCTTTGCCTCTGTGCACTATCCTCTCTTACAAGTGGCTATGACTTCAGTTTTACCTTCTCTTTAACACCCCACACGAGTCATCATTACCAGTACTCTTGTTATTGTTGTTTTTTGAGTATGAAGGCTTAATTTACCTATATTTATGACCTTGATTCTTCCTTGTTTCTAGCATACTACTCCTTTGTTCTAAATTCAGCTTTGTCTTTCTAAAGTATATTCTGTAGTAAGTCTCTGAGTTAGGTGATTTAGTCCTGGTTCTTCCTGCTCAGGAATCCTGTGCACCTTTCTTCTTAGAACTTAAGTCTGCCAAAAATTCTGGAAAATATTCAGCTGTTATCTATCAAAATTATTGCTTCTTCCCCATTCTCTCCAGTGTCTCCTAGAACTGCACTTAGAATCTGTCTTCCACGTCTCTTATCCTCTCTCGTTTTCCAACTTCTTTCCCTTGGGGCTACATTCCAGGTACTTTCTTCAGATCTATCATCCAAATGAACAATTCTCTCTTCAGCAATACATACTGCATCCAGTGACGCACCCCCTCCCAGCCATAAAGCATATATACAGAGATAGACATTTTTAATCTCTATTTCTGGGAATTCTATTTTTGTTTATTTGATTTTGTTTG
The DNA here is from genome assembly GCF_054177405.1 of Leptonychotes weddellii. Taxonomy (NCBI): domain Eukaryota; kingdom Metazoa; phylum Chordata; class Mammalia; order Carnivora; family Phocidae; genus Leptonychotes; species Leptonychotes weddellii. The sequence goes on from NC_138384.1 coordinate 29,812,436, forward strand.
TTATCTAATCCGCATTTATCCTCCTAGGTGGCTAAGTCCTTTGTCTCGTCAGTCCTGTAAGACTTCTGTGCAGTCTCTCAGACTGTTCCACTATTTTAGAGTTTACGGTACTCCTCTTCCTAGTTGTTACATCAGCGGACTCTCCCTCAGAAAGAAAGGCTCGTGCAGGTGAAGAATGACACTTGGGACAGAAAAGCTAACGTTTGAAGTATCTTTTTATATCTTCTTACAATCTTTAAACGAGTGACTCCCCATATGAAGAGGCCACTGAAAGGGGAGGGGAACAGTGACCCCTTCGAGGGGTGGCGGAACTTCCTAAGGCCCTCTCCAAACCCCACAAGCCCTTCAAGCACCGAGATGCACTCTTACATGTATCCAGCCCTCTTCACCCCCCGAGAATCACAGCTGTTTTCATCTTTGTTATTACTGAGAGTCTATGACATTCACAAAGGGTGTTGGGCTATGGGGGAAAAAAAAAAAAGACAATTGTTTTAATCATCTGAAATTTAGCTCTTCCAGAGGAAAACAAAAGTAACTTTTTTTCTCCCAAATTGCCTGTTAGATTTCCTACATCATGTATTAAACACAGCTTTCTTTCCTCATTTGTGTCTGAAAGCTGACTTGTAAGATACTGAGATTCTATTTTTGAGCTTTCTATTCAGGTCTATTGGTCCACTTTTATATAGTAGCACACTGTTTAATGTCTAGTGCTTTGCCTTACAGCTTATAATAGAGCTCTTAAAAAAAAAAAAAACCCTCAAACTTCAATGTTTTCACCCATTTCATCCTGTAAAGAACTCTAAAATCACTTTACTGAGTTCAAAAAAAAAGTTAAGATCCTGTTTATATACAAATCATTCTGTAAAAAATTAACATCTCTAAGTAACTTACTATTCTTAACTGGAACACAATCTTTCTCACTAATTAATTAACTCACCTTTGAGCTCTGGGCAAATCTTTTTAAAAAACCCATCTCAGGGCGCCTGGGTGGCTCAGTTGGTTAAGCGACTGCCTTCGGCTCAGGTCATGATCCCAGGGTCCTGGGATCGAGTCCCGCATCGGGCTCCCTGCTCTGCGGGGAGCCTGCTTCTCCCTCTCCCACTCCCCCTGCTTGTGTTCCCTCTCTCGCTGTGTCTCTCTCTGTCAAATAAATAAATAAAATCTTTAAAAAAA
>NC_138384.1:29813708-29871883 GCF_054177405.1 Leptonychotes weddellii
CCCATCTCAATAAAATTGATTTCTTGGCATTTTATACTTTCATGAAGTATGAAAGCATTCCCTTTTCATATCTGCTAGAAGGTATATAGAAATGCTATTGATTTCTCCATGATTATTGTCTACATGGTCAAATTACAAATTCTTGTGTTACTTCCAGTAGTTTCTGAACAATTCTCTACGATTTTCTAGATGTTCATATAGCTATTACCATCTCTGAATAGAGAATAAATATGTATTCTTGATGTTTATGTATTATGTCTTATTTCATTAGATAAAACTTCCAAAACAGTATCAAACTGTAATTGTGGTACTGTCCTCCTTTCCCTTCCAGAAGGATTCAACACTGGCATCAAACAACATCACTTACGACACAAAGACGAGTAAGAGTATTTGTACGTGACCAGCTTAGGGAAGTAATAGTAAATCAGCAAGATTTTCATCAGAGGAACCCAAGCTAAAGTATAAAAGGGTCCAGCACTTAGACTGTGATCGTTAAACCACCTGGAAAGTTCATCCATTTAGAATATCTCACTAAGAACTTCAGTGCATCAGATTTAAGACTTTCATTCAAGATGGAGGAGAAAAAAAGGCTAAGTTACAAAACTGGGAACAAAAGAGCTAATATGAGGCTAAACTAATTCTGAGTGATGGATCATCAAAAACAGCATTCTCATGGTATTTGACTGGGTTAGAATAAGATTCTCTTTTTTTTTTTTTTTTTAAGATTAATCTATCCACTTTAGAGAAAGAGAGAGAGTGCAAGCATGAGCGGGTGCAGGGGCAGACGGAGAGAATCTCAGGTAGATTCCCCACTGAGTACAGAGCCAGACGTGGGGCTCCATCCCAGGACCCTGAGATCATCACCTGAGCTGAAATCAAGAACTGGATGCTCAACTGACTGAGCCACACAAGCGCTCCAAGAATAAGATTCTCTTAAAATCTTGATTTCCCTTAGAATCTTTCATTAATTAAATTATAAAAATATTTATATACAGTTTTATAAGAAAATGATTTGCAATAATATTTATTACTATGGTTAAAATTAAAAGCATAAATTTACACTGGATTCACTCTTCCAGTTAACTATGATACTGTGGGGAGAACAATTAAACTAATTAATTACATAATTAAATGGTTAAATTTGCATCATAGGAACCTAGCATATTAAGATTCCTAAACAAATACAATATTATATAATCACTAAAGAAATCATTTTTTTGGAATGATGGCAGAGAAAATGAAGATCGCCTATTTTTTCCAATGCTTCTGTAACAATTTAAAAGTTACCTTATTTTTTTTTTTTTGATTTTTTTTTTTATTTTTATTTATTTGAGAGAGAGAGAATGAGAGACAGAGAGCATGAGAGGGAAGAGGGCAGAGGGAGAAGCAGACCCCCTGCTGAGCAGGGAGCCCGATGTGGGACTCGATCCCGGGACTCCAGGATCATGACCTGAGCCGAAGGCAGTCGCCCAACCAACTGAGCCACCCAGGCGCCCAAAAGTTACCTTATTTTTAACAATGGCTCTACCCTTAAAATATGATGAAACAGGATATTCAAGAATTCTTCAGGATCTAGGAGAAAATAAAAAAATAAGTCATAGATGAAATTTTTAAATCATTCTATTTTTTTATAATAGTTATATTCTGATTCTAAATTCACTTTCATAATTGATACTTTTTCAATTAAAAGCACAGTTCTCAAGTTTTCCTGCCTAATGAAAACTATAAAGGATATTTAATAGTTATGACAAAGTAGGACAGTCCAATTTTGTTATAACTTTACTGTGTGTGAAAAGGTACAGTAAATTCATGTATAATGAAATAATTTTAATTTCTTCTGGGGGGTTAAGCAGAATAAAACTGGAAATATAATCTTGTTTTTTCCTGTTATTTGAATAATTACCAAGTCTCTAAACACCATAGCTGGTTACAGTATGCTGCTAACATGTTCACAGTCAGGAGCTGAATCTCTAAGGAAATCCATTAGCTAAGAATAGATTAAAACATGGTCTCTGACCATAAACTTAATTCTAGTTTGCCATGTTAGTCCCTTTATAACAAGGAAAGCTAATTGGAAAAATGGGGATGAACCCAGTGCAACCCTTCACCCCTAAAGGGAAACAATGATGAATACCATTGCTGGAAGGAAAGACAAAAACTATTTATTAACTTAAAGTACTACAACTAGGCAGCTTCTCAAAGGGATTCATTTTCCCATAAATCACTCACTTTTAGAAGAGAGAAAGTATTTACAAAAAGGGGGCAAAACGGTCTGTGACACAGAAACTAATACTACACTGTGTGTTAACTGGAATTTAAATAAAAGCTTAAAAAAAGAACTTAAAAAAAATTGTACATCACACAGAAAGGAATTTCTAGTTTAAAATAAAATCCCCAAAACTACACAGACACACATTTCTGCCAATAATTTAGCATGTGCTTTCAAATTATTTTTAATGCATATCCTATAAATTAAGAGCCACCTTTTTCTTCAGAGGTAAATCCTGATGCAGCCTCAACTTTTTCAAGTATTTTCCTCAGCTTCATAATCTTTGTTGCACACACATATCCGTATCTACATTAGTAAAAAACAATTAATACTGGCATATATATCAAATTAGTATAACCCATTTTGATAATCATACAGTTCTTATATAATTCCAATACGTCATACATAAATTCTTAGCTAGACAATTATTTTGAAAATCACAGTTATAGGCTGCTTCTTGAGGTTTACAAATTAAAAATCTAGCATCAGAATTACCCCAGACACTATCATGCCTAAGTAATAGCTGTCATATACTAATCTAAGAAAAAGCATTTTTAAATTACGATGACTGGTCTTCTGATTCTATTTGCTTAAGAAATTAAAGCATTTACTTAAAAAAAAAAACAAAAAAAAAACTTTGAGAGCAAGTCCTTTTAATACTAAACACTGAAAAAGCTGCCAAAGGGAATGAATGGTAAAGGGCCTTGATAAAAAACTGAAAATTGAAAGTGCAACCAAGCTGGTCATCAAGTGCATGACATTGTCTCTCATCTTTATCTGAATACAGGACACATTCAGTATATTCCACGGGGATCCCTGACAAAATTCTAACGCTAAAAATGCCTTTGGAAGAAACCTGGGAGGCCATCACAAGCTTAACAAGAGCAAGTCAAAACTAGCTAATCTAATACCCATTTTGTATACTGACTATTCATTCACTCATTAACTCTCTGCAACTGACATACACTGAGCATCCACCACTGAACACAGTACTCTAACCTGTCAGCCACTGGGAATATAAAAATGAATAAGATGATAAAACAGGGACTCTGCCTTTGAGGAGCTTGAAACGGAGAAAGCAGAAGTTTCAGTAACAGATAAAACCAGTCAGCTATAATGGAGATAGGAACGCTGCAGACACCAGGAATCTTGATCACAACAAGGCATCTGCCAAGGGCCTTGCTGTGAACAGGGTGACAGAGTCTGGTTAATCATGATTCTTAACTGGTTGGACAACAGTATCCAAATAATTTCTGTTAATGGACTTAAGATGTTTGGGAAGGAAAGAAGGAAGTGGTCTAGAGTTTTGGATTTGATCTGTCTTGTTCCATTATCAATTACCTGGGAGAAGAAATGGACAGTAAACTTAAAAATTTGCATCAGATAAAATAACTGATATCAAAATCAAGACTCGTAATTACCTTAAAGGATGAAAACTAGAGTCATTTTCATTACAGAATGTAAAGAAAAGATAGAAGGAGGGAGATTATAATTTACTTTCCTAGCCATGTTATACAGTAGGCCATTCTGCATGCCCTCCTTTATTATTCAGTCTTCTGCATTTTTGTCATCAAAATCTTCTATCAGACTATTTTTAAATTTTAACTGTTAAATAAGAAAAGGGTCCCAAGATTCAAATTAATATGGACTTTAAATTACATAGTTTGTTCTCTATATTCCTGAGTGAACAGATTTCTTTCATAGTCTAGGGCCTTAGCTAACTCTTCATAGTTTAAATTTTATAATGTGAAATTATCACACGTCACTACTACCACTTATGAAATGTCTCTACTAGATGTCTCGTCACTTGAGCTTATATCATCACAAATTGCTTTCTGTGACCAAAGAAAGACGTATTTATAATTCATAAACTAAGAAATGACCAAAAACATCACTTAAAAGGATGTGCAGGGAGGCCTAAATATATTCCTGTAACCAACAAAGGTGTTAATAAAATACATCTCATCTGTTTCTAATACAAGAGTACTAAATACTAGCTATTCTACAAATCAAAATTTTCTTTTGCTCCTTTTTTGTCAGATAAAATTAAGTTTAAGAAGCCAGACTATGCCAACTGGACCAGAGAGAATGATCACTGTTAGAGGTAACTGCTGGAATGAGCTATAACAGAAGATAAGAGTACCACGTACCTTATATCAGCTTTTCTAAACCTACTGCAATTACTAAATTGGACTCTACCAAAATGGTTTCATCATTTTATGGCATACGCTATGTGCTACACCCTAACCAGATTTAGAAATTAAATAAGTAAAGGCAGTAAAGGTTCAATCATACTTCATCAACAAATTTTCACCCATTCCTTAATAAATGAAAGCAGGTATAAATTAATTACTAGACCAAAAAACAGCAAATAGGACACCATCTAAAGGCAAAATAAGTATAGATCTTCTACTTACATTCTCAGAGGATTAACAATTTCTGTCCTCAGTAGCTCCTGAGTTTCACTATAATATTCTACATCATTCTTTTCTTTAGGTCTAAGTAACACAGTGTCCAGAACAGAACTAAAAGCAAACAAGCTGTAAAATAAAAGGAATATCTTTCCTCATGCTGTACACGTACCACAGATACTAAACAGAATACTAAAAAGATACTGAACAGATACTAAAATGATACTTTTTGGGAAACAGAGACTAAAGAGAATTGAAGAGAAAACACACAAAGTCTGGAGAACAAGGAACATACAAATTAGTGCTTTCCGTTAACACAGGTCCCAGAGACACCCGTTAAGTTTCCCATCGTTTAATCATCAGGGTCTAGAGATCCTTCTAAGTTAAAAATACCAATATTGAGAAAACAAACTATTGATTGACAGTGTTAAAGGATAAAAACATGCCTCAAGTATATTAAGTGAACTTCTCTGCAAAAGCTGAAAAGGGGCCTACAAATCTGAGTCGAAGTACAGACAGACAACAGAGGAGGAAGTCTGAAACTACTTCCCAAGGCATACACATACACAGTATATAACCCACTCCGGATATCCTACCTCTCTCCCCACACACCCCTTTGCAGAGAGAGAAATTTCTTTTAAATGCCAAAATCACTTGTGCCAAAATCACTTGAGCGACTAACAGCAGTGACTTGCTAGGATCAAAGAAAAAGGAAATTTGGCTAATACAAATTTTTATCAGGAAATCTAGAAAGTCTTTTATCAGTTCTTTAGGGCTTGTTTTTATCCTTACATACCCACGAGATGTAAAGTATTCTGCCAAAAAGAATGGCCCACCACGTTTACTCTCCTCCCCACTTTTAAAATGTTAACACCCCACTGAGTTCCTAATTCTTACAACATGGCTGTAGACAGCTGGTCAGTTACATTCAGCTTAACTAGCAGCGAACTTGGTTGGATCTCAGTGTAAAACTTCTTGCCATGCTAAGTCGTTCAACTTTAGAATAAACTACATATATGAGGGCAATTGTGCTTCTACTGAACATAAGTCTTTAAAAAAAACTCTCTTAATTCTCTTCAGTCACACGATTTCCCAGAATATCTGTCCCCCCTGTAACACTATCAGTCTTACTCCTCCCTCACAGCATTACTTTTATAGTAATTTTTTTGGATACGAGCACGAGACCACGTTCAATAGCTTCCAAAGGGTATAATGAAATGTAAATCTCCCTTTCTTTCCTGTTCCCCAGCCACTCAAAGGCAGTTAGCAGTTTCTTTCATGCACATGCAACATGTACACGCATGCGCGCGCGCACACACACACACACACACACACACACACGCCTCTGCCCCCGTGGAACTATATCCCTATTGCATTAATTTGAAACTTACCAGAATAAGGTTGAGTCTAAATAACAAGAATTGTAATGACCCTGGATACCCTTCTTCTTTCCAATCATTATCTCTAAACCTTCTTTTTCCATTTTGGGTGGGGTATTTTCTTCTACTACTTCACTCAAGTAGCCTCCAAATGCTGCAAACATAAAAATGAAAATGCCAAAGTACCCTTTTTAACTATTACAATATGTACTCCTATATATTTCTTCATTTTAAAATACATTTTTGTATTCTGAGGCAAAATTTGTTTCATGACTTAAAACTAAGTAAAAGGTAGGTTTGGGTTCATTGTTCTTCAGCTTGGCTTGTAAAAATGCTACTGCTCATTTCAACCTCACTTCCTCCACCATTTAAAAAACACTTCAGGGTATTAAGTACTGTATAAAAAGCATCTGCCAAATAAAATATTTTGTTCCCCGAATATTTTATAATTTGTCTGAGATGTTTCATCTTCAAGTCGAAAAAGAAAACAACAAAATTCCACAGCACTACTTCAACTGTAAGGAAAAATGTTTTTCATAAAGATGGCTTTCCTATTGATAGTTGCTTAACTGTCAAGATGCTTCACAACTATTACCCAAAACTGGAAAGGGATGGCATCAGGAAACTGTCCCCTGTTATGAATGATGAGGGGATCTATCCTCTATGAATCAATCTAAAACTACTTCGTGTAACAATGCTGACTCCTTGATAAGCTATGTTTATTGGTGTACTCGATACACCAAAAGAAGGCCACTTTTCAATTTCCACCTCTGTGTTTTTAAAAAATACATGCTGGCGACCAGGGCTCCTGGGTGGCCCAGTCAGTTACATGTCTGCCTTTGGCTCAGGTCATGACCCCAGGGTCCTGGGATCGAGCCCCGCATCGGGCTCCCTGCTCAGCTGGGAGCCTGCTTCTCCCTCTCCCTCCGCCTGCCGCTCCCCCTGCTTGTGCTCTCTCCCTCTCTCTGTCAAACAAATATTTTAAAAACATTAAAAAAATGCTGGCGACCAACAAGAAGAGAAAAGTAAGTCCCATTATTTTTCACTTTCCAAATCTCATTTTTTTTCCTGATATTTTTTTCAAAAGTCCCCTCTTGGGACAACTGTAACTTTCTTATACACCAAGTAGCAATTTTTACTGATTTACGAGCTGATGAACATTGGCAAGAAATATGTATAAACGCTGTCACTGCCTCCTACTGCAAAATGGCCTGAGATCAGAACCAGAGTCACTCCAGATTGGTAAAGTAAACGAAAGGCATCCAAATACCTAGAGAATTACAGCGTTCAATCTGATTGGAAACTGGCTGCAGAGAGGCAAACCTAGAGTCGGGCCTGCAGCTCTTCAGTTTAACAAACAGCGCCTTCTTCAGGGCACAGGTGAAGTACCGAGTGCCCCTAAAGGTTCCATCCGTACAGCCCGCACATTCATCTTCCTGAAAAAGAAATGCTTCGGTATGCGTTACTCTGCACCTTGCAACACAGCATACAAGGAACGAAGGTTGCTAAGATGTGTTTCTGGCTCAGCCTTTCTCAGAATTCCCTCATCACGCCTGTCCCGAGAACTCCATCAGAAAAAAAAGGATCGACTAACCAGTGCTTCAGCCCACAACTAATCATTTAAGAAATTAATTCCTTAATCCAACATGAAGTCCTCAATGTATTTTCTTCTAGAATGTGTGCTTAAACCTTCCCTGGTTAACCAACTTTCCCACACCATTTCCACAAGTACTGAAACTAAGGGGCAGAGGCGATTTATTTTAACAACTGCCCCTCCCCAAAAGTAGCATTCACTGGCATGCAAACAAATTTTTTAAGAAATATATTTTATAGATAAAAGTTAAATGTTCTCAAATTATCCTTTCCAGATCATGAAAGGCCAAACGTTACGCTTTCCTAGTCTCCAAAGGGAAAATCTTTCCCTCTAATAAAGATCACAAAAAATCTCTAAAAATGGCAATTAATCTTAAAACCGACGATATAAATATTAGAACTGACTAGGGGAGGGAGACTGAGGAAGAAAAAGAAAGCTGATAACAGATTTGCTTTCCTTACTGTATTCTGTTTAATGTAATGAGCCTAAACACATTAGTCTAAAAATCTGTTTTCATTAGTTGAACATAGATGAACTAACATCAGGAACAAGTGGGTCAGATGCTTCGTGGGTGGCAAAGACGTTGGGTGACACGGGAATAAAATTTTTCTCTAGTGATGCCTTTCGGACAAAACATTTTGACAAAAAAAGCGTAATAGGGAAAAAAATACACAGAACTCCAGAGAAGAACTGCAATTTTTAAGTCAAATTAAATTACCAGTTCCAGTCCAGCTAGCACTTCGTTGAGTCCTGGTGGCTGACCAATCCAACGGATCACCCCATAGAAAGGCGGATTCTCTTTAACTTCAGCCAGAGAGCCCACTTCCAGACCATGTGAGTTCCCAGAAGTCATGGCCAAGGGTGGACTCTCCTGGACAGGCGCATTGTTTAGCTCTCCCATCACGGACTGAACGGACAGAGAGAGTGGACTGTGGCCAATACTTCCATTGGTATTGGGCATCTTTGTCAGACTGAATGGTAAAGAGTGAAATCTGTTCTCAGTGGATAATGAGTTCATGGAAGGAGGCTGCAGGGGTGGTGAAGCGTGTCCAAAGTCTGGAGATATCTCTGTAAGCGATTTTGCAGGGTCTTCAGCAACTATAAAAAATTATTTTTATTTAGAAAAATGTATTCAAGAATATTAAATATGCCCATATCTCTAAAAATTAATATACACGCCTAGTCCAACTGCCCATTTTGACTCTAGAAGGATTCTTGTAAGCACTGCACACTTAATCTCTCCAAACAGTGGTCTAGATTCTCCTCCCACCTCCAGATTTTTCTACCTCAGTAAATGGCACCCAATTGTTCAAACCAAAAAAATCTATTATTGATTGGTATTAAATAGGTTTTACTTTGTCCATAATACAATTAAGTTAGAAAACAGGACCAAAAAATACCAAAAAATTTAGAAAGACGCTTCTAAGTAACTAAAGGACCAAAAAAGAAATGATTATGTAAATTTTTAAAATAAAGAAAAAAGAGAAAGAAGCAACAAACGCTTGTGGAGCACAACTAAATTAGTACTTACAAAGGAAATGTACAGACTTAATACAGTTTATTTTAGAAAAAAAAGAATTATTAATGAACTCAGAATACAACTTAGGAAGTTGGAAGAACAGATTAACCTCCCAAAAAACAGTCCAGAGGAAAAGAATAAATACAACAGGAATTAATGAAAGAGAAGACAAACATACAGCAAAGAGAATCAAAACCAGATAAATTTACAAAAACAGGAACTAATTTAAGACAAAACCAACATACAAAAAGAGAAAGCCAAAAGCTATTTCCTTAAGATAACTAATACAGATGCCAGGCAGGCACTGCAGACCATGGAGGGAAGGGCAGGGAATAAACTTCTCAATAAATAATACTGAGATCATCAGTTACCGGAACTTTAAAAAAAAATTAAACTGAAGCTGTACTGCATGCTCTACACAAAAATCACTTCCAGGTGTTTCAAAGACAAATGTGAAAGGCAAGACTATAAGCTTCTGGAAGACAATATACAAGAATGTTCTTTGTGATTTTAGGCCAGAGAGTAATTTTTTGAATATAAGTATACAAGCCATAAAGGAAAAGACTGACAAATATGATATTAAAATTGAGCTACTTATTCATTAAAAGGCATCATAACAAGAGTGAGAATATGAGCCGGACAAGGAGAAAACACTTCTAATCCATTTTTTTTTTAAGATTTTATATTTATTTGACAGAGAGAGAGAGACAGCGAGAGAGGGAACACAAGCAGGGGGAGTGGGAGAGGGAGAAGCAGGCCTCCCGCCGAGCAGGGAGCCCGATGCAGGGCTAGATCCCAGGACCCTGAGATCATGACCCAAGCCGAAGGCAGTCGCTTAACCGACTGAGCCACCCAGGTGCCCCTATAATACATATTTCTGACAAAGGATTAAAATTGGACAAAAGCCTATAAATCAATATAAAAAAGACAAAAAAAAAAAAACCAAACCTAGGAAAAAATGGTCCAAGGGCCTGAAAGGCAACTCAGAAAAAGATACCCAAATCACCAACACATCAGTGAAAAGATTCTTGCTCTCACTAGTAAGTAGATAAAAAAAAGGACAAAAGCAATGTGAGATATTTCAAAAGTTCAAGGTCTTAGAACATTAACTATTGGTCAGGATGAAGAGCAAATGATACCCTTACACAATGCTGATGGGAGTGTAAACTGGTACAACTACTCTGGGAACAGTGTGGCATGATTTAGTAAAGGAAAGATGTGCATATGACATGACCCAGTGAATCCATTTCTAAGTATACAGTCTAGACACGTGTAAGAATGTTAATAGCGGAGCTGTTAATAATAGCAGGAAAATAAAAACAATTCAAATGTCCATCAGTTGTCGACTGGAAACATATACTGTGGTATATTTAGACATTTCACAGCAATTGAATGAAACAGAATGGAATGCTACACAGCAATGAAAACAAATAAATTATAATCACACTACTACTATGATGAATCTTTGGAACATAATATTGAGGGGAAATTACAGCATACATACAGTCTGATTCCTTTATAGGAAGCTCAGAAACATGCAGAAATAACAGTATACTGTTTAGACGTACAAACTTATAAGGCTATCATGAAAACCAGGAGAATGATAAACACTAAATTAAAGATGACAGAAGCTCAGAGGAGAGCATGAAGGGAAGGATTCTAGGAAGAGGCTCCAAGGGAATTTCAAAGGTCACGATGATAGTTTTTTTTCTCAAAGTGAGTAGTGACTACATGAGTGTTCACTGTACTTTGTACCTTATTATTCTATCTACCTTATCCATTTAAGATTCTTTAGTAATGATATTTAACATAGGAACTTTATTCTTTTTAAGACTTAATTTATTTATTTGACAGAGAGAGTGAGCACAGCAGGGGAGCTGAAGGCAGAGGGAGAGAGAAGCAGACTCCCCACAGAGCAGGGAGCCCAACACGGGACTCGATCCCAGGACCCTGGGATCATGACCTAAGCCGAAGGCAGACACTTAACCAACTGAGCCACCCAAGATCCCCTTTAACATAGGAATTTTAAAAGTTATTCTTTTCTTTCTCAAACCCTCAACCCCTCAAGCCCAAAACCCAAATCCACAAAGCATTTGGTTCTATCTCCAAAATATATGTCAAATTCATCCTCTTCTCTTCGCCCCTATTATCTCCCTAATTCAAGCCACCATCATCTTTCACCCTGTAATGAGTCTCTTTCCTGATCTGACCTTCTTGTCCCTCTCCAAACTATTCACCATACAACTCTAAGAGAGACCTTTTTAAAATCTAAAGATCTTCCATGATCTTCTATCATTCCCCTATTTAAAAACTTCCAATGGCTTTCCAGTGTTCTTACAATAAATACTAAATTTCTCACCAAGATCTACAAGGTCCTGGATGATCTGGCTCCCACCTACCTGTCCAAATTCCTTTCATATATCTGTTTTCCTTGCTTACCATGCTGTAGCCAGTCTGGCCTACTTCCTGTTCTTCACATACTCTTTCTCACCTCAGGTCTTTGCCTTTCCTATCTCCTCTGCCTCGAATGTTCTTCCCAAGCTCTTTCTCTGACGGGTTCACTCACAACATCCAGATCTCAACCCAAATATCCTTTCCTCAAAGAGACCTCTCCACAACACTCTACGGTAGCTGGCTTCCCACCAGATGCTATCATGCCCTGTTCATTTCTTTCTTGCACATGGCACCATTGATTGTTACCTTGTCTATCTACATATTTACTGTCTGTCATACCAACCAGACTATAAGCTCCATAAGAACAGGAATTCTGCTTGTCTTTTTCATGGTTTTTCATGAGGCTTCATGGTTGAATCCACAGCACTTGGTATAGCCACTAACACAAGAAAATACTCAACATTTAAGAAAAAAGTGAATACATGAATCAAACGTTGTAGGAAAAAAAGCTTTTTAAATATATAAGTGAAATTAATTATAGAAAAGAAATGTTCCTTTACAATGAAATTACTTCTGTTTTCTAATTTAAGGATGAAGGCCTACTCCACATAGATTTCATGACTTTATATATCCCGTTTAGGACCCACGTTCTTATATACACTTAGTATACACTTAGCATCAGACTAAAGTCAAAAAGTTAAAAATATTCTGCCACACTACAGAAACTGTGTAAGAATAAAATCATAGCATAAACTTAAAGAATTAATGTCACCTAGGTTATGACAAACCCACGGTTTTACTAGCTTCCTTTCCTTAGAAAGAAAGAAGCTCATAGGAAAAGCATTCCCAAAGCCACCAGTAACAACAGAGGGAGAGAGTGGGGCTGCGCCATAACCACCATGGACAGTCCCCATGCTCGTGCAGAGGCCAGCAGGGCTGTGACTCACCAAAGGACCCTGCCAGGCCCTTGTTGTCTCAACACTCCCAAGATCTTTTCTTTTCTTTTCTTTTTTTTTAAGATTTTATTTATTTATTTGACAGAGAGAGAAGGAACACAAGCAGGGGGAGTGGGAGAGGGAGAAGCAGGCTTCCCACAGAGCAGGGAGCCTGATGTGGGGCTTGATCCCAGGACCCTGAGATCATGACCCAAGCCAAAGGCAGACGTTAACGACTGAGCCACCCGGGTGCCCCAACACTCCCAAGATCTTTGAGAGAGCAGATAACTGCTAACATATGGGCCAAAACCTACCAAAGTAGTCTCTCGGGAGACAGAACCCTCTTGGAGAAGCATCACTGAAGGAAGCTCCCTGCTCTATGGCTATAGGAAGAATTCTTGGGGATGAGGTCCTATGCCTGCCTCTCTTCACAATATCCTACCCAAGTCGAAACGAAGGCACAGAGAAGGCGAAATCAGAGAGCTCACTCAAATCATTTCCTATGAGTATCTAAGCCCAAGGGACTATCTGAGCCCAAGGGAGGTAACAGTAGACTTGGACTGTTACATTTGTTTATGTATAATATAAATAATCCATATGATAACTAAAAAGTCATTACAGAGTTCTACAGTACTCTTCAATTCTTATTTTGATTTAATTTGCAAACAATTACGAAATGTACTCCATGCCAAGCCCTGTGCGAGGCAATTGGAACTCCAGTCTGGCAGAAGAGACAGGCGACAAACAATTATGATGGCACCTCACCTAACCCAGGAGAGACGGGAAAGGCTTCCAAGGAGAAAATAATACCCAAGCTGAGATTGAACAGATGGATAGAAGTAAGCCTGAGCACGGAGTGGGAGGAACAGGAAGAAGGATTTCCAGGCAAGAGGAACAACAGGCGCCAAGAGACAAGTATGGCACGTTCCAAAATGGCCCCACTCCAAGCATGGCTAGAGCCGGAATGCAGGACAAATGACAGAAACAAGTAAGAAGCCATGCCGTAAAAGAGTCCAACAGGCCAAAGTAAGGAATCTGGATTTTTATCTTCAAGGGCCAGCAGAAAATTAATCGATATCCAGCAAAGGAGAGACATGAGCAGATATAGCTTCAGAAAAATCAACCAGAGAGTAATGTGAAGAGAAACACAGCGTAGTGATCCAAAGCGGCAGGTCTGGTGTTAAGCAGACTTTGGGTACAACATTGGCACAAGGTATTTAACCACTGTAACAAGAGACAAAGTAAAAACACCTACCTCATAAAGCTGGTATGAGGACAAAGTAATGCATCTAAAGCGTGTAACACAATGCCTGGTGCAGTAAGTTGTCCAGAGTAAGTTGCCACAGTGATGATGGTAGCAATGATCAAGATGACGGTGAGGGCGGTTATTATTGTTCAGAATAAATTCAGAAGGAACAAGGCTGAGGCAGACGAACCGGTTGGAAGGCCATTATACTAACCAGACAGCAACAAAGGACCTGAACTAAGGCAGTGTTGCAGAAATGAAGACGACGGGAAAGATTCTAGCGATACTGAAGAGGAGGAACTCCAGAAAACTTGGTGACAACTGGATGTGACTAATGAGAGAGAGAAGTCCAGGATGATGCCTAAACTTCCACTTTAGGCAGCTGGACTCATGTCTCCATTTCCTCACTCCACGAAAGCATAACCAACTGAGGTTATCGATGGATCCCGTTGGCTAAATCCAGCAGGTAATCGTGTGGTCTTCATCTTCCTTGCCCTCCTCGGTGCATTCAATACTGCTGTCCGCTAGCTCCCCAGCTTCTTAACCCAACAACCTCCTGGTTTTCCTCACCTCCCTCCGGTTGCTTTTTCTCTGTCCCCTGTGTCTCCCAGCCACTAAGGTCTTATCCCTCACCCTCCATCCCCCGCCCCCCACTCTCAACAAAGGTGATATTATTCACAGGACTTTAATCACCAAATATGTGGGAGCAACTTGCAAATTTACTTCTCCAGCTCTTAACTCTCTTCTAAGCTCCAGACCTGTATATCCAACTGTCTACTTAACAAATCACCTCTGGGAAGTTTAAAAGGCCCCTGGAGCTCAACATATTCCAAATCAAATTCATCACCTTCCTCTATAATCACAGAAGTATACAAGCCAGAAAATCTGGAGTATCACTGATACCTCTTTCTTCCTCAGCTCTCACTTTCAGTCTATCTGAGTCTTATCAATTCACTTCCTAAATATCTCCTACACCATCCACTTTCCCCATCCCTTCCCCCAACAAGTCTCGCCCTAGCTGCTATAATCTATTTCTGGGCCCTGCAACCACCTTCAATGGTGCCCTCATATCCACACGGTCCCTGCTTCAATCCACTGTCCACGGTGCTGCCAGAATGATTTTCAAAAGGCAAACTTGGTCATGTCATCCCTTGCTGAAAATCCTTCAGCGGCTTCCCATTTCCTTTAAATAGGGCACACCAGGTTCCACATGCCCTGGCCCCGTGTGCCTTTCTCATAAAATGTTATGCGTCTCTCTTTGTTCGAGCTACTCTGGCTCTTTTTAGTCCTTGGCAAACACCAGCTCCATTTTTTCACGAGGCCTTTACATATGCTATTCCCCCTGCCTAAAAGGTTCTTTGTCCCTTTCCCTGTGTTATCTCGCACTCCTCTGGTAAATTTAAGCTCACACTGCTTCCTCAGAGAAACATCCCCGAGTCCCCGTAGGTAAAATCCACCTTTATATGCTCTCACAGCATCACGTGCCTTCACTGCTCTCACCATGATTGCAATTCTAGATCTGTTTCTGTGATGGTCTGATTAATGTCCATTTTAATAACTTGATCATGAAGTGAGAATGGGCAAGGACCCTGTTTTTCACTCACCATTGTAACCTCTGTGCCTAGAGGAGTGCCTGGCACATTGTAAGCACTCAATAAATATTTACTGAAGGAATGAACAAAGAAAATAATAAACCGGAAGAAAATGATGTCCCTGAACCAAAGAAAGGTAAAAAGGGAGTGTTTTAAAGAGGTAAAGAAAGACGCAGACAGGTAAGACTTTAAATGATTCAACTGATTCTAGAGATCTACCCTAAAGATCAGCTAAGGGAAGAAAACGAGCTACTAATACATTTTCTGAATGTTGTATTAATCTTAACAGCAGTACAGTTCAAATTGTACAAAATATTTTAGTTCAGTCATATTACTGAAGAGTGGCCTATTCATTCTGTTTCCAAAAATGAGATATGCTAGTGAAAAAGCCTTTATTTTTTTTCCTGATGAGCTAAAAGGAGAGGATCATTATAAGAGACACTAAAATTATAGATTACCTTCATCAATGTACCATGTGTTTTTTGATTTGGATTGTGGTTGTGAGTCAATAGAAGATCCATTTAAAGTATAAAAGAATTCAGATCTGTTTCTATTTCCAGGGTCTGAGGTAGATCCTATGGATCAAGAAAAGTTTCTTTTAAAAATAAAGTCAATATGGTGTGAAAGCTTTTCCCTAAGAGAAATTAACATGCATACAGCGTTAACAATTGCTTAAGAAAGCAATAGAGGTATACAAACACAATGTATTTTATTAGCGTTTTCAACCACTTTGGCAATGTCAAAAAATTCTTCCACCCAAGAATCAATATAGGAGGGGAACAGGAAGAAGTTAAAAAAAGAGCCTGCTTTTTTTTTTTTTTTTTTAAGACAAACTGCTTTTAAAAATTATTTCACCTTCTATGGCTTATTTCCAAGTGTCAACATCACTATTCCCCAATTTCATGTGAGGAACCTGTTGGCTCCCAAATTTAACCTGTTATTTTAAAATGGTTTCTTTCAGAAGAAGGTTATCTTCAAATGTTGTATACATAAATCAGTGTGCCAATTAAGTTTAAAAAATTTAAACAGTTTGGAATTCTTCAACATCAAATTCCTTGCTTCATTTCTTCATGCCTTTGAAAACCTGAAGCAGTATTTTTTTATATTAAAGTAAGAAAGAGTTAGTATAGTCCTGTCACCGACATTTCAAGACCTTACCCTGCCTCAGTACTAAGAAGACACGCTGTCGGTGAGAGCAGGGCGTTTCTAGAACCCATACAAAATCTGTGTTTTTTTTTTTTTCAATTTAAAGCAGATAGCTCTATATTTTATGCTTATAACTAAGATCTGCTACAACACAAGTAATGCACATGTCTTCAGAAAATCTGTAGGCTATTTATATTTAAGTAAGAATAACAAATGTGAGCTATCCTATCTAGATCCATAATTTAACACAAAAAATAATGATTACTTGTGTCTCCCATTTAATCGTAAGTCTCCCAGGGTCCAAAGTCACATAAAATACTTCTTAAAATACAATTTCCTTTAAAATGAGCCAAAGTAGTTTTGTTCACCAGATAACTGAGGAAAAAATATTCTGTGGGTGCTCCTAACCCACATCTGAGTTAACAAACATTCTTACAGTTCTTTAAATGAGCTGTTTAGCTTGTATAACCACCATCCTTTAAAACTATGAAATATGTGTAAGCTAAAGAAAAAAAGCTAAAAACTCCACATGCATTGTGAGGGAGTTTCTGGAAGAGAGACAAAAATTCTTGCTTAGCAGTTTGGAATTTATCTTGTGCCACATTTTGTTAGCAAAATCCACATAATTACTCTCTATATACTTTACCCTCTCTAACATTATCCAGATAAGGTGATTTTGTACAGTTGCAACTCTAAATTTTACATACAAATGTTACAAGTAGGGGGTTCCAAAAAGCAGCTGATACAAACCAACAAAAGACACAGGTTTTCACAGAAAGCTTTTCATCAACTAAAAAAGGTTGGGAACTCTTGGCTTAAGCAAGAGCATCTATAAAAAATTTTTAGTGAAATACTAAAAACGTTTGGAAGAAGAGAACCTACATATACACTGAGTAAAAACTTTCAACCTCCTTTCAGTGCTATGGCAAATCAGATACCATGTTAATATCTAAGAACTGTAGTCTCCTGACCCATACCTGTGGCCTTTGGTTTATTATGACTGGATGAACCTTTGTCCCCAACACCTCTTGACATAAAGGCAAGTTTGGGAGGCCTCCTTTCCTGTGTCACGCTATCTGAAACAGTAAACATATTTTTTAAGGATCAAAGCAAATTCTTACAGAAGAGAAGCAATCGAGCAAACATGATAACAGGAACCAAAAAAACCTCTTTCCTACAAAAAAGCAGCATTTTTACAGTAGTTTTACGAATGTTTAAAGGTCGACACAAGTACTGAAAGAGAGTATACAGGAAAAAAAAAAAAAATCAATGCTGTATTTCAAAATGTAATTTCTACAAGAAAATACAACCCAAATACAATTCAGCTAAGTGTTTTAACTTCTTGAAAATTCAATCACTTTTAATCAATTATTACTTGATGTGTTAAAACATTACAGAGAAAACTCTACTCAGTCTTTTGCAAGAGTTCCCCAGTGGGTATCCCCGCAACACCCAGGGTGTTATGAAGTGTTCTACACTCAAATATTTCTAGAAGATGCTGAGATCAACAAAGGTAAACAAATTTCTTTACCGCATAACACCAGATCCTTTAATATGTTAATGTGCATGGTGAATCTCTCAAAGAAGGATATAGTAAACATTTTATAATATTTTTTGTCCCATTCTCTTTAGCATCTCAGACCAATGTATTTCATGGAAGACAGTCTGGAAAAAACCTGGTTAGAAATATGTAGCAGTTTGAAAAATCATGTATGTTAAGAATGACAAGTATACAAACATGTACGCGTATAAACAGGAAAAATGCAGAGAACTATACACAGGTTAATGGTGAAGGAAACCAGAGAAAAATATGAATATTTTTGAAGAAAACACTCAAAACTTCTTTTTGGAATATAGGTGTAATAAATTTGGCAAAGTTGTTTCTGATAGACCACTCTATACCTTAAAGGCCAACAATTTTCATAAGATATTCACAAATACTGATCAAGCAAATGTAGAGAGTCAATCTGGAAAGATTTTCCCCGGGAAATTTCAACAACAGATCTGTCAAGTCCAACATGACACAAGAATCATACCTGATAAAGCTGTATATCAGCAAAAACGATAGCACCCACAGTAGATTTTTGAGAACAGAAAGAAAAAAATAGGAAAATTTTTACATTTTAAACATAAGGAAAAGGCCACTTTTTTAGAAAAAGGAAATAATACTGAATTAATCATATATAAATCATGCTTGGTAATGTATATAAATCATGGTTGGAGGGAGAAAAGATTTCAGTGTTAAACTGTATCTTAAATGTGTCAGAATATGATCAAATGAAAAATTATTTTAATTCAAGAATTATACTAAATAGCCATGATTTCAACCAAGTGATATAGTAAAAGCTATTTACTAATACTTTGATGATGATGCCATTCAAGTATCTCCAAGTCTCCAAGTATATGAGAGCTACTGTGGAAGGTAAAATTTCTCAGTCACTGGCAAAAAGAGTTCCCAAATGATAGCATATAAATTGACTAAAGAAAGCTAATTCCCACTATTAACTGTAACTAGCTACATGTAAGTCCATGTTCGAAAGATATGCACATGCACGTGATATCCTACATACATGATACAGTTAGGGTGATTACCATGAAGGCAGCAAACGATCTTAACAGAGGCTAGCAGTAACAGAGGGCCACATGGACGAGCCATTGGTGGCTGTTCTGGGGGTGATTAGGGGAGGGCTCCAAAGACTGGGAACACAGCACTGGAGTTGTAAACAGTAGTTATCTTCTGCCAAAGACTTGGTCTGAGAGAATGTCAAACACCAGTTTTGAGGAATAGATATTCCTACAGAATTCTATGCCACATCTAACTTGCCCTCCAGCAATGACATACCAAATACTGTTTCTTTGTCACTGCTATGTTCATGATCCAAAACCAAAGCCTTCTACCTTAAATGAATTTTAGGAGATTACCATCTCAGGAAAAGTAAGTATGGGAAAGTAGACATGCTGCCAAAGTGAGCACAGTATGGGAAAGTAAATAAAGAATCAATCCGGCAGACAATTTTGTGAGATTAAAACAATTATGCCTAAGAGATATTAAAAGAGATAGTATGATACGTCCACCAAATGGCATGTACAAAAGTGTGCATAGCAACCTCATTCAGAATAACCAAAAGCTGAAATAATCCATTCTAAGCAAAATAAACAAACTGTAATCTGCTCATACAGCAGAACACTACACAGCAATAAAAAAAAAAGAATAAACTACTGATATATACAACACAGAGACTGGGTTGAGTAAAAGAAACCAGATGAAGAATATCCATTATATATACAAAGCAGGACTACATTCAAAATGATGAAAGTATGTATGTATCCCTACAATAGCCAAGATACAGAAGCAACCTAAGTGTCCACCAGCAGATGAATGGATAAAGAAGATGTGTTACACATGCGCGCACACACACACACACACACACACACACACAGGACTATTACTCAGCCATAAAAAAGAATGAAATCCCCATGTGCAACAACATGAACAGACCTAGATGGTATTATGCTAAGTTAAAGAAGTTAGACAGGGAAAGACAAATACTATATGATTTCATTTATATGTAGAATCTAAAAAAATAAATAAAACAAACGAGAAACAGACTCCTAGATACAGAGAACAAACTGGCAATAGCCAGGGGAAAGGGGAAGTGGGCAGACAAAATAGGTAAAGGGGATTAAGAGGTACAAACTTCCAGTTATTTAAAAAAAAAAAAAAATCGCAGAGATGTAATGTATAGCATAGAGAATAGAGCCAATAATATTGTAATAAATCTGTAGGGTGACAGATGGTAACTAGACCTATCATGGCAATCATTTTTTGGTAATGTATAAAACACTGAATCACTATCTTGTACAACTGAAACTAATATAATATTCTGTATCAATTATGATTCAATAAAAAGTTATAAAGTAGCAGCTCATCCATCACTCTTGTTAATTTAATCAGAAAAACAAAAATCTCTTGGAGAATCTTGGGTTGAAATCATGACAATAAACTAGTGAACAATAACCATCAAACCACAAGAAATTTGAATGACCCATTAAATTGAGAAAAATCACTTAATTGATGTACTGCTTAACATCATCAGCCACAAGAGCATAATTCAGACCCAAATGAGAGTTTAATATCCACAGAAAAAGCTACTAGAGAAAATACAAGTTTACTTGGGTAAAATGAGGTATTATAAAACCAGATACCAATGTACGATACATAACACTACACAAAGATGTCTTCATGAGGCAGGATTGCTGCTGATCAAAATAAATGCTTTCCTTATATTTTAGATTATTTTATATGAAAACTTGTTGAAAAAAAAAAAAGTGGAAGGTCCCATCAGATGACATCAGGGTTACATACTCAGATCTAGTGCTTCAAATTAAAGGTGATTCGGACGGACAATCGATCTCTGTGGAAGGCCATTTAGCATTCTCTATCAGAATGTAAATACACATACCCTTTGACCCGGCAACTCTACTTCCAGGAAGTTACCTTTTTAAAAAATATCTTATGAATATTTTGTATGAATATGAGCAAAATATATCCCATTTAAGTAGTCAGATGAGTACAGATGGCATGGTGTTGAGAGAGAGAAACAATACATGCAAGGACACAATTAGAATCCACAATGATCTGAAAATGTTGGAAGACTGGATAGCTCTGATGACATAAAGTTTTATAGGGCCAAATGCAAAGTCCAGCTGATGCCCTCCAAATCAACTGTACAAGCACAGATCAGAAGCAGACATATGCATGAACAAAATTGGGGATTTAAGTCAAGAGTAAGCTCAGTATTTATTAATTTATTGATTTATAGATGCAGTCATTCATTCATAATGCAAGGAAGGCATTACAGTGGTCTCTGGGAATAAAATTCAGACTGTGACAGGGCTGTCCCCAAAATTTTGGGGTCAATTTTTTTGTCATTAGCAACCATTAGCCAACATATTGATTATAGTATTCCATTTCCCTCTAGATGCCCAAGTGTAAAAAAAAATCTTCAACAAACCAGGTCTTATTCAAGAGTATCTGGAAATCATGCAATGGCTAAAATGACTCAAACTTTTTAGGATGGAGAACAGAAGATGAAGGTTCCAAAGACATCCAGCTTTGAATATCTAAGGATTGTTGTAAGGAAGAGGAGCTGGATTTGTCCTATCTTGATCACCAGCCCTGAACTAGAATCAGTGCATGAAGTTGTAGGAAAGTAGATCTAAGCACACATTCATACAAGGAGTGACTTTTTCACAATCAGATCCATCTAAAATGAAATATTCTGATTTCCTTTAGGCAACAATGACTCTTCTATCAAATGTATACACACTTCTCTAAGAAGATATGCATAGTAAGACAGGAAGCTATCTTCTAGCTATACTGGACCACATGCAAACTGATACATATACATGAAGTTATTCACTGAAGCACTGCTTGTAAGAGCAAAAGATTGAAAACAACCTAAATGCCCATCAGTAGAGTAGGGGAACTGGTTAAAAAAATTATGGTACATTCATAAAATGAAATACAATGCATAATTTAAACAAAAGACTAAGTATGCAATTCATATACTAATATGAAGCGATGCCTAAGATCTATTATTGTTAACTTACAACAACAGGTGCAACTTCCACTTCTGGAAAGATGAGTAGACATACCTTTTCCTATTCCTCCTGATAAGTACAACTAAAAATTCTGGACATAACATGCAAAACAGAAATTAGAAGACCCTGGAAGGTGGAGAGGAGAAGGCAGACCAGGTGAGGAGCTCTGGACCTAAGGAACAACACGGTGGAAAATTCTCTGGATTTTCTTCTTCCCTCATGTATCCCTCTTAGCACTGAAGAAGCCAGCAAACTGGAAACGCCAATGGGTACAGACAAAAGAAAGCCCCAACAAGTCAGCTCTCTCTAGTCAAAGGATGAGAAAAGAGGAAACCTAGTAAGACAGAAAAATATTAGATAATAATCACTCAACACCAGGCAAACACCACAGAAAAAAACAGTGGCCCCACCCACTCCAACAAAGGCCAAATGGGGAGCCTAGACTTCCACTCATGTAAGGGTGTTACAAAGTACTCCAACACCCCAGTTGCATGAGATTGGAGAAAGCCAAGTGTGGAGCCACCACCTGATAACCAAGTTCTCCCACCCCTTGGTGTCAGAGGAGAACACATGGAGAGCCTAGACTTCCGTCTCTGTCCACCTGCTGGGGTGGGGCCAGAGGAGGTCTAGTGGAGAGTCAGAACTTTCTCCATAGCCCAGCAGCGATGAGGCCACACTCATCACAGAGTCACTGGAAACCAACGCACACCTCTACCCAGCAGGAATGAGGAGCTTCCGTTTCAGGTATCAACAGAGGCCAAGGGAGGAACAGACTTCTGCCTCCACCCGGCAATAATGAGGTGGCATATACCCTCCTCTTCCCCGGCCAGAGCAGTGTCAGAGAAAGCTGGCTAAAAGCTGGCTCTAGATCTAGTAGGATCTAGAGTCTCAAAACATAATACCCAACTGTCCAGGTTTCAAATAAAAATCACTCATTATACTGAGAACCAGTAAGATCCCAAGAAGAATTTTTTTTTTAAGATTTTATGTATTTGACAGAGAGATAGAGAGAGCCAGAGAGCATGACCAGGGGGAATGGCAAAGGGAGAAGGAGAAGCAGGCTCCCCGCTGAGCAGGGAGCCCGATGTGGGGCTCGATCCCAGGACCCCGGGATCATGACCTGAGCCGAAGGCAGACACTTAACTGACTGAGCCACCCAGGCGCCCCTCAAGAAGAATTTTAAAAGATAGTCAATAAATGCCAACATTGAGATGAAAGAAAGGTTAGAATTACCTGACAAAGATTTTAAACAGCCATGATAAAAATGCTTCAATAAGCAATTAGAAACACACTTGGAAAAAAATGACAAAACAGAAACCTCATCAAAGAAATAGAAAGTCTCAGCAAAGAAACGGAAGATACAAAGAAGAGTGAAATGGAAACCTTAGAACTGAAAAAAACAACAACCCAAATACAAAGCTCTGTGGATGGGCTCAATAGCGAAATGGAGGAAACGCAGGAAATCATGAGTGAACTTGAATATAGAACAATACAAATTAGCCAGTATGAACGACAAAGAGAAAATAGACTTAAAAAAAGAAAAAAGAAAAAGAGAGACTTGGGGACCTGTGGGACTTCACAAAAGATCTAACATTTATTTCATCAGAATCCTAAAAGGAGAGGAGAAAGAGGCAGGCCTCAGAAAGTACTCAAAGAAAGGAAGGCTGAAACTGACCACATGTGGCAAGAGATATAAACTTAGCAATCCAAGAAGCTGAGCAAACACCAAACAGGATAAACCCAAAGGAATTCTATGCCAAGACACATCATAATTAAACTTGAGAAAGCTAAAGGCAAAGAGAAACTCCTGAAAGCAGCCAGAGAAAAACAAAACATTTAGGAGAGGAAAAAAAGGCAATTCAAATGAGAGCAGATTCTCATCAGGAACCAGGGAGGCCCAAAGGAAGTAGCACAGTATTTTTCAGGGGCTGAGAGAAAAGAACTCTTGACCCAGAATCTTATAATCGGTGAAAATATCCTTCAGGAATGAAGGGGAAAGCAAGACATTCTCAGATGAGGGGCAACTAAAATAATTTGTCACCAGCAGATCTAGAGGAAGTTCTCAAAAGAAAAAAATGATCAAAAAATAGGCCCATACAAATATACCCAACTGATTTTTGACAAAGGTACAAAAGCAATTCAGTGGAAGAGGTCTTTTTCAACAAATGGTTGTGGGACAATTAGACATTAAAAAGAAAAGAAAAAGAAAAATACCTGTACATAAAAAATTAACTCAAAATGAACCATGGGGTTAAATGTAAGATGAAAAACTATAAAACTTAACAAAAATAAAAGGAAAAAGGAGAATGTGAAGAAATCAGAATTCTCATATATTGCTGGTGGGAACGTAAAATGTGCAGCCCCTCTGGAAAACAGCCTGGCAGTTCTACTAACGATTAAATATACAGCTACCATACGACCTAGCAATTCCATTCCTAGGCATGAACCCAAGAGAACTGAAAAGTATGTCCACACAAAAACTTACAACATGTACGTTCATAGCAACATTTTTCATAAATAATCAAAAATTAGAAATACAAATGGCCATCAACTGATGAATGGGTAAATAAGATACAGTTCACCCTTGAACACCAGGGGGGTTTGGTACATTGACTGCCATGCAGCTGAAAATCTGCATTTAACTTTGACTCCCCCAAAACGTTACTAATAGCCTACTGTTGACCAGAAGCCTTACCAATAACATAGTCAACGTTAACAATGTAACACATATTTTGTATGTTATATGTATCATAGGCTGTATTGTTACAATGAAGTAAGTTAGAAAAAGGAAAATATTGTTAAGAAAATAAGGAAGAGAAAAAATACATGTATACTACTGTTCTTTAAAAAAAAAAATCCATGGACCCACACAGTTCAAACCCATGTTGTTCAAGAGTCAACTATGCACTATACCTATATAATGGAATATTGTGCACCCATAAGAAGAACTCAGGGACTGATTCATTCTACAGCATGGATGAACCCTGAAAAGATTATGCTTAAGTGAAAGGAGCCAGACAAAAAAGGCCATATTTTTTATTCTGTTTATATGATATGTCCATATAGCAGCATATAGTCCATATGTCCATAGGCAAATCATAGTGACAGAGAACAGATCAGTGTTTGCCAGGCACTGAGTATGAGTTTCCACTTGGGGTGATTAAAAAGTTCTGGAACTAGACAGCGGTGATGGCTGCACAATATTGTGAATGTTCTTAATGTCATGGAATTGTACATTTTTTAAAGGGGTGAATATTCTGCTGTGTGAATTATATTTTGACTTTTAAAAACTCAGGAGAAAATCAGAGGCAAACCCCACAAGTTAAGGGCTCAGTCCAAAAGACTGTCCTCATTGTGACACCAGGCACAAGTTCCTGGTTGTGGTACTACTGACTGACCAGCTAGAAATCAGTGTTCCCAGGACCCCCTCCTTGGGTTCCATAATTTGCTAGACTGGTTCACAGAACTAAGGGCAACACTTACATTTACCATTTTATTATAAAGGATATAATCAATTATAAAGATTAATAACCAGATAAAGAGAGACTTAGGGCGAGGTATGGAGAAGGGGCACAGAGCTTCTGTGTCGTCTCTAGGAGCAAACCCCTCCCAGCACCTCCATGTGTTCAGCAACCTGAAAGCTCTCCTAACCCTGTACCTTAGGGATTTTTATGGAGACTTCAATAGGTAGGCAGGATCAGTTACTGACTCCATTTCCAGCTCCTCTCCCTGCTCCCCTCTGCAGAGGATAGGGACTGCAGCTGAAAGTTCAAGCTTCTAATCATGGCTTGGTCTTTCTAGTGACCAGCCCCCATCCAGGAGGCCACCAAGAGTCATCTCACTAGAACAGAAGGCACTCCTATCACCCAGGAAATTCCAAGGGATTTAGGAGCTCTGGGTCAGGAATCCAGGTCAAAGACTAAATATAAGCAAGAATTGAGGATATATATAAAATATATTTAATATATAGTTACAATGTATTAACATACATTAAATAATACACATAAGCTATATATTAATATATAGTAAACAATATACTTATAAAACATATACATAAAATTACATACTACCACAGAATGAAATAGTTCTCAGTAATAAAGACACATGAATGTGTCAAAATGAATTATACTGAGTGAAATAAATCAGACAAAAAGAGTACATCCTGAGTTACTGCACATATATAAAATTCCAGAAACTGTGGACAAATGTATACGGATACAAAGATGATTGATCAATGGTTGCCTGGATTTTGGGGGGGATGGGGCAGGCAAAAGTGGGAGGAAATAATCACAAAGGGCATCATTATGGGTGATAGGTATGCTATCTTGATTGTGGTGAATTTAAGAAACAAAACAAATGAGCAAAGGGAGGGAAAAAAAAAAAAAAGAGAGAGAGAGAAAGAACCAAACCAAGAAACAGACTCTTAACTGTAGATGTAGAGGGGAGGGGGTGGGGGGATGGACGATATAGGTGAAGGGGATTAAGGAGTGCACTTGTGATGAGCACCAGGTGATGTATGGAAGTGTTGAATCACTAAATTGTACACCTGAAACTAATACTACACTGTACGTTAACTGGAATTTAAATAAAAACTTAAAAAAAAGGATACAGAAGGAAAGTAGGTAGTTGGGGGTCAATGTTGGGAGGGAAAGATCTCACACAGCCTTTTAAAATTCTGTGCAAATGTGCATGCACTGAATAATCTAAAAAGCCAAATTAGCGTTACATTCCCAACCTCCAACACTAAAAAAAGAAGACACAGGCTGGACTAGAAAAAGCAGAAATGTATAATTTAGGGGTAGCACTAAATGATCTGCTCCAGCACAACAGCTTTAAGAACGTGAACACATCAAATTAGCTATGTTAGAGTTTTTAACATTTGAAGCAGAAATGAAGAGAGAAAAAATTTTGAAACAGATTAAGACTCTTGCATCTTGGAGTCAAAGGGACTCCTCAGAAGCCCACTGTAACAAGGAATTGATGGAGATGAATTCTCCCCTAATCTCACCAGCCATTGAACTGCTTCAAAACAGTTTTAAATGCTGGGAATATTAATTTTGTCCTACAAAGGAAGGTAATTGGGCAAGAAAAAGAAACTAAGGAACTAAAAGAGACACTATGACTCTCTTTTTCTCTGCAAAAAAGGGTGTTAATGATGACATGAAATACAGACGAAGACCCATTCAAAGCAACTAATTTTCATTTAGACAACTTTACTTTTTAAGTCTATTTGTGAGCTTTATTTTGTTGGCAAAAAGTATAACTTGTATTATTACATTATAAAAGCTGGAATCATTCTTAATTATCTTCTATTCAAGGTTTATGAAATCAAGCTTTAAAAGGAGAATAAAAAGTATTATTTTCCTTTCTTGTCACTGTTCTGAGAGCCAATAATAATGACAATGAGAGCCACTGATCTAGAAGATCAATGTGTGCCTGACAGGTGATTCCCAAGAGATTCATGTAACTAATTCTTATTATTTTAATCCTACATCACTATTTAAATAAAACAGAATTGTAAATGTTTTTGAAGATAAATAGTATTAAAGAATTCCTCTGGAAATTAGAGGAAAATTACAGGAAAAATAGAAATGATAGCTTTTCCTTTCATTTTCTTTTTGTGCTAGTGTAGAACCCAAGATCATTTACATTTCAAACCAAACTGAGACATGGAAAAAATATACAGAAATACAGCTCTAGAGTTTGGAGGGGGGGGAGGGGGAGGCATTTCAAATCTTTATTCTACTGCAAACTAAGAAAAACACAATCAATTATACAGAAGCCAACTTCATATTTTAGGTATCTTTTCCTTTCTTAAATTATAACACTAAACTAGTGTTCTCCCTAGTCTCTCAATTTACTCAATGTAATGAATTATACTCACTTGTAAAATGCAAAACTCAAAGAAGGTAGGTAAAAAAGGATGGTTACACTATTAAGGTTTTGAGTTTTCAAAAGCACCCTTTGGAAACTTTTTGTGTAGTTTCAAGATATTTCAATTCCAGTTAGTTAACATACAGTGTAATATTGGTTTCAGGTAGAAACTGAGTGATTTGCCACTTCCACACAACAGGCAGTGCTCATCACAAGTGCCCTCCTTAATGCCCACCACCCATCTAGCCCATCCCCCACCCACCTCCCCTCCAGCAACCCTCAGTTTGCTCTTTACAGTTAAGAGTCTGTTTTATGAAACCCACAAACATCTCTGATTTGGTAAGACAAGTTAAATTACATTTATCCATGTGATTTTGGAGAAACAACATTAGCACGGAATTGGTTACCCCTGTAAGAATACTTTAATAATGAAAGAAATTTTATTTTACAAGGGATTCTCCTTAGGCATCCGGCAAGTTAACATTATAAAAGTAGGATAATTCACAGAATTTGCCCGTCTCTATCCACTAGATTCAAAGTAGTACTCCCACCCCACATGTGATGATCAAAAATGTCTTCAGACACCTGGGGTCAAAATCACCCAAGGTTGAAAACTGCTTGGCTTAGAAATGAAATGACCTTCTTATAAACATTTTGTACTAAAGCTTAAAAACAATTTTTTAAAAAACTTAAAAATTCAATAGTTATAGTGTGAAACAATACTGTATTTCAAACAATCAGAAACTTAAATGCGTGATGGGTATTATTAAGGAGAGCACTTGTGATGAGCACTGGGTGTTGTATGGAGATGATGAATCACTCAATTCTACACCTGAAACTAGTAGTACACTGTAAGTTAACTAACTGGAATTGAAAATAAAAACTTGAAAATAAGGGGAAAAAACTATAAAATAAAATTCATCATACCTACCCAGAGAAATTCCCTTTTTTCTTGAATAAATGCTTTCCACATTCCAAAATATCTATTTAAAAATAAAGCTGTAATGATGACGTAAGCTCACACCAGAATTCCTCTCCTAAAATAATAGATTTAAAATTTGACAAATTACATAAAAACAACTACCTGCAGGCACTGGAGAGTGAAGAAGAAAAAGAAAAAAAAAGAAAACCCAACAGGCAGATTATGAAGGAAACTCAAAATTTTTAAAAAGGGCACAATACAAGGATATAATCCAAAATTGCTCAACATACTTAAAAAAAAAAAAAAGAAAGAAAATTGTGACCCATTCTCAAAAGAAAAAACCACAATGGATACCAATCCATAGACTATTTTGATGTTGGAACTGGCAGAGAAGAAGAATTTTAAAGGAACTATTATAACTACGCTTAATGAGGAAAAAGAAAAGATGCTCAA
Source organism: Leptonychotes weddellii (assembly GCF_054177405.1). Lineage (NCBI taxonomy): Eukaryota > Metazoa > Chordata > Mammalia > Carnivora > Phocidae > Leptonychotes > Leptonychotes weddellii. The sequence goes on from NC_138384.1 coordinate 29,843,047, forward strand.
GTGAAGAAGATAGCAATATCTCACCAGAGAAATAAAAACTATTTAAAGAAACAAACGAGGAAGAACAAGATGGATGTCTTAAAAATACTTCTAAAAACTTAAAGACAATATCTGAAAAAATAATTCATTGGATGAATGAATTTTAGCCCTAAAAACACAATGTGGACAAGAGAAGGGGAAGTCAGTAAAATTCAAGATAGAACAGTAGAAATTATGTGGAGAACAGATACATAAAAGTATGAAAAAATTAACAGAGCCTCAAGGACTGCATGCACAATACCAAAAATTCTAACATGTATCCATCTGAAGCCACAGAAAGAGGGAAGGCTGATAGGGACAAAGAAAGCACTTGAAAAAATGATGGTCAGAATATTTCCTACTTTGTTAAAAGATACATATTTACAAATCCAAGAACTTCAGTAAACTCCAAACAGGATAAATATGAAGAAAACTATGCAAGGGACGTCCTGGTTAAACCGTTGTAAGCCAAATATAAGGAGAAATCATCAAAGCTCCAAAAGAAAAACAACATATCGCATTACATACAGAAGGATAATGATTTAAATGACAGCTGATGTTCACCAGAAACTATGGAGGTTAGAAAATGCTAGAAAACCACTGGAAAACAGAACGAAAAGAAAAAATAGCAAACCAAAATTCTATATACACTGAAAATATCCTTCAAATATGAAGGCAAAATAGATACATTTTCAGATACAAGAAAATTAAGAGAAATTTATTTCTAGAAGAACCGTACCTCAGTACACAACAAAAGAAGTTCTTCAGGATGAAGGAAAACGTTAACAGGTGGATACTCGGATCTTTCAATTTCTTTAAAATATACATGATTTCAGCAAAAAATACATTTTCTTGTGAGTTTTTAATGTACATAGATGTAACATACATGACAATAGCATAAAAGATGGCAAAGAGGTAAAGACTTACATGGTGGCAAAGCATCTACATTTTACATAAAGCTGTACAATATTAACCCTAACTACACTAAAATACTAAGAATATATACTGTAATCCTTGAAGAAGGCACTAAAAGCAACAGGACAATGATAGGCAGTTAAAAAGCCAATAGATTAACATAGAATTCTTAAAATTTTTCAAATAATCTGCAAAAAAGGTAGAAAAAGAGTGTAAGAGGAAAGAAAAACAGGGACAAATAAAAAATAGATAATAAAATTATAGTTCTAAACTCAATAATACCAATAATTACACTAAATGTTAATAGATTACACAACAATGAAAAGACAAAGATCATCAGAATAGATGTTTTAAATTAAATGCTCTCAAAAAAAAAAAAAAAAGCATGGGAAATGAATGGGAAAATGAAATGAGGAAAGGGAGAGAAAACATCTCAATCCAACAACACAGTGGGGGTAAAGCAGAAAATTAGGACAAATAGAAAACAATTAGGCAGTAGAAATAAATCCAAATATCAGTAATGATAAATATTAATAGATTAAATCTTCAAAGTACAAAAATTGCCAAACTAGATTAAGAAAAAAAGATATCCCACTACATGCTGTTACAAGGGACATACCTTAAACATAAGTGATTGAAAAAAGAAATACCTGGAAAATACTAACCAAAAGAAAACCTATCCACGGCATACAAAATAGAATTTAAGGCAAAAAGAATTACTAGCAATGAAGATAGTGCCTCTCTTTTCTTCTCCCTCTCATTCTCTCTCTATAAAGACAGACTATATAACAATAAATAGTTCAAATTACCTGGAAGATATAACAATTCCGAACTCTAGGTACTTAAAAATTCTAAACTTGGGGGCGCCTGGGTGGCTCAGTCGGTTAAGCGACTGCCTTCGGCTCAGGTCATGATCCTGGAGTCCCGGGATCGAGTCCCGCATCGGGCTCCCTGCTCAGCGGGGAGCCTACTTCTCCCTCTGACCCTCCCCCCCCATGTGCTCTCTCATTCTCTCGCTCTCAAATAAATAAATAAAATCTTTAAAAAAAAAAAAAAATTCTAAACTTGTATGCAGCAAATAACTATTTCAAAATAAACACTTATAAAATTAAGAAGAAATTAACAAATCCATCGTTAGGAAGTTTTAACATAGCTTGTTCAGTAACTGATAGATCTAGCAATTAAAAACTCAATAATGATACATAAAATTTGAGTAGCATAATAAATTAGCTTGATCTAAGGGACATATAAAATATGCATGCAATGCATCCAGGCTACAGTTGGAGCAAACACATTCTTTTCAAGTCCACACAGAACATCTCTGTAAAATGATCATGTACTAGGCCATAAAGGAGCCCCAACAAATGTCAAAGGATTGGTATCATATTCTTTTACCATAAAGCAACCGAATTAAAAAAATAATAATGACCAAAAAAGTCACCTAAGAATTTAAAATCATATTTTAAAATAGCTCAGGGGTTACATAAAAAAGAAATTATAAAGTAAATTACAAAATGCTTCAAATTTAATAACAAGATAACTAGATAAATTTTGTGGAATGTAGGTAGATGAGTACATAAAATCTATAGCCTTAGATGCTTTATACTAGAAAAACTAAAAATTAATAAACTGTTTAAAGTAGTAAGAAAAACAATAAATCAAAAAAATCCAAAGAAAAAAATAACAAAAAAAAAACAGAAATTACTAAAATAGAAAACAAATGTCTAGAAAGGATTAAGAAAGCCAAAAGATAAGGTTTTTTTTTTTTAATAAATGAAAGAAACCTCTAGAGACACAATTGTTTGAATGAAAACAAGGACACAACTGCAGATACTGCTGAGATTTAACAGAAAATAAGAGATCTTAAGAATGTTGTGCCAAAAACTTTAAAAAAAACAAAGATTAAATGGAAAAATTCATTAAAAAAATAACACTTCCACAACAGACTTTGAATAGCCAAAGCAATCCTAAGAAAGAAGAGCAAGGACATAAGCATTACACTTCCTGATTGCAAACTACAAACATATATCAACACATAGACCAACGGAACAAAAATGAGAGCCCAGAAATAAACCCATGTATATACAGTCAATTAGTATTTGCCAAGGAGCCAAGAATACTCAGTGCAGTAAAGGGTAGTCTCTTCAATAAGTGGTAATGGGGAAACTGGAAAACCACATACGGAAGAATAAAACTGCATCCCTATCTTACACCCCTCACAAAAGTGAACTTGAAATAAATTAAAGACTTAAGTGTAAGACCTGAAACTGTAAAACTCCTAGAAGAAAACATAAGGAAAAGCTCCTTGACATTGATTTTGGCAGTAATTTCCCAGACAGGACAAAAGAAGCACAAGCTACAAAAGCAAAAATAAATAAATGAGACTACACCAAACTAAAAAGCTTCTGCAGAGCACAAAGGAAACAACTGATAAAAAATAAAAAGGCAACCTACAGAATGGGAGAAAATATTTGCAAATAATATAACTACTAAGGGGTTAATATCCAAAATATGTAAGATTTTGTACAACTTAACAGCAAAAAAACTAACATCATGATTTAAAAATGGGCAGAGGAACTGAACAGTTTTCAAAAAAATACATACAAATGGCCAACAGGTGATATGAAAAGGTGTTCAACATCAATAATTATCAGGGAAATGCAAATTAAGAACCTAAAGAACCTGTGGAACACCATTAAGCATATCAATATGCACATCGTAGGAATCCCAAAAAGGAGAGAGATAGAAACAGAGAATATCTGAAGAAATACTGAGTGAAAACCCCAAATTTGATGAGAGCAATGAATATAAATATCCAAGATGCTCAACAAACACCAAGTAAGATGAATTAAAGAGACTCCCACAGCAACACATTAGAATCAAACTTTCAAAAAACAGAATCTTAAAAGCAGCAAGAGAGAATCAACTTGGCATAAAAGGAATCCTCAATAAAGAAATATACAGATTTCTCATCAAAAACTTTGGAGGCCAGTAGACAGTGAGCCAATGTATTCAAAGGGCTAAAAGAAAAATACTGTGAACCAAGAATCCTATATCTGGCAAAACTGTCCTTCAGAAGTGAGGTAGAGCTGTAAAGGAAAAGAGTTTATTTGTATGTTGTTGAAGTTAAGCTGGTACAAATTTAAACCTGAGTGTTAAAAATTTATGATGTTAAATATAGTCTTGTGGTGAACACAAAGAAAATAGCTATAATATACAGAAAAAGAAATGAAAAAGGAACATTTCACTACAAAAATCAACTAAACACAAAAGACAGTAGTAATGCAGAAAATAAGGGTGAAAAAAAACTAGAAGGCATATAGAAAACAAATGGCAAGATGATGCAAATAAGTTCCTCCTTATCAGTAATTACTTTAAGTATAAATTGATTAAACTCTCCAATCAAAAGACAAATTTGAATGGATAAAAACACATGATCCGGGGTGCCTGGGTGGCTCAGTTGGTTAAGCAACTGCCTTCGGCTCAGGTCATGATTCTGGAGTCCCAGGATCGAGTCCCGCATCAGGCTCCCTGCTCAGCAGGGGGGTGGTCTGCTTCTCCCTCTGACCCTTCCCCTCTCATGCTCTCTGTCTCCCATTCTCTCTCTCAGATAAATAAATAAAATCTTAAAAAAAAAAAAAAAAAAACACATGATCCACTATATGTTGTCTATAACAGACTCACTTTAGAGCCAAAGACACAGAGATTAAAAATGAAAGGACAGATACAGATATCCAAAGCAAATAGTAAGCAAAAGAGAGCAGTGATGGCTATACTGATATCAGACAAAATAGACTTTAAGTCAAAAAAGATTACAAGAGACAAAGAAGAACATTTACGTGTTAATGAAAGGTTCAATGCAGCAAGAAGATACAACAGTTATAAACATTTACATACCTAATAAGTAATCAGCAAAATCTATGAAGTAAAAACTGAGAGAATTGAAGGGAAAAATAGTTCTACAATAATAGTTGGAGACCCCAATCCCCCACTCTCAATAATGGATAGAACCAGACAGAAATAAGCTAATGGAGGACCTAAACAACACAACAAACCAACTAGATATAACAGACATACACAAAACACTCTACCCAACACCAGTATACACATTCTTCTCAAGTTCACCTGGAACATTTTTCAGGATACACCATACGTTAGGCCACAAATTCTCAATAGATTTAAAAAGACAGATGTCATATGAAGTATCTTCTCAAGAGGAAGAAATTATCAACAACAGAAGTAAAATCGGAAAACCCAGAAATCTGTGGGAATTAAACAACACTTTTAAACAACCAATGAATCAAAGAAATCTCAAGGAAATTAGAAAATTCTTAGAAATAAATGAAAACAAAAACACAACATCCTAGAACTTAGGGGATGCAGTGAAAGCGGTATTAAGAGGGAAATTTATGGCTATAAATGCTTACACTGAAAAACAAGAGAGATCGCAAATCAACAACCTAACTTTACAACTAGCTTTACGAAGCTAGTTTACAAGAACTTTACAAAATAGCAGAAGGAAATAAAGATTAGATCAGAGATTAACAAAATACAAAATAAACAATAGAGAAAAATCAATGAGCTCAAAAGTTGGATTTTTTAAATCATCAACAAAATTGAGAAAACTTTAGCTAGATGGAAAAAGAGAGAAAACTCAAATTACTAAAATCAGAAATGAAAGTAGTAACATTACTACTGATTCCACCAAAATAAAAAAGATTATAAGAGAGTACTATGAACAAAAAGGAAACCCAAAGAACGGGAGAAAATACTTTAAAATTACGTATCTGGTAATGGATTAATATACAGAACATATAGAGAATGCCTAAAACAACAGCAAAAAAATAAAAAAGTTAAAAAATGGGCAAAGGACTTGAACAGACATTATCAGCACAGAAGATATACAAATGGCCAATAAATACAGAAAAGATGCTCAGCATAACTAATCATTAGGAAAATGCAAATAAAAATTACAATGAGATATCACCCTCACACCAATTAAAATGGCCATTATCAGGAAAACAAAATAAATGTTGGCAAAGATGGGGAGAAACTGAAAAACTTGTGCATTGTTGGTGGGAATGCAAAATGGTTCAGGCACTGTGGAAAACCTTGTGGTAGTTCCTCAAAAAATTAAAAATCTATTTACCATATAATCTAGCAATTCCACTTCTGGGTATATCCCCAAAAGAATTGAAGACAGGATCTCAAAGAGATATTTTTACACCCATGTTCAGAACAGCACTATTCTCAATAACTACAACACGGAAGAAACTCAAGTGTCCATCAAGAGATAAACAGATAAACAAATGTGGCATATACATATATAATGGACTATTATGTAGCATGAAAATGAAGGAAATTCTGACTCACGTAACAACAGGGATGAACCTTGAGGACAGTACACAAAATGAAAAAAGCCAGTCATAAAAAGGCAAATACTGTATGATCCCACTTATATGAGGTACTCAGAACAGTCAAAATCATAGAGACAAAAAGTAGATTAAGTAGCTGCCAGAGGCTGAGGATGGGGGCTGGGCAGTTATTACTGAATGGGTGTAGGGTTTCAGTTTTACAAGATGAAAACTATTGCAGAGATGAATGGTAGCAAGATGAATGTGCTTAATGCCACTGAACTGTACACTTAAAAATGTTCAAGATGGTAAATGTTATGTGCACTTTACCACTATTAAAAAAAAAGATTTTAGGGGCACCTGGGTGGCTCAGTCGTTAAGCGTCTGCCTTCGGCTCAGGTCATGATCCCAGAGTCCTGGGATCGAGCCCCACATCGGGCTTCCTGCTCTGCCGGAAGCCTGCTTCTCCCTCTCCCACTCCCCCCCTGCTTGTGTCCCTCTCTCGCTGTGTCTCTCTCTGTCAAATAAATAAACAAAATCTTTAAAAAATAAATAAATAAATAAATAAAATAAATAAATAAATAAAAAATTTTAATTTAAAGACAAACTATTTTTATAATTTGTTTTTAAGATTTTTTAAACACATGCAGATTAGCAAACTGGACCAAGCAATGTATGAATATGATGAAGTTAGATTTACATCAGAAATGTAAGGCTGATTTAATATTAGGAAGTTAGATTAAAAGAAAAGAAATACAAGATTATGTCAACAGACAAAAAAGTTTGATAAACTTCAACATCCATTCATGATAAAACTCTTAGAAAACAGGGAACAGTAGGTAACCTCTCAAACCTGATAAATGATGGCTGCAACAATAAAATCCTAGGGCAAAGATCACACTTTATAGTTGAAACGCTGAAAGCACTCCCTTTGAGAGCAGGAACAAGACCAAGATGGCTGATATGACCACTTCTATTCAGTATGTACTAAAAGGTTCTTAGAGCTAGGACAGTAAGATAAGAAACCATGTTTTAAAAATAAAAGACACAAGGATTGGAAGGAGGAGTTAAACTATTAGTATTTGCAGATGATAATGACTGGTTATTGAAAAAGTAATGTATGGGTAAACTGAGAATTTAATGAGATTTTAATAAGACTGTTTGCAACAAAACTCAGCAGACACAAGTCAACTGAGATAACACGCTCGCTAGGATGGGTAGAACCAAAAACTCAGATAATAATAAATGTTGGCAAGGGTGTGACGAAGTCAGAACTCTTACACGGTGCTGGTAAGAATGTAAAGTCGTGCAGCTGCTTTGGAAAACAGTCTGACAGTTCCACAAATGATTAAACACAGAGTTACCAAATGACCCAGCAATTCCACTCCCAGATATACGCCCAGAAAAATGAAAGCAAACATCCACACAAAACTTGTATATGAATGCTGCAGCAGCGCTGCATATAGCGAAAGATGGAAGGAATTCAAGTGTCCAGCAACAAACGGATACACAAAATGTGTTACATCCATACGATGGGATATGACGCAGGCATAAAAAGGAATAAAGTATTGACACGTGCTACAACACAGATGAACCTTGAAAACATTAGGCGAAGTGAAGGAAGCCAGTCACAAAAGACCACATGCTACATGATTCTGTTTCTATGAAATGTCCAGAATAGATAAACATACAGAGACAGAAAGTGGATTAGTGGTCGGTTAGGACTCAGGAGAAGGAAGGGATAGTGGAGGGACAGGTAAAAGGTACAGGGTTTCTTTGTGAGGTGACGGAAATGTTCTACAACTGATTATAGTGATGACCCCATGTATCTGTAAATATACTAAAATACACTGAACGGTACAACTTAAATGAAGGAATTATATGGTATATGAATTAGATTTCAATACAACTTGTTTTTTTAAAGTTGACTGTATTTCTATATACCACAAAAAATTATTAGAAAATACGTTTTACTTTATAACGTATCAGAATGCATGCAAGAAGTGGAGAAACTTAGACAATTGTACCAAAAAGAGATTAAGTAAATGAAAGGTAATGCGATGTTCATGTATTAGAAATTTCAGTAGGATAAAAATGTCAGTTCTCCTCAAGTGACTCAACAGTTCCAATCAAAATCCCAATGGAACTCTCCTATAACATTTGAGAAGCCGGTTGTTAAATTGACAATGAAGACGCGTGGGCCAACAACAGCCAAGACACTCACTATGAAAAAAGAACAAGAGGAGAAATGTACTCTTACAGCTAGAAGGCTTCTTGTCAAGCTAGGATAATGAAGGCCTAAAGGTCTTAGTGTAGGGAAAGAGTAGAGCCCAGAAAGAGATCCATGTATAGTACGCTGACACTGGATTTATACGCAGCAAGCATGGTAGATCAAATTGGGTATGTGTACTTCACATCCTACACAAAATTAAATCCAGGTGGATTATAGACTTAAATGTATCTATTAACCTTTTAGAAGACAATGTGGAATAGCAGGAAAATTCAGAAGAGCAATGAAGCAAGACTAGTGCTCATACAAAAACATATTATAAAGAATCATTAAAAACAATGGGGTACTGAATGAAGCATGAGCAGACAGAATAAAAAGTCCAGAAATACATCATAGTATATGTGGGGATTGAGTATGGTAAAAGTGGCATCTCAAAGGAGTAGGAAAAGATGAAATTTTTTTAAATTTTATTTATTTGAGAAAGAGAGAAGTAGAGAGAAAGCACGAGCAGAGAGAGGGAGAAGCAGACTCCCCACCAAGCAGGGAGCCCAATGTGGGGCTCGATCCCAGGAGTCTGGGATCATGACCTGAGCCGAAGGCAGTCGCTTAACCGACTGAGCCACCCAGGTGCCCCAAAAATGAACTTTTTAATCAAAGACGTTGGGACAACTGGGTAACTATCTGGGCGAGGGGGGACTAAATTGGCCCATATACACCACATGTACAATAAAATGTCCATTTTATTAATCTAGGTGGTAGGTATAGGAATGTTCAGTTTAAAATTCAAGAAAAGCCAAGTATGTCAGACTTTTACAAAGCAAAATCAAAATAAAGCTGTTATTTGAATCCCATACCCCCAATTAAATTAATGTCCTCTTGCTGTAAAACTAAAAGCTAAAGTAGAAAGCATTTCCCAACTCAGCGAAACAAGCATTTATTACTTGCCAAGCCAACAGGGAACAGGAAGGGCAAACAGCGCAGGCTAGTAGGAATCCTAAGGATCATCTAGCATTAGCCCCTTCATTTTTACAAAAAAGATACTGAGGACCTGAAATGACCTGTGGGGAACGCAAAAGTGTTCTGTGTCAAATTTAGGAAGAAGGGAAAAACACTGGAAGCAGAAAAATCGTTTTGTTCGGTTATGATCCCTGCTATAGGAAAATTCAGCTTTTATAGAATTAGAGAAAAAATATATCTCCATGGAAACAATATTCCCAAGTATCCATCTGAGGCTGAGAAGTATGCTTTTCTATGCAAGTCTTCACATCCGAAGTGTACACACAGGATGTGGGGTGAGGAGGTACTAAAAAGAGCAGAGCTTTATAATCAGACAGGTCTGGATCTGAATTCTGGCTCTACCACTTACTGAATCCTAGCCAATCTTAGTCCTAGCTAAGCCCCAGTTTTTTATCAGCAAAATGGGAATAATTAAGACCTTATAAATTTGTCAGGAATGTAAAGAAGTACAAGTCATCTAATTCATGGATTCATACATTGGTGGCTACTGAATGTAGGCTTTCTGACATTTACTCATAGTTGCATAATGCTCAATAAAAAGCACCACCTCTGAATGCCTGTCAGTTCATGATTAACATGCTATCAGCTGACTAGCCTGTAAATGGAATTCTACTAAAGGCAGGGGGAAGATGCTGTTGATTTCTCCATCAATAGGAATTTATTAATTAGTTGACAGCAGCTGTTAGGTGCCACATGTTTGAGGTAAAATAAAAGGTTGCTTGATGGTTTGGGTTTTTGTTTTTTGTTTGTTTTTTTAAGATTTACTTACTTATTTGAGAGTGAGAGAGAGAGAGCACAAGCAGGAGGGCACAGGGGGAGAGAGAGAGAATCTCCAGCATCTCAAAACTGGGAGAAATCTCACAGGGCATCCAGCAAGAATCCTCTCCACAGTAGATCAGATCACATTACATGGCCAACTTCTGCTTAAAGGCTTCTAGTTTAAAACCAGCTTCTCACTTGTATTATCTGACCCTTCTAATGATCAGAAAGGGCTTTTCCTCCCACTTAGAATAACCAGGTGATGAAAAGTTAATGATAACGTATAAATGCCAAGCCACACTCACCGACTTTTGGAATAAAAATCTGTAAGTGTTGTCTTCATTTGGGGGTAAGAAAGGATATTCTATTTTTTTTTTTTTTTAATATTTTATTCATTTGACAGAGAGACAGCGAGAGCAGGAACACAAGCGGGGAGGGTCAGAGGGAGAAGCAGGCTTCCCGCCGAGCAGGGAGCCCGACGCGGGACCCGATCCCGGGACTCCGGGACCATGACCTGAGCCGAAGGCAGACGCCCAACGACTGAGCCACCCAGGCGCCCAAGGATATTCTATTTAATAACAATTCCATAACATAAAAAGTCAAGTTCCAAAAGTGCATCTTGAAGTTTATATTTACATCCTCAAAACAAAATACAGCCTAGAAACTCTGCCTTATATTTATATAAAATATATAATATACAAAACACAAAGAAAACATACCTGGGATGATATCATTGATGTGCAAGAGAATTGTACTTTCAACACTTGCAAAACTACAAAGCTGCACTCCGTCAAATCTGCCATCCCAATTCCCAATAGGATTATCCTAGAAATTAAGTAATAGAATAAAGTTGTAAACCCTTCTCAATAAAACATGAGTATGAAAATCTCTATTTTCCAGAAAATGATCTTCCAAAAGATTTTACACGGGCCAATTTTAACTATTTTTCCTAAAAGAGAAAAGAATGTATCAGAAATAATGGCCACAGTAATAGTTTTTGGTTTGTTTGTGTTTACTTGGTTTTTGCTTTTGTTTTGGTAAAAATGAGATCCAAGAATAATCAAGTTATAGTAAGCTCATAGATGAGCAAGAAATTGAAAGTATTGGTCATGCTTTACTGGACAACAGATGCTAGTCTACACGGTAATACCCATTTGCACAGGAAGACTTATTGGTAACACATTGTTTCACCCAGAAATCTGCCCCCAATTAAGCCTAGCTTGTTCTAATCACTCCTACACTCCCTGAGCTTAACTTAAGTATTCCATTTGAACCCCTCTATGCCATTCTATACATAGCAAATCTATTTTTTATTGTTCTTTTGACATTGTAGGGATATGCAAGAATTCCCTCTGAAATAGATTTTTACATTCAATTCTTTTATATTCCAATGTAACACCAAGTAGTACAGTGCTGTTCCCCGAGCTAGATTAAAAGATGGGCCAGTCAGACAACTGCCCTGAACACCAATGTGTACAACATGCTGTCATCAGAAACAGAAGCAGATGAAGAATACTGCATTTGCCAGAACTTTCTTTTCTTTTTTTTTTTTTTTTTTTTTTTTTATTTGAGAGAGAGAGAATGAGAGACAGAGAGCACGAGAGGGAAGAGGGTCAGAGGGAGAAGCAGACTCCCTGCCGAGCAGGGAGCCCGATGCGGGACTCGATCCCGGGACTCCAGGATCATGACCTGAGCCGAAGGCAGTCGCTTAACCAACTGAGCCACCCAGGCGCCCTGGAACTTTCTTTTCAAAGAGCACACTAGAGGGGTTTGGAATATACACTTGCACAGGCCAACTGAAGGACAGACAGAGGCGGGGGAGAAGCTGGTGGGGCAAAGCTCTAGGCAGCCTGCCCCGAGTAAACAAGATGATCCTCAGGACTGCCATCTAAGAAGGGGGAAGGCCTACAGGGCTTTTACCAAGTAGGAGGCCCAGATGCCGAAGCAAGAGACACTAACCCTAATGGCCAATGGCCTTCTTTTCTCCAACCCTCCCTCCACCCAGCTCACAATCTCTCCTCTAAGTAAATATTAAAGGTGTGCTTTATCATTAGCTATCCTGAGGGACCCACACAGAATAGTGTGATCCTAAGTCTCTAACTTTTCACATGGCAAATGTTCAGTAAATGTTTGTCTAAACAACATAGTAATGTTTGTCGAACTAAAGGGTATCAAATAGAATTTCCTAGAATTTCCAAGCACAAGATAAACTGATGCTAGAGCATTCATACCCTCCCAAAAAGTATGCCTGAGTAGATAAAAATAATCACTAAACCCATGATGAGACAAGAGTCTATTAGTCATGGTCTCTCCTAACTCATTCTAGTGTTTAATAATTCTGTATGAGTTACTTCTTTCTACCTAACAAACTCTTGTCCATAGTGCCAATCTGTAATAAAAATGTTCTCAGGCTCTTTCTTCTCCCTCTCTTAATGCCCACAGGTAACATTCAACTTGTCATATTATAACGTTTCCGTTATGAACAAGTATGATTGCAAGGTAACATTAAAAATGACCAAAACAATGAGCAAAGGACAAATACTGTAGGATTCCACTTACATGAGGTACCTAGAAAAGGTAAATTCACAGAGACAGAAAGTGGAATGCTGGCTACCAGCAGAATACTAGCTGAGAGGAGTCATGGGAGTTAGCATTTAATGTGGACATTGTTCCAGTCTGGGATGATGAAAAGCTCTGGAGATAGGGGTGATGGTTGCACAACAGTGTGAATGAAATTAAATGCCATGCAACTATAAGCTTAAAAATGGTTAAAATGGTAAATGTTATGTTACATATATTTCACCACAATGAAAAGAAATAAGGAGATACTCTAATCATCTTCTCCTCTAAAGCAATGTGCTCTTCCTCTATGCACGTATTTCCCATAAATGATGTTTACACTACTCATTAAAATAAGATCAGCCAATAAGATTTTGCAAAATACCATAAAAAGAGAATCACAGATTAGGGGGGAAAAAAACAACCTTTGCAAGATAAAGAAAAATAAGACCTCAGATAACACACTTGGGTGGGGTTTTTTTTGTTTTTTTTTTTTTTCCTGTTTATTGGTCAGCTATCATAGAGGAAATTTAAGGACTGAAACATTATTCCAGTTTATTCAAATTGGAAAAAAGAGTAAGTGCAACTCTATATCTAGACTCCTGTCCCATACCAATGTTCCTTTACCAAAGATAAATTAGAAGATGTTTTTAAGTTACTCCAAATTAGTCCATTTTAAATATTCGGGGTGCTTAATTTGTACCTAAAATTGGTCATAAAACAGATATACCCATAAAGATAATATACTCCAAAAGTTTCTTACCATGTCCACACCAACAAAATATCCTAAGCTTTCTTTTCCTGGCAAGACATCACAGAATATAACTGTGCCAGACTCTATAGTTTCTCCAAGCTTCAAAGAAACTCTGGAGTTTATTTCCAGAGGGGGAAGTTCCATCTGCATTGTGTCCCCTGGACCTGCAAAATCACTTTCCAATCCATTGTCATCATCTTCTAGGATTTCTAGCTTGTCCAACGCAACAAATACTCCACAGTCTTCATCACACTGAAAAAGCTGTTTCCCTTGATATATCCCGTCAGTGAAACCTTGGCCACGACCTTCTTCCTAGTTTTCAAATGAGAGGGGAAAAAAATGATTGATAGATAAAGAGATGGAGAAAGATGATCCAGAAGAAAAAAGATCCACTCTGGGGATTTCAGGGAAATCACTGGGAAAATTCTAAATGACACATACAAAAAATATTATTATTAGCAGCCGCTACTGAATTTCAAGTGTCTAAAAAAGAATAAAGAAGCTGTATGTGATGCTGAAATACAATTAATTAATTAATTAATTAAAAATCATAATTCCACTGTGAGAGAGCCTGGCCAGATCCTACACTGTGATTTGAACAATAATTTTGCCGTAAAAAGAAAAATTCACTTTAAAATAACGATAACATTAGCTCCATTTACTGAGTACTTACTATGGGCCAGCCACCCCGCTAACTCTTGAATCAGCCTATCACAAAAACACTTCAAGGTATGTACTGGTTTCACTATTTTACAGATGAGGAAGCAGATTTAGGGAAGTGGCTTGGTTAAGTAAGCCGGCAACCCAGCTAGTAAATAGCATAACTGGGATTCAAATCTCCAACTGTTTTACAATCACTGCTTTAAAAACTTTAATTACTAAATAAGGCATGAAATCCTATATGCAAGAATGTAAAAATGTAACTGACATTTAAGTTCTTGAGAATTAATATTAATTTTGGAAATGTATCACAGAGTTCTTGGTTCTCTCTTTAGTAGAAACAAATTCCAAGACAATTTTCACATACATTATGAGGGACGACCAAAAGCACGTTTAAATCGCTGCACCTTACTTTTCTAAAATCTTAGAGCTACATTACATTACTTAATAGCACACACTAAGAAAAACTGAGAAACCTACAGATGCTAATGTCACAAGATAATTAACAATTTGTGAAGTGAGTAATTCAGTTATAACTGGTAAAGTTCCCCATTTTTAAAATAGACAATGTTAAAATTTCTAAGATTTGAAAGCCTTGAATAATTACACGATCTATGTGTATTTCCTACCACAGTACGTTGTTTATTAAAAAGTTTTCAATGTATCATCTTTGCATCATCTCAATTTATCATTAGAAAGTAAATCCTAAGAATTATGAATATTAAAAATTACAGAAGATTTCTGGAAAAACTTTTTTGTTATATTTAAAGGGGGGAAAAAATACATGTGGGCATACAAATATACACAGAAACACACACACACAGCCCACTAAAACAGTTTATCAAACTTACCAGTAATTCTACTCCAAAGAATATTCCCGACACTGTCCTCTCTGCTAATAAGGGTCCTCTGAAGCGCACAACTCCAGGAAATTTTTCTTCCCCAGATCTCAGCTGTACTTTCACATGGCAGCCCACATCTATCTGGAGGCCTTTACTTAGTCTGTTTCTGTTCTTAAACAGGCTGAACCTCTCTTCACAATTGGTAATTGCCAAAAGCAACTCTGTGAACTTTTCATTTATTTCTACAACATCCTTTTCATCAACAAAGAGAACTGCGTGTGGTTGCTCTAAAATTTTTAATCCAATCTGATTTTTCTTGCCTTTTGCAGAAGGAATCCTTGAGTGCCCCACAGAACGATCTTGGATATACTGTCCTATACTCCCCTTTGGTACTTTAAGGAGCTTTTGTGTTTGTTTGTCTGTAACACTGCATTCTTGAAGAAGCAAATAAAAAATCCGCTCTTCCCAGTAGGGTGAAGTAACTTTTTCTTGGCTCCATAAGCCTGAACTCATTGTGACATTAACTCCAAAACATTAACTCAAAAAAAAGGGAACTACTAAGTTTGTAGTAAAACCGCAAAAGATAAATTCACTGGCAGTCCCAAAGCACGTTTTTAGCAATTTGGTGTCCATGCTGTAAAAAGACAGCAAAGCAAAATGCCTGGAGGACAAGCAAAAAGAAACTTTACACTTTATTCTACATGAGCTAAAATTAAGATTAAAGACTTCTTAAGATCTCATTCGATTAGTAAAAACACACACATAAATGAAACTTCCAAAAGTACCTAGAAAGGTTAAAAGACACACATTACTTGTATCTACCGTAATTTTGCATCTTTAATTAAGGAGATCCAATTGTAAAGTGTCTTCAAAGACAATACAATAATGCTTGTTTCCAAGGCAATGAAATTCGAGTAACAGATAACATTATATACATTTTTAAATATATATATTTTTAACTTTAAAAAGTAGCATTTTTAACAGATCCTGCCTAACTTAAATGAATAAGTTGCTCTTTTTGGCAAAACACACATAAATCAAAAAGGCTGTTATTTCTGTACACACCATTTAAGTAAAAAGTTACCCACCATAATTATTATGATAAACATCCTTTATAAAAAAAAAAAAATGATCAATCATATTCTGAAACTTTAACCACGATTCATTTATCTGTGTTCCATATTTTGATAATGGATCATTTATTTGCTCTCTGATCCAGTTTCATCTCCTTCATCATGTACATTTTGTCCTTAGGCAAATGTTAATCATATTAATCAGAGCCATCATCTAATTTCTCAAAATCTCAGATAATATAAATCTGATTATAGTAAAGAGGTCTTTAAAAATCAATTTTGTAGGGCGCCTGGGTGGCTCAGTTGGTTAAGCAACTGCCTTCGGCTCAGGTCATGATCCTGGAGTCCCTGGATCGAGTCCCGCATCAGGCTCCCTGCTCGGCAGGGAGTCTGCTTCTCCCTCTGACCCTCCCGACCCTCCCCCCTGTCATGCTCTCTCTCTCTCTGTCTCTCTCTCAAATAAATAAATAAAATCTTTAAAAAAAAAAATCAACTTTGTAGCCACTAAAACTTGGACTACGTAACAAGGAATATAACTTTAATACAGTAACAAATACAAAAATTTTTATACCACAATTTTAACTATGTTACCCTAGAAACGAATACAAAAAGATTATTTCTTTTTCAGTTTCAAATTTTCACCTAAAATTTTTACAATACTAATCTTTCACAATTAAAATAGCCTTCTCGGGGCGCCTGGGTGGCTCAGTCGTCAAGCCCTGCATTGGGCTCTGCACTAGGCATGGAGCCTGCTTAAGATTCTCTCTCTCTTTCCCTCTCCCTGTGCCCCTCCCCAAAAAGAAGGATGGAATAAGTAGCTGTATTTAGAAACCAAATGGCCACACTCATGTGACAGAAAATACATAAGAACTTTTTTTCAGTAAGATAATTATTAAGATAATGAACTAAATCTTATTTTGATTTGATGAAATTGTATCATTTTTAACCATCATTTAAAGTAGGGCTGAGAAGGCTATTTTTTTTATTATTACAAGATTTTATTTATTTATTTTGACAGAGAGAGAGAGGGACAGTGAGAGAGGGAACACAGCAGGGGGAGTGGGAGAGGGTGAAGCAGGCTTCCCACTGAGCAGAGAGCCTGACGTGGGGCTCGATCCCAGGACCCTGGGATCACGACCTGAGCTGAAATCAAAAGTCGGACGCTTAACCAACTGAGCCACCCAGGAGCCCTTCCATCCTTCTTTGAGGTAGAGGTATCCATTTCCATTCCATTTCACAGCAGCAGTTGAGAGCACTATCGTATTTGTCTATTTTATTCTTGGAATTTAGAAATAAGTACTTCTAAAACTAAAGAACCAAATTTTAAGTTTAATAATTTAACATAATGATTAAATAACCTGGCAAATCTACACATGGAATGCATCATTAGATAATGAAGTACTCTGGAATTGGTTGAGTTTTTGTTAAAGGTCTGTCCCTCTACAACCCAGAATGAGACATGTAAGTTACCCGAGACAGGATAAAAAGTTTGGCATCCCTTTAAACCAACATTATTGAAATATCTGTGCAACATCCAGTAAAGGCAGGGGGCAGAGCTGGTGTAAAGTGATTTTCTCTCTCTCTCTTTTTTTTCCTTTCTTTATAATGTGTTTGTCTTAATTCCACTTGAGGGCACTGTCTACTTCAGCAGGAAGAGAATCAGTTTATATTTGCCACTTACATAAGACACCTGTGGAAACCCCTATCTTGGCACCATTATAAACAAAATCCCTCATGAAGGCTACCCAGACAGAGACCTAAACCCTTAAATTGGCTCTATTCCTTTAAAGTACCAAAATGAAGTATGTGTTATTTCTGACTTAAATTCTTCTCAAATGTCAACAAGGAAATACTATTTTCTGAATCATCGAATTATCAATATGAATATAAGCTCTCATGTGATTCTCAAAACGCAAAGATGTTTGTGACTTTGTTAAAAGGCTTGACGTTATGCTTTCTGAGTTCCTGTGTCTGCTTTCTATAGATTTACAGTCCCTGATTTTCCCTTGCAATCAGCCATTTTCTGTGGTTTCCTCCAGGGTGCATATGACTCATTTTATGGCCTTGCTGCTTTCCACCTTACGGCTTCTGATCAGTTCTGAGAAGCCAGGGGATGAAATATGTTTGTGTGTTTAAAAAAAAAAAAAAAACACAACAATAACTAAAGAGGTATACGTAAACTCTGAACAGTCTTTTAGGAGTGAAGTGCAGAAGTTTTACCGCATGGACTTGTTTGGGTTACTCCCAGGAGGTGGAGATGGTCACAAAGCAATTTCCAAAAAAGGGAGCTGCTTTGTTCTCTTTCTAAATGTATTTAAATATTTTTGGCCAAAAATTGCTTTTCAAGTATGGTAATTCTATTTAGAAAAGAAATTACTTTTTAAAATTCCTAAAAATTACACCTTCAAATATTAAGAACATCCTTAAATCTTAATATTATATGCCCATGATTTCTATTCCATTGGTTCCCCAGCTTAACAAGTCATGTCATGATTTAAAACAAAGCCCACCAGTGGATAATGAAATATTACCAAGACAAAATTAAATTACTGTATGTAATGCATTAGCACACTATTTTAAATGAATTTGATTACAGAAGTGTTATTTGCTAATCATTTAAGAGACAGTCCACAGTAAAATTTAATGTAATTCCTTTGGATTATAAAAAAGGTGGAAGGCAATTTAACAATCATTATTAAGAACCACAGTTTACAGTAAACACACAGGAGCAGCTTTGCTCGGACCTGCGTTAGCACAAGTGGGAGTGAGCTTCACCTCAACAAAAGCAGGGGTCGTGTTAGACCACTAGAAGAACCAGAGCAAAAGTTTATAAAACATTTAAAAAGCATTATCCAAAAATAAAAAGACTGTGGCCTTTCCTCTTTTAGAAAGTACACATTAAGAAAGAATAAGTTTGGAATTACCGTATTGAACACTGATTCTCATCACTGCAACTGACAGTTCGAGAAAGGTGAATGGGGAACTTTATGACTCCAGAGCTATACAAGATAATAAATTTAATGGCCATGAATATCTCAATATACTGCCATTACAGCAGAAATAGGTTAAGGGCGCCTGGGTGGCTCAGTCGGTTAAGCGACTGCCTTCGGCTCAGGTCATGATCCTGGAGTCCCGGGATCGAGTCCCGCATCGGGCTCCCTGCTCTGCGGGCAGCCTGCTTCTCCCTCTCCCCCTCCCCCTGCTTGTGTTCCCTCTCTCGCTGTGTCTCTCTCTGTCAAATAAATAAATAAAATCTTTAAAAAAAAAAAAAAGAAATAGGTTAATAAAGAGACTTCCCTCCGCTGTAGAAATGAATAGAATGACAACGTTCTTCTTTCACCGGGATATGCACAACAGTTAGATTAAGTCTTAAGAACCCCAAGCAATAAAAACTAAAGACGATATGGGAAAGATTTAAATGACATTGTCAATGAGTTCTTTATCAGTCAAGGTTTGTTAGTTTGTTTAGTATTTTTGTGCACTCAGCACAGTGTTAGATGCTGAGAAGTATGGCAGATTTAAGATACGATAACTGCCCTACTTTATGTTCTCTTACTACCTTTCAGGTCTAATTGGTTTAAAATTGCCTCTAATAGTATACTTCACTTTGAGTGTAAATATATCACACATGATTCATCTAAATGCCTCTGCACTTATTTCAGGCTGGAAAATTGAGTGATTATGAATATCCTGATCATTACTCTAAGTACTGAATGAAAATTACCAAAGAGGTGGAATGCAATGATATATTTAACCCTAAACCATACTGAACAGAAAAGGCCTTTCCTTTGACGACATTCGAGATGAGGGAATGGTTCAGGGTCACAAAGACTTGAAAATACATCTGGTTATCTGAGCTTGTTGAGGGTCTGGATTCTGAACAAATCAGAGTTTAAATGTATTAAAATAAAGCCATTAAACCAAGATGAAGGTTGAAAGACACAAATATTTATCAGTTTCCTATCAATGCAATGAAAAGATGGGTCAAGAAATATGTTTTATACAAAAATATTAAAGGTCAGAATTACCACATTCTAAAAGATAATATACAGTACACATGAACAGCATTAGCCACATACAATTGACAATGGTTGTCTAGAAAATACAATGTCTTTTTAATTCTCAGGCTATCAGGTTATACTGCTCATAGAACCTCACTAGAGAAAACAAAGATAGGTCTAATTCAAGAACGTTTTTGCATCTTCTCAAATATCCCAACTTGTTTTAAAAACCACACAAGACTACCTAAGTCAGAATAAAACTTACAATACTAAAATTCTGCTCCTAATTATAAAGGCGGCAAAGAGACAGGGAGGTCAGCATGAATACCAAAGAAAGAAGACACACAGGACTTTTTCCAAAAGCGTCTAGATGGCTAGAATAATCACCATTTTAAGGAAGAATCTCTCTCACTAAAAGAACAAGTTGTTATACCACTAAACAGCTAAAAACAGAAAAACAGATTCCATGACCAGAAAAGAGAGTCAGCTTTATCTTTCCTCACATACTGTGTCCCAAGCGCACAAGTATTCCGTCCCTAAAACAAGCGGGATTTATAAAGTTAAAGAAGAGTCTGGCTCCTGCATCTGCATGTATATTCACGGCGGAAGAACAAGGAACCCCAAAGTCTCCGTAGAGTTAAGCCCGGCCACTACACTTCCAAACTGGAACCCCTCATGTCCTTCATCTTTGTATTTCCAGTGCCAAACCACTGTCTGACATGTAAGGGCATTCAGTACATGTGAAATGAATGAATGATTTGGTTAACTCAGGTGATAAAAGTGAAAGCCAAAATTCCATTTCCTCATCCTAATTGTTTAAGTGATTAAAAGCGTATCTTCCAGGTTAAAAAGGAAAAAAAATATATATATACTACTTCTCAGAATAAATGAAGTCATGGTTAATGTTTACCACCACTGCATTGTTACACATAGGAGAAGAAACAAGACAAATTTCACAATTACCAAAACAAGTTGTTTTGAGGTTCATCTGAAACTGGTTTCCTAGATCTTCACATCATGTGTGATGCCTATAAATTCTGTGTAGCCAATGAAAATACCTTGACAAATTTAAGAAGAATGTGTGGAAATCAGGAACAAAATACTCATCTTTTGATGAATAGGATAATTAATCCTTTCTCTCTTCTTATGATAAGGACTTGCGTAAGTCAAGCAAAATCACAGTTCAGGCATGCCAGACCATGAGAAATCACTGCTGTTGAATGTTTGTTTTACATAATAGTGCCCTGGCTTTATCAGCTCTTCACAAAAGTTACCGTCCACAGGAAGGCTTCTTCACAGGAATACTATAACATTTTGCAGCAGAACATAAGAGAATGTTCTGGGTGATATCAACATT
Source organism: Leptonychotes weddellii (assembly GCF_054177405.1). Lineage (NCBI taxonomy): Eukaryota > Metazoa > Chordata > Mammalia > Carnivora > Phocidae > Leptonychotes > Leptonychotes weddellii. The sequence continues at coordinate 29,864,586 of NC_138384.1, forward strand.
CACAGTACACGAACTTCCACAAGAATTCACAGCAAATCATTTTCTCCTAATACTTCTAGTTCAAATCCACCCACTACCCAGTGGGGAATTGGCAGCCTAATCCTCAGGGCCATTCAGTCTACTTGGGGCGTGAGGGGGTGTGCAGAAAAACAACACTTGAATGAACACCCTCCCTCAAGGCCTGGGTTTTTCTCCGGGAGCCAATGACTGCAAAAAGAACAATCTTATTAAGATCTCTATTAGCCCGAATTCAAAAGCAAGGTAAGGAATGCTCCTTAGCTGAGCTAAGGATCCAACTTTCCAGGGAGACCGGGGAGAGGATGGGGGCAGGGATGGTGGGAGCTGAGAGACTGAAAGGCTTGGTGGCTGGAAGATGACAACCATCCTAAAACATGCAAATGCCACAGGGTGGAATAGAAAAGATGCCAAGTACATGAATAACCGGGCAGCGGACCCAGCTGAGAAACAAATTCAGGAACACTATCTTCTGTCAAGACTTCCCGATTTCCCCACAGATCGTTAACATTATAAAGAAAAACAAAAGGAAGGAAAAGAATACCTCGTTTCGACAGAGCGCACCTTTCAACTAAACAACTCCAGGTTGTTGTAGAAGACCATCCTCCTCACCCTGGAAAGGGGGAAACTGAAAGAAAAAGCAGAACACGCCATTAACGAGGCCAGAACCCCGACTGCTCTTCCTGGACAGCAGCCACAAACACCCCCAAACCGACCGATCGATACGCCCCTCGGCTAGGAAAGAGAAGATATTACAGCCCAGGGCTCTCGAGGCCAACGGAGGCCGTCGGGAGCCGGCCAGCGGCCCGCGCCTCAGTTTCCGCATCTGTAAATGGGGGGGCCGGCGGGGGAGACGGTCTCCTGCGCGGCTCCCACCCCAAGTCCTCTCTCTTCCGAAGGTCCCGGCGGCGGCGACCACGCTCCCACGTTTCGGGAGCCCTCTCAGGAAGCCCGGGCGGCGGGGGAGGTGGGGGGGAAGCTCCGGGGGTGGGGAAGCCCGGGCTGACGTCAGCGGGCTCAGCACCCCCGCAGGCCTTGCCGGCTCCGGGCCAGGGAAACTAACGGGCCGGCGGCGAGGGCCCGACGGCCGCGGCGGCGGCTGGAGGCGCCCCGAGGCCGGGGAGGGACGCCCGAGGGGACCCAGCCGTCCGCTGCTCGCCGCCTCAGTAGCCCGCTCACTCACTCACCTCGGGCGGCGGGGCAGCGCCCCTTCCCCAGTGTCGCTAGCCCGCGTCCCACTCCGGCCCGGCGCCCCACACCCACCGCCTTAATATTTACCTCCGACGCGCGGCCCCGGCGCAGCCGAACCTGCTACCTGGGCCCGCCCCCACCTGCCCCGCCTCCGAGCCGCCCGGCGGGGCGAGAGAGGGAGAGCGGGGGCGAGGGGCCAACCGCCGCACTAACCAATCGTAGCCCGAGATGCGTTTCTGTGCACGCTCTGATTGGGCAGCCCTGTAACAGACCTTCCTCCAATGGCTGCCGGCCCGGAGCCGGCTGAAGGGACTTTCCGCTCCGTCAAGCTCGGTCGAGCCAAAGGGAAAGCGGAGGGGAGGGGAGGTGGAGCGGGGGAGGTGGGCGGGGAGCTCTGGCTGATTGGACAGAAGACTGTGGGTGCCGCGTTACCATTGGCCGATACCGGAGCCGGGGCGGGGCGCTGTGCTGCTCCCCGCTCCACCTCCCAGGCCCGGGTCCTGGCTCTCGGCTTAGCTGTCAAAACTCCTGCGGGGAGTTTGGGGCTGGGGTGACACGAGCTGGGAATAGGATTTCAGGATTCCATGAAAAAGCAAAGCTTTAGAATCGGACTTAAGTTTGAATCCTTTGCGCTTTCAATTAGTAGCCTCGTGACGTGAGGATCTCCCGACCACGCTAAGCCTCAGTATCCTCATCTGTAAAATGGAGATAGTCATCACCTGTCCTACAGAACGGTTGTGAAACACCAAACACCGTAGGTAAAGTTCCCGATACACAGCAGGAGCTCAGTCGTGTTGAATCTCTTCTCCTCCCTCAGATTCGGCCCGGGACCTCTGCTGTTTCGAAACCTCTGTTGCCACCTATCCCAGTTTGGAGGGAGGTCTCCCTAGGGTGGCGAAGACGGGATTTCCACTCGCTGCTTCACTCAGCTCTGTACCCCTGGCCACCAGCCAGGACTTGGGGTGTAGTTAAGGATCTTTCAATTAGAAGGGAGGTTTCTGATTCCCAAAAGTGCTCAAAATATTTAAGGAAGTGCTTTTTATAATCAGTCCCAGAGCCTTGCCGTATAGCATGCCTTGCTGCACTGGATACTCCTGTTAATTAATTCCTTCTCCTTTGACATTTTAAGTACCAATTATAGGAGAAGGTGATTAATACTGAGGAAAGAAGAGGGGTGTGTGTATTTAATCATGAGAGGGAAAATTTCCCTAGTGGAAAGTGACATTTCTGAAGATCTGGGCAGTTTAAACCAGTGAGTACATAAAAGAAGTCACATGAGTGATTACTAACAGTACTAGTAAACAGGCCACCCACCTCCCTTGCCATAAGCACCCAGGATGAAATGGACATCTTTTGAAAACCTAAGCCTCAATCCACTCTTGTGTCTCTTTCATTCTTCCCTATCCTGTGTCCCAAGCTTCAAGGCCACAGTGCCGTAGAAAGCAATAAAATGGAAATCAACAGGCCTGGCTCACAGTGTGGCCTTAGGCGACACAGTTCCCTCCCAGGTCTAGATTCTCCAATAAAGTCAGGAGGACTCAGAGGTCACGGTCTGGCTGTCTGGGCGAGCAATTCAGCCTGAAGACTATTCTTGCTTGACCTATACGGTGAGGAGGAGGAAGAAGAGGAAGTGGAATGGGAGAGAAAGAGTTTGAATCCTTTAAGACAGGGCAGTCTCCCTTTCCACACTGCTCACCATTCCCTAGTTTACTCACCTGGCATATTTCTCTCCTTTATGTTCTCTACTGGCCCCTGAAGGTCAGTTTGCCACCACAGGACGAAGACATCTTCAAGCCTTTTCTGATGATGGTATTTGGTGCTGCTGAGCCCACTGCTTTCTGTCAGAGCCTTGCTCAGTCCTCCTGCGACCCATTCCTTGAATCAGACAGTGTCAAAGCCTGACTTCATCCAAGAGATACTCTTCCAAGCCAGGCCCGATAAACAGGGCTTATCTCAATTACCATCTCCCATCAATTGGTAATGACTGCCTAGAACACTGTGTTGAAAACAATTCTAAAACTGTATTCAGGCTCTCAGGGAAAAGAGATGTCTGCCAGGGGATAAGATTGGGGAATAGTGTCATGGTGCTATTATTTGCAATCCTTGCTAAGCCAGTCTCTCCTTTTACAGAGAGGAGATTAAGGTCCAGAGAGGGAATATAACTTGTCCCAGGTCACCCAGGAGATGAGCTGAGACTCTGGTTCTCCTGATTTCAAGTCAGGGCTCTTTCCAGCTCTGTTGAAACAGATTCTCCAACTGAAATGCCTATCCTCTCTGCTTTCCAATCCTCCCTTTGTTTCAGGCCTAACCAAAGTCCACCCTCTTCCAAGGGTCTTTGCAGATGGCTCCAGTCCCTGCTTGATCCCCTCTGTTTCTTCACCACCTCACAGCCTGTTCCACTCAGCCTGGCCTGGATCCACACAACTCCTGGTTGGGTTACCGAGCAGGGACCAAGAAACCCAGGGGTGTCCAAGAGAGATGCCATCCATACCCTCTGGCAGGGAAGGGCAGACCTTAAAGGACTAGCTACAAGATCACTTACTAAACTACGGAGGGCAGGGTGAGCCCCAGAAGGAGAACTGTGCTGAGCACACATAAGATGTGGTTGGGCACTGAGGGAAGGCCTGTTTGAGGAAGTCACCTATAAGATGAAATAGGAAAGACGACTAGCAGCCAAGGGGGAAAGGGAGCACTTCCGGCAAAGGGAACAGGACTGTGCATGACATATTGAAGGAACTGAAAGAGGCAGAGCACAGTAAATGTGAGCACAAAAGAGCCCTTCAGGTAGGGCCTTGGGAGTCAAGTTTTGGTCTTTAGCTTAAGAGCAGGATCCCGCTGAAGGGTTTTAATAGGGTAGTTAACACTGATTCTAAACTGTCTCCCATAGCTCTCTTTGTACACAGCAGGAACCCAACAAAAAGCCATTGGATTAATTTGAGCTCTCTCCCCCAAGAGCTGGAAACCTGGTCACCTGGTAGGGACCTGTGACTTGGAGTAACACCTACCCAGGACCCAACCAAATCTCAGTAGCACAAGTAACAGTCATTTCTTAGACCCTGCCCCGTGCTCCCCAAATGGCCACCACAGGCTACCTCTTACTTCCAGCCTCACCAAATTCAGTATTTTAGGTCCTACTGCTTGCTCAGCACCTCCACCCCACACAGCCAAAAGTGAACTCCTGATGCTCCTCCACTCCCACCTCAGTCCTTCTGCCTTCCCCATCCCAGGAAATGGCAACTCCTAGCTGTTCATCCCGCTTCCCATGCTTCCAGCCGTTTCCCCACCACTCCTGGGAATAGGGGCATTCAGAATAAGCTCTAAACCATGGGGCTAATGAATAAGCTCTGAACCACGGGGCTAACTGGACCAGGCATCCCCACAGGCAAGGATACTGCATGGGCGCTTTCTCCCTACCGCCCAGCACGGTGTTTCAATCACTGGATGAGTGGAGAGTCCACCATACCAAGGATGTGCTTGTCTCTTAGAGGTGGGGGGTTGGGGGGGGTGGATCTGCAGGTACAACTGAACATTCTGTGTGGGGGCTTTTACTCTGGTCACCCTAAAGCTCTTTTTGATAAGATAAAAGGGATTACTTTAATCATCTTTCCCCTAATCCTGCTGAACTATAAATCCATGCTCCCGTTTGAGCTATTTGCTGTTATCAATGACAAATGATCTCTGCGTGATTTAAAAAACACACCCACAGAGAAAAGGGGTCTAATGCTCTTCGTTGGGACCTTTGTGCTACCTCCGGAATCCCATTTGGGGCAGTAAATACATTAGGAATGATCTCATGTGGCAGGAAACCTTCCTCCCTTAGGAAGGAGATACCAATGGTGTTGGGAAAGAGGCGATTCATTTTTATGATCCTCCCCAACTTCTACGTTCTGCCTCCTTTAGGCAGGTTGATTCTCCATTCGGTTAACAAATATCTGAGCATCGACTATGCACTAGGCACTATTTTAGCCCTGGAGGACTCTGCAGCAAGCATGGCTTTTGTTCTCATGGAGCTGACATTCTAGGGGAAGGAAGAAACACATGTACGTCAGGTGGTGTGTGCTGGGAAGACACTATTAAGCAGGGCTGGGGAGGAGAGAGTGGTCAGGGACGGCTATTTGAGGTAAATGGTTCAGGGAAGGAGTCCCCTGATGAGCTGACACTTGAACAAAGACCTGCTGTAAATGAGGAAGCCAACCAGGCCACTATCTCGGGAAGAGTGTTCCTGTAAGAGAAAACAGGCAAATGCAAAGGTCTGGACGCAGTTTGCGCTGTCAAGGAGCGGCCAAGAAGCCGTGCGGCTGGAGCGCAGGGAACGGGAGTCGGAGTGGCAAAGGGGAGGTCCGTGAAAACACAGGGGTGGGCCAGGCCAAGAGGGGACCTTGACTTTCACCCTGGGCTAGACTGGCAAGTTCTGGAGCATTTTGATCAGAGCAGTGGTTCATCAGACTTACCTTTTAACAGGCTGACGTTGTGGGTCAGGTGCCGTAGGCAGGCCAGTTAAGACACTGATGCAGTAATCCAGGTAAGGGTGGGCCCCTAAGCAGGCCCTTCTTTCCTGGGGGTGGGGGAGAGCACATGGGGAGGGGGGACATGAGGAACTGAAGATGTCAAGAAAGTTGTTCCAAGTAAAAAAGGGAGGGGAGGGATTTTCATGGTAACTGATAAGGGAGGGATGATGCCTAGGGGATTGGATCTGTGGGTTGTTCTGGAAGTGGTGATAGATGGGATTAAATTTAGAGCAAAAAAAAAAAAAAAAGGAATCTTGGAGAATCCACCGATCTCGGATTGCCTGTCCGCACAGCTGAAGGATGGCCCTGATGTCACTCACCTGAAACCTGCCACCCAGGGCCCGAGCCTATGTGTTCCATTGGGTGCAGGCACTACCAGAATGTGCGCCCCCACCGCTGTGTGCTTCACCCGCTGGGCTGCACCCATCTCCTGAGTGGGGATGGAGGCGTGAAGATGTGTTGGTGCAATAATGAAATGATGCTGTATGTAGTCTCAACTCAGCCTGCTTAGAATGTGATTCTACCTCCCACACTTTCTGCGGGGTGTATTCGTTCCAGTATCTGATTTTGGCGCTATGTAGGGGGGGCCGGGGGGGGTAGCCCTCAGATTGACTTTTTTTTTTTTCTTCTAGGATGATGGTGAATATAATTAAAAGCCTGAAGCTCTTTTAAAAAATTCTCTTGCTCTGGTACTTTTTTTTGTCTGCACATAAGAATTATGTATTTTCAGCCACAAATCTAGAATGTGTCTGCTCCTGTTCTGCAAATGACTTCTGGAAAGTTGGCTAACTTGTTCGCAAGTTACCTGCCCAGGCCCAGAATGCTTTTGGTGGATCTGCTGGACTTTGGAAACGTTAAGAAGCCTCTACTCTGAGCTCTGACGGTAAGCACATATCCAGGTCCCGGCGGCACCCTTCCCTGGGCCCTCTTGAACTCTTCTTTCTCCATAATCTCTCCCTGGGTTATGACATCCAGGCCCAATGACCCCATTCCCCTTTAGAGGCTGAGGACATCCATGCTGTTAAACCTGGCAATGACCTCTCCCACGGGCTCCAGACTCACAGCATAACTTGGTGTCTCCACTTGACATCACTCAGGTGTCCCAAACTTGACCATCCAAAACAAAGTCCCTCCTACTTCCAAGCTGGCTTCCCATCTGTCTTCCCACCTGACCTCCAGGATGGTGTGCCCCAGTTACTCAAGTCAAAAATGAGGAGCCTTGAGTCTCCCGTCCCCCTCTTCTCTCATCCATTCCATTTGTAAACCTTCAGGAATCGACTCCTAGAACGTTTCTGGAATCCATCCTCTTCTCTCCACCTCTGCTAACACCACGTTAAAACAACTGCCTCTCACCTGCAACGGCTCCTAGGTGGTCTCTCCTTTTTCTGTTCAGAAAGAGGGAGAAGCAGGAAGCCCGATGTGGGGCTCGATCCCAGGACCCCGGGATCATGACCTGAGCCCGAAGGCAGACGCTTAACCGAATTAGTCACTCAGGCACCCCAGCCAAGATCCTCATCTTAATCACATTTTTTTTTTTTTTTGAGAGAGAGAGAGAGCTTGCGGGGCGGGGGGGGGGGGGAGTGG
>NC_138384.1:29871983-29914297 GCF_054177405.1 Leptonychotes weddellii
TAAGGCAACATTCACAGGCTCAAGGAATGAGGAGCTAAATATTTGGGGCCATTATTCAGCCTACTACATGTACCAAGCTCTTCCCCATGACAGGGTCTTCATGCAGCTTGTCCTCGGTGAACAAGCCCCCTCACTCTTGGCAAGGCCAGACCCTTCTCATTCTTAGGGTCCCAGCTTACGTGTCTCAGCCCAATCCCCCAATCTGAAGGTTCCCCTCTATCTTGAACCTCTCTTTTTTCTTTTTTTTTTTTTTTTAGAGAGAGAGAGCACACAGGCACATGAGTTGGGGGGAGTGGGAGAAGGAGAAGCAGACTTCCCACCGAGCGGGGAGCCTGATGCAGGACTCGATCCCAGGACCCTGGGATCATGACCTAAGCTGTAGGTGGATGCTTAACGACTGAGCCACCCAGGCGCCCCTGTTTATTTCCTTCCTATCACTTACCACAGTGGATCTTATTTTCTATATCTTCCAGTTCACTCGTTTTCTGCCCACCTCTCCACCTCTCCCCAACCTAAGTGCTTTGAGGACAGGGATCCCGTCTGTTGTGTTCATCCACCGATGGTCCTAACATATCTGGCCCATAAATCATGGCTGAATGAATTTCAGGAAAACGAAATTTACAATCCAAGTCGCCGCCACACACATGGACTGCTGTGTTTACTCCTCAGGGAAAGCAGGCCCATCGATCTCCACCTTCCTCCTGATCTTCTGTATCAGAACAGCGGACTGGCCGGAAACTACCACCACCAACAGAGAGCCCACAGGCAAGCTCACACACAGGAGCCCACGGAGATGCCGCAGTATTTCACGAGCCAGGCCCACACAAAACATTCCCAGGAAGCGGATCTCACTTCGGTGAGGAGTGAGATTTTTTCTGGATTTTTTTCTGCTTGCTGAGGAGAGCTATTCCCGAACCTTCTCCATCCTTCTCCTGCTAAAGACTCCTGGAGCCACGGGGAGAGAATCAAGGGAGGCCCAGAGGCCTCCTCACGTTTGCCTTGCAGCCATGAGGGGCACCACGAGGCTCCTGCACAGACTTCACGCAGGGTTAGACCTTTCTAAGCCAAAGCCCAGAGAGCTTTTTTGCAAGCCTATTTCTAAGAACTGCTTTTGCCCTAACCAATACATTTTCTGGTCCAAACATCATTCTTCCCCCTCCACGTAGAAAACTGTGCTTAAATATCTGGCAACGTTCAGGAATGTTTTTTTTAAATATTTGGTTACAGTGAAGACAGCTTTGGGGGCCTCTCCACAGTTTTCTTCTCTGTGACTATTTACAGCATAAAATCCATGGCTGTGTTTTTTATAAAAACAAACTGGGGAGAATAAAACAAAGTGGCTTATAAATATTAACCAGTGTTCACAAATAATAATGTTTAAATAATAACACTTGTACAGCACCTACCATTTACGGAGGCTTCAACATGCATCATTTGGTAAAAAAAAAAATCCAGAAAAATATCTGCCTTATAAGGAAAAGTTTTTGATTTTGCCCCTATAAACTTTTGATCCATAACTTTCTATCACATAACACTGAACCATCTCTTATGAATATATTTTAGAAGTCTGCTGTCAGAGTCCAGCTCCCAGGCATCAACCAGAGCCCTGGTGGGACTGCTCAAAATTCTGGCCCGGACTGATTGTAAAAAACTGCATTTGGGTGGAGAGTGGCTTCCAAAGGCTTAACTGAAGACTAATTGATTTCATCGGAAATAAAAGTATGCGTATGATAGTAGCTGTAATGTGGTCTTATTTTTCTTGAAAATCGCTTCTCAGCCTTTTGGCTAAGAGCAAGTGAAAATCTAGAATGTCTGGAGGAACTAAATGGCTGTCACATGTCCCCTTTCAATAAGGTCAAGTATCAGGAAGGGCAGCAGGTAAATTATAGCCCTTCCCACCCTGCGTATGTGTGGGGGGTGGGGTGGGGGAGGCTATAAATATCAAAGCTGAGAACACCAGTATTCTGGGTCCTTCCCCACAGAGGAAGTGCCCCATGCGGGGGTCCAGGATGGGTGGAGGGACCAGATGTGGGGAAGAGCCTGGAGAGATGACAACCCAGGGGTTAAAACCCGGCAGAAAGTTGCTTCCTGAGTCCCCCTCCTCATTGCGAGGCAGGTGGGAAGGGGCCTCTCCTGTGGGTCTAGGTCTCGACAGTGACGGGCACGCAGTAACATCCACGGGCCCCACTGACCCACGTCAGATCAGCTGGAGGCGGCGGCAGGAGCTGTCCCTCTGCTACATTCCATGGACTGAATCGTGGGAAGAACCGGATGCAAAAGTCAGCTGCAGAAAAGTCTGCTCAGAAGGGCACCGTGGCTCCTTCCTCTGCCGGAACAAAGATGACCCATTGCGCCAGCCCTCCCTGGGCAGGACACGGCTCTGTGTGAATGGGCTGCTGCCAGATGTAATCCAGCTCCTGGGATCTAAACCCACAGCCTGTTTGCAAACAAACTGAGATAAACATTGGCCCCTAGGCTTCAGAGCAAGAGTCTGGTGTCCCTCTGGCTGAGCCTCTCAATTTCCTCGGGAGAGAAAGCGTTGCCTCGGAGCCTAAAGGGGATAAAGCAAAGAGAGGTTTGGATGAGTGCTGAGCCAGGGCGGTGCTTTTAATTGGAAGCTGCTACTTCCTAAACCTGGGCCTCAATGGCCTGGCCCCTGGGGCCCAGCTGCAGCCCTCCCATGCTGGTGTTAGCCTTGGTCCACCAGGGCGGCTCATGAATCATTGCGTGTGATGAAGCAAGCCTCTGGGACTCTGCAGAGAAAACCCACCCTGGACCCAGCCGGCCCCGACTCCCCAAGGCTGGCGATTCTTTTTAAGGCAACAGCAGAATCCGTCAAGAATGCAATGAGCAAACACTGATGCCCTCCCAAGCTCTGCCAACAGGCGGCAAATAACATCAGAACCCTTAAAATATCAACATGATGCTGGCTTCCTCCACCCCCCGCCCCCCCAAACGCAGAATGTGACATTTCCTATGACCATGCAATGGTTTAAAACAAACACAAAAACAAAAACCCACACTCTGCCCAGGACCTGAGGACCTCATGGCCTACAGGGATTACACAATCATACAGAAAGAAAAATCTCTTCCCAGGGCAGACTCCGACAAGTCTTCATTTTTAACTTCATCATCCAATACGTATTGTTGCTGCTGCCTTGATTTTTAAGGAAGGGACCAGTCAGTCGGCATTTGCGAAGCAGGGGTCACAAGCTCGCAGGGATGAGACGTATGGCAGTCAAAGGGGCCTGGTCCAGGACGCCAAGCTTGCTAGGTGTGCAGTCGGCAAGAGCTCAGTGGGGTCAGCCCTACTCTACTCTACTTACTTCCTGGCATTTTCCATCCGGACCCAGAGTTGGAAACTTGGGGGAGAAAACTCAGAAATATAGATTTCCATGGGGGAATCTCCTAGTTTTAAAAGATTGGCTTATAGCCCAGTGCCTGAAACACGTACAGGGGGAACCTTCATACTTACTCTGTGAGTGATAAATACATCCCTGTAAAGAAGGAGCATAAATCTCTGAAGGTGTGACTCAATGCTTTTTTCAAACACATGAAAGAACATGGCTTTTAATTATAAAGACCTGGAAACACTGTACAACAGTACCTCCTTCCCCCCCCCCCCTCCAATGTCACCTCCACCCAGAGGCAACAGCCCCAACCTGGGAAGGCAGGTGCAACGCCCCCAAATTCCTGTGTCCATGTCCGTCCTTCCACCACACCCCGTCCTGACTGAAACATTCCTGACTACTCAGGGTTTAAAAATGAACCACTTGATCCATGCTTGGAGACGTGAAAACCTCTTCCCCAGAGAGAAATTAGATCCATTGCATGCAGAATGTCACAGAATGTCAGAGCCCAGAGGGAAAATGAGTTCCCCCTCTTTCCTGGCCCCATTTTACAGATTGGAAAAGGGAGGCTCAGAGAGGTAAAGAGGCCTGCCCAGGGGCCTTACCAGACTTCCAGGATGGTATCATTCCTTTCCAGGGCCCACAGGAGGGCTTCTGCCCCAAGGTAGGTGACACAGTTGTTGGACAGCCTGGAGAGAAAGACTGAAAGGTGAGCTTCAAGGATGCTTGGTTCTCCTCTTGGGCCTGTCCAATTATAGGAGGCTTTGGGAGTTGGCCAGCCTACAGAAGCCCACCTGCCCCCTTGACATGTCACTCTCTTGTCTGAGATTCCCAACAAGCTCATCCACAAAGGTTCAAGGCCTACAAGGAAATGCACCCCTCTCTCCTCTGTTCCCCAGATTCATGTATCTAGTTAGGTAGCTACTCCCTTAGGAAGGGGCTATGGCATGGGGGTTAAGTATGTGCATTTTACTCCCTGGGTTCCAATCCAACTTACACCGCATCTTTTTTGATCTCAGGCAAATTAATCCCAACTTCCTCATCTGTAAGACAGACCTAAAAGAGCACCTACCTTGTGGAGTCTAAGACTTAAACAGAAGAATGGCATATTCTGTGGTGCATTTGGCACCGTACTCAACTGATGGGAAATAATCAATGAACAGTAATATTTTCATGTGGGGTGGGGATGGGGGGCACAGGGACATGGATTCGAGAAAATACGAGGTTGGCAATTGGGAGGGGAGAAGGCGCACTGTCAGAGACAGCAGAGAAGAGCCACCACCCCCTGCTGTTCTTTTTAAGCTCAGAGCTTGGCCTTCGAGACATCTCCACGACGTGTCTGCCACCTCCAGGATTTCAGGACCACCCAGGAAGCTGACCCTAAGCCAGCGCTGATAATAATAACAGCCAATATCTGCTGAACTCTTACTATGTGCCAGCTCAATACCTCTGTCACCCCAGTGACGCTCACAACCCGAAGAGCAGGGTCCCATTATTACCCCCCTTTACACTCAATGCTACTGAAGCACAAAACCAAGGAGAAACAGCGGGTAATGTTGGAGCTGGGGTCCAAACCCAACCCACCAGGTGCCAGAGCCCACACACTTAACCAACATTTGGCAGCCACTCTGCCTGGAAAAAGAAGGATGCAGGCTTTTTTTTTTTTTTTTTTAAGGTACCTAAGAAGCTCCCCCCATTTTTTTTTTTAAGATTCTATTTATTTATTTGAGAGAGAGAGAGTACAAGCAGGGGGAAGGGGCAGAGGGACAAGCAGACTCCCCACTGAGCGGGGAGTCCGATGCAGGGCTCCATCCCAGGACCCCAAGACCGTGACCTGAACCAAACTCAGATGCTTAACTGAATGAGCCACCCAGGCGCCCCAAGAAGGGGAAACAGCGAGGGCTGATGGAATTCAGTGGTGCTTAATGCTAAGGCTCTGGACTAGGCAGCGTGGGCCAAGCCCTGCTGCCATCACCTGGCAGCCCTCGGGGTAGACGGGGCTAAGTCTGTGACAGCGACGGAGGACAAACGTGCCGTGTCACACCTGGTTACTACTAAACCAGGTATGCCGTCGGCCCCCCATGTGCAAAGCCTGGCGTCCCCACTTAGACAGTCCTGGCGTCCCCCAGGCCTCCCAGCCCGGTTTCACCCAAGTGACGGGCGGAAGTGTTTTCCCCAAACATTTGGCAACTTCCTCGCCCCTGCAAAGCAATACAAACAAGTGTTGCCAGAGTGGCTGGCAGGCTGGCAGCAAAGCAGACACACTCTCCCAGAGGCAGCTGTCTGCCCGCCTCTGAAGGCGAGCGTGATCCACGGGCCACATTTGCCAGGGCAGATGCCACCCTTCCTGTCGCACAAGGAGCCGTCTGAGGATGCCCTGACGTCCCTCTCCAGCGAGACCTTTGGCACCCCGGCAGGTGCGGCGCCAGCCTCGGAGAGCCCGCGCACAAGCCCCTGATGATCCCTAGCTGGGCTCCTCCTCACGTCGGCCGTCCCGGTCCTCGTGGGTGGGGACCTGCCCGCTGAGCCCACCACCAGGGCTCGCCACCACTTCCGGCCGGCACTGTCGCCCTCCAGCCCTGCGGCTCCCGGACCCTCCCTCCGCAGGACCTCCAACCAGCGCCTGCCCGCCTTCAACCAGCCTTCTCCTCCTCCACCAGCCTGATCCAAGTCTCTCTGCTTCATCTCCCGCCTGGAAGACAGCAGGAGCCCCTGACTGGTCTCCCTGCTTCCATCTTACCCCTCCTCCCATCTGTTCGGCACAAAGCAGCAAGCATGATCTTGTTATGATGTAAATCAGATCATGTCACTGCGCAGATTAAAATCCTCCAAAGGCTTCTCAAGGCCCCTAGAATAAAGCTCCAAATCCTTCCCATGGCTCTGAGGCCTATGTGGCCTCCTCACCCTGCCCCTTCCTCCCTCCACTCACCCCTATATACAGTCCAACCATGCAGGCCCTGCCTGCTGTTCCCAAAACCACCAAGCTTGTTTCTGCCACAGGGCCTTTGCACTTGCTGTTCGGGCCACCTAGAGTGTGCATTCCTGAGACCTCAGCATTATAAGAACAATAACTGTTCTTACTATTCAAGGTTTCAACTCCCATGCCACCTTCCCAGAGAGGCCTTTCCCAGGCAGCTGCAACCCTGCCTCTCCAGACACTCCCTGACACATCTTTCCCTTGAATTCTCTTCTCTTTAGAGCCTTTATTATAAATAATCTTGTGTATTTGCTTACTTGTTCATTATCTGCCTCTCCCATTAGAATCTAAGAGCTAAGGGGGCTGAGGTCTGCTCTGTTCTTTCCACCACTCTATCCTCGGGGCCTCCAGTAGCGCCTGGCACAGTGAGCGCTCCGGAAATATTTCTTGCATCAAAACATAAATGGATGAATGTAGGCACGGATATACAACAAAGAAAGGAATGAATGCACACATGAATAAATGCAAGCACGCCTACCTGTATAACCTAAGAGAACCCACCAGAGATGATGGAAGAAGACATCTGCCAGAGCTAGAGATGGCCCCTGGAGAGGGGGCATGTCCTGTAAGCCCCATAGCAGATGCCATTGGCAACCCACCCACATGCCCTCAGCTTTCCCCTCTAACTCTGAGGGCTGCTTGCTGGGAAGACCTCCACTCTCTGCCTGAGGCCTTTCTACGGACGCCCCGGAGCATGCTCGGCCACATGCAGGGCAAACTGGAAGTGCTGGAAAATTCATATCCCCACAAGCACACTGATGAAGGACAAGCTAAATACCCCTGCTGCCTCGCTCCTCGGTTGGGTAGGGGCTCCTGGAGCTCCCCAGCAGGTCTGAGCCGCTGTTGGCCTCGGTGATAAGCAGGGTGATAACTGCTTGATGACACACTTGTTATATAACATAATGCCCTGTCCTCCCCCACATCATTTCACTGACCTCTCACCAGTGCGTGCTGGGACCACCTCCCTGGTAAACAACTTGCACTGAATCCCCATCTGTGTCTGGGGGATCCCTGACCCTACCAGCCGATTTCTGCCAGGTCACCCTGGGTGAGTTAGCCAGGTGGGAAGCTGCCCAGAGACACCCCCCGCCGACCCCCCCACCGGGCCAGTCATTATCATCCCGGCTCCTGCTTACGGGTTCCTTACTTCAGAACTTTCAAACTTGAATTCCTCTCAAGTCCTTTGGCAAGAGAACACACACCTTCATCCTGGAGATGGTTCTCCTCCAGGCTGGCAAGAACAAGAGAGAAAATCCCGTTGATATGGTAACATTTATTATAGAAGAGGATGTCAGTACGGATTAACCTGCTTGCCCCCCAGTTAGAGAAGCCAACTTCTGAAAATCTACATTTACAGATAAAGTGAGAACCGGGAGAGTCGGGTGTGAGGGTCTTCAATCCCAGGGGTGTCTCTGGGAGAGAATTCACCCCAGGCTTCCTCATGTCCCGGTGACCTAATAGCCATTTTCCCTTCCTTATTAACAGAAGCCTCATTCCATTTGGGCAACCCTGTGCTTGATTTAAAAAAAAAAAAAAAAAGCTGCATTTCCCACTCTCCACTATGGCCGGGGTTGGCCGGTGACATCCACATGGCCATTAACACACAAGGGGAACCCGGCAGATGGGGCTCCTGGACATGCTCTTTCAAAGAGAGAGACCTCACTGGCCTGTGCCTCCTGCCCTTCCTGGATATACAGACTGAATCTGGGGACACAGAAATAGTAGTGCAGGTACAGCAGCCCTCTGGTGACCATGCGGCACCCAACCTTGACAGCGAAGCCACAGACTGAGGATCTGAAGCGACAGAGAGACAGAGTCTCCGACCCCTGCTGGCCTGATGGAGCCATTACGCCGGCCCCACGCCGCCGACCTCCAGACCCGTCGACCGTGAAAAAAATAAGTCCTTTACTGGTTTGAGCCACTGGACATGGAGTTTTTCCCTCCCCTGCAGCCTAATCGTGTAGTCATAACTGATACATCCAAGGGTGAGACCTGCCTCTAACGAGAATTTCCGAGTGGTACAGTCCAGTCGGGGTATAATCAATGGGACAAGGCCACCACAATATCCATTTTGTGACAATGATCAGAGGTTTCAATGCCCTTCCACTTCTTGGAGAAAGCAGTGTTCGATCTCCCTGATATAATCAGGGACTGCCCAGAACATGTCATACGAAGACCAGACTAGTGGCATCGAAAGGACGGGAAACTTAGAATCAGTTTCAGGTCAACAATGCGAGTACAATTTATGGGTCACCTTTGAACTTGCTCCAAACCCCACTCCACCTTCTAAGGTGACCCTCACTCTACTCTCTGGTGTTCTTAGGCACTCGACTTAGAAATAACAAAACATTATGAGTATGATAACATATGCTTTACCATTGGAAGCAGTCATGCCCTCATTTTACAGGTAAGAAACCTGGGATGCAGAGATTATTAGATGACTTGCCTGAGATCACAGCAGGCCTGGAAGCTCAGCCAGCTGGATTCCAGAGTCTCTGCTCTCAACCATTATGCCACATGGAGGTAGTATACAAACCCATAAATATAATTAATAAAAAGAATCAGCACCTACAGGCCAGGCTCTCTATGCTTCACACCACCCGGGTCATAGGGAAAGACAAACCCAAAAGCCCAACCGCTTGATTATCTAGCTCAGTTTTATCCGCTTCCACGGAGGAGGCCCGGGAATGAAGAAAGGCTGTTATCTGCCCCCCAGGGCAGGGGACCCGCCGATCTCACCAGAGTTCTTCCAGTGCCATGTTCTTTTCCAACATTAATGCTAAGGCTTGAGCCCCCACGCTGCCGATGTTGTTGCCCACCAGGCTGAATGGAATCAAAGAACAATGACGTGTCAGGGCAGGGAGGGGCCTCAGGGAGAAGCTAAGCCAAGAAGGGCAAAATGCACGACACCTATGGCCCAGCTTCCTAGTCGGCTTCATTTTGGACATGACTGATTGATTACAGTGCTCTTTTCCACGAAGCCCAGGAAGCAGCCTCAGACTCCCTCCCGACATGATGTCCTGGGTAGTCACTATTAATGGACTGGAGTTGGTTCTTGAGATAAAATATATCTGATGCAGCCCCAAATCTTCAATTTATAGATAGGGCATCAAGACCCATTTTAGAATATTTTTTTTAATATTTCTTAGTAAGAGAAAGAGAGAGAGAGAATGGGGAGGGGCAGAGGGAGAGGGGAAGAGAATCTTAAGTAGGCTCCGTACTGAGCACAGAGCTGGACGCGGGGCTCGATCTCACGACCCTGAAATCATGACCTAAGCCGAAATCAAGAGCTGGATGCTTAAGGGACTGAGCCACCTAGTTGCCCCTGAGAATCAAGACCCTTGAGAGAAGAAGGGATACTCCAAAGTCACCCAGAAAGACTCAAATGTCCTGATTCCAAATCCAAGGGTCTTTTTTTTCTCATCCCACTGCCTAACATGGGGGGTGGGGGGGATGTAAAACAAACTTCAAGCAAAGGAAGGACTTACTGGCCCAGACTCCTCCCTCCTCATGCCCGCTCCCCAAGGCCATGCAGACCCCGAAGCTTACCTGAGCCACCTCAAGCTCTGGTGATCCCCCAAGGCTTCAGCCAAGGCCTGGGCCCCCTCATCACCCACCTTGTTGCCCCACAACCTAAAAAGGCCAACAGATTCTGTCAGTCGGTCAGTGAGTAACTGCTGTGTGTTCTAGACATGCATGAAGCCTGCCCTTCCTCTTCCTCCGCTGGTTGGAGGTCCTGCGGAGGGAGGGTCCGTAGCTGGAGGGGCTACGACCACCCAATTCCAGAATAGTCTCAGTGGGGCTCCTAGGTCCCAGCCAAGTGGTCCTACCTCTACCTTTTTGGAGCGATGGCCAAACCACACGCACATTTTTCAGTCAGATTTACACAACAATAGAGGCCCACCTAGCACATGCCCTCAGGGACAGGGAACTCCCTCTCAGTGACAAGTCACAGGGTTAACATTTTTCCTGACCCTTCTTCCCAGGGACTGCTACCCCCTAGCCCTCAACTATCCTCCAGGACCACCCAAAACAAGTCTCACTCTTTTCCCACAAGCCAGCTCTCTCTCCCTTGCTCCTCCCTAGCGTCCCCCATTCCTTCATGGTGTCAAACTCCTTCACCCCGGGGTCATCCTTGTTCCTCTCTAGCATCCCCGTTCCTTCATGGTGTCAAACTCCTTCACCCCCGGGGTCATCCCCTGAGACCTCCTGCAGTTTGGATGGATGTTTCCCTTTTCAAAGGTGGGGCCTGGCTCAGACGGTGTGACCCGGCTGTTTTACACACGGGAAGTGAGCCCGGACCTGGCTGGGCACATGTGAGCAAAGGTGGCCTAACTAAGAGGTTCACTGCGCTTTCATTCATCAGGTAAATATTTACTGAGCCCCGGCTCTGCACCAGCACAGCTCTGTGCCCCGGGGAGAGTGCAAACAACCAGCAAAAAACCTGGAACAACCTCAGTGTGTCTCAAAAGGAGCTGGGTTAAAGAGATTACAGCCATCCAGCCCGTGGAATACTAAGCGGCTTGTCTTTCAAAAATGAGGTCATTAGGGTATGAAAGATATATTGTTAAGCAAGAAAAAACCAATATTCAGAACAGTTTGTACCAGAGGATAGCATCTGGAGGTCTGAGCACAGTGCCTGGTCCAGACAGGTGCCTTAATAAACATGTGTTGAAAGAGAACGGCCCCGATCCACTAGTTGCGACCCCGAGCAGGAGAGAGCTTGGTAGGGCTTGGGCCACGCTTGTGCTGGACTCTGTGGGGCTAGGCACGCGGCTTGGAAAGGTGCTGATCTCCCAAGCGTGTGGGCAGCTCGCCTGCCTATGAAATGGGTTGGGCCCTAAGGTTTTAGTCTCTCTTCCTACAGTCTTGGGTCCTCAAACCCGCATTTCTCGTCCAAGGGACCCTAGGTCACACCAGGGGAGGCAGGACGGGAGGGGGGCACTGCAAGGATGCCATCCTGGGGGGTGGGCACTCTGCCCCGCAACCAGAGGACGCCCCCCTCCTCCCCCCGCCCCCCGCAACACTCTGTGGGGACCTGTGGTCTGTGGGACTGCCCTCCCAGCCCGCGTCTGACTCTTCCGCCCTCCCTGGAAGGCCTGGCCTGACCCCACAGCAACACGTGCTCTGAAGAACCCGGCAAAGCCCCCTCCCATCCTGGGGCCAGTCTCCAGCCTTGTCCACCTCCATCTCTTACCCTGCTTCTCACCCCTGGCCGCACAACCTCTGCTGAGCTTTTTTTTTTTAAATGACTGATTCCTAAGCCCTGCACCGCTTCATTTAATTAGTCTAGGGTGGGGCCCAGGCATTCTTCAGAAGCTCCCAAGTGGTTCTGATGGACTCACGAGGGCGAGAGGCACAGCCCTGGATCCAGCGAGGACCAGAGAGCTTTCTGCCACCACGGGCTCTTCCTGAGCTTCCTGTTTATTGAGTGAAAGACAAACACCAAAGCAGCCAAGGGCCACCCACTCTCTCCCACTGCCTCTGGGGCCTTCCGGCCGAAATGTGTCACCTACCTCTAAGTCCCCCAACCCCCCCCCCCAACGCTGTCCCTCTGCCCCAGAATCCAACCTACCCCAAGAACTGCAAGGAGGCGTTGGCTCTGAGCCCCTCGGCCAGCACCTGGGCTCCTGCGGCAGTGATATGGTTATTCCCCAGCCTGGAAGGGAAGGCAGGGAGGCTAAGAGTGTGCGGGACAGGGAGATGTGAATGCCCAGAAAGCCCAGGGCTGCTGGGAAAAGTGTGTCCCAGACACAGAAACATGGAGAAAAGCTTTGAGGAGCTCTCTGCAGGACGCAGGAGCCTGTCCTCTAGCTCCTGCCTGCCCAACAGTGAGCGTATGTGCTTTTCTATTCCTGTTTGGGGGAACTTAGTAATGACTCCCGCTACTTCATTTCCCAGCTGCAAAGGGAAAGAAGTGGGGGAAACCTGTTTTGCAAAGCAGTGTGACAGGTACGGGCAGAATGCACAATAGGCAGGTGTCCGAGGAGGTGGCTTCCCCAGGGGAGGGAGGGTGACTCACTATCACACCTTTTCCTCCTGCGTCAGCCACTGGCTGGTGCTAGACTCCATGCCCCCCTGCAGCTCTCCTGGGTCCACTGTTGCTGCAGGGAGCATTCACCTGTTCTGGAAAGAGGGCAGGCCCCGGCCGCTGGGAGAGGGAAGGGGATCCTGCTGAGCAGAGACTGG
Source organism: Leptonychotes weddellii (assembly GCF_054177405.1). Lineage (NCBI taxonomy): Eukaryota > Metazoa > Chordata > Mammalia > Carnivora > Phocidae > Leptonychotes > Leptonychotes weddellii. The sequence continues at coordinate 29,884,500 of NC_138384.1, forward strand.
AGGGGGGAGGCTTCAGCCACATCCAGCTACCTCAGAGATTTTCAGGGAGGTCCCCAGAACTCTCACCCACAACCCCAGGCTTCCTGGAATTAATAATACACTTTCCTCTTTTTAGAGAACTTTCAGGCCCTTGAAGCCACTCTAGCTCATAATGCTGCAAGGCAGGCACTATGATCCCCTTCCAGAAGGAGTGTGGTGGCCTCTCACACCTCTGACCACAGGCCCTGTGATTAAGGGCCCCTGCTGCTGGGCTGGGAAACCCAAGGTCGCCTCTGTGCCGAGGCCTGCTTCCCACAGGCGGCTCCCAGCCAGTGACCGGGAGACACAAGACCCAGCTGGGCACACTTGGCTGGAGGACTGGCCGCCACCGTCTGTGCTCTCAGAACTGCACTGAAGGCCAGGACACTTCCTCCCAGCCCTCTTCCTTCCCTCTCCCCCTCCCTCAGGGTCAGACCTGACTTGCCCAGCCTCCCCCAGCGCCTTCCCCCTCTGCCCCTCATTGGCATTTTCCCCAACAAATTTCTTGCACATCTAATCCCTCCTCAGAGGCCCGAGCTACTGGACAAACACACTGAGAACTTTCGGGATTATTCGCCATCTTTTAGCCACCGAGCTCACTGCTTAAAGCACCGACTTATTGTGCCGGGTGTCTGCATATGTTAACTCATCTAGTCATCGCAACAACCTAGGAGGAAGCTGTAATTATTATCCACATTTTACGGAAGGGGAAACAGAGTCACAGAGACACTGGGCTGACCCAAGGTCACACAGCAAATGAGGATTCAAATCTCAGGGATCCTGGACCCAAACCTCAGTCGGTCTGATCCCCAGAGCCCCATGCTCTCAACTATCGTGCTATTCTAGCCCAGAACCCAGGCCTCAGGTTCGAGTGTAGCACCTTCCCGCTACCCCACAAGGCCCTCCCCCTGGCCACAGCGGTTCTCAGGATTCTGAGTCTGGGGGAGCAGGTGGTGGTGGCAGAACAGAGTCCTTTGTACAGAAAGGCACCTCTGGGGTTGGCCTCAGCAGCCCTGCCTGAGACTGAGCTACATGGTTAGCAATTTAAAAATGGAGGCTCCCATCCCCAAGCCCAGCCCAGCAGGTAGAAAGAATGGACAATAGCAATTGTTCAACCACAGAAATCCAGGAGGCAAGACATTCCCAGAGAGAGAGAGAGAGAGAGAGAAGCCAGGCCAAGCCAGGGGCCAGCAGGAGAGGTGATTTAACAGTGTCAGGAGAGAGACTCCAGTTGAGCCAGGAGGGCCAAGAGCAGCAGAATCGCAGACTTCACAGGCTGGAGTACAAAGCCGGACCCGCCAAGCACTGAAAGGACCTTCTGAGAGCTTTTCAGCGACTGGCTGCCACCGCCGTGGGGACAGGGGACTGATGCACACCTCTGCCCACAGCCTGTGCTCAACGTGCATCAGTGAGCTGGGAAACCCCAGAGAGCTCGTGACACTCTTAGACACAGGGAAGGAAAAGGCCCTGGAAACCCTCTTCAGCCCTGGGCCTAAAGGTCAAAAGGCGGGAAGCCCTCAGCCGAGCAGAGCCGGTCCAGAGTTTGCTGGGGAGGTCAGAGCATTGGCGAAACCCTGCTCCAAGGCAACGCTGGCCCTGTAAAGCAGCCAGGAGATCAGCGGCCCAGCAGAGGCCGAGCCAGGGCCAAGGCCAGACCAAGCGGACTCAGCTGTGCAGCAGAAAGGCAGTGCTCACCTTAACGCCAAGAAGTTCCCCTTGCATGCGAGGAGCCTGGCCATGGGTTGTGCACAGCCATCGGTCAGTTTGTTGTTGAAGAGCCTGGAAAGTTCCAAAAGGGAGGAGCCATGGAAACCAAGCACGGCAGTCAGTGACCACCCCAAGCCCCGGGTAGCCGGTTCCCTCAGCACAGGAGCCACCCGCACCCTCCGACCAGGCAGACCTCCCCCGGCCCGGCTCACGGCCCCGGTGGCACGGCCTGGAGCGTGGCTGGGGGCACGAGGCCCCACGTCCGCAGCCCAAGCCCGACTTACGCTAACTTCTGCAGCTGCTCGCTCTGCAGCGCATGCTCCACGAGCTTGCAGACACCTCGGTCGGAGATATTGTTATCTCGCAAGCTGAACAGAAGACAAAACAAATAAATTTGAAAATGGAGCTGACGAGAGAAAAATCAAATAAACAAGACCTCTGGAGAGATTTGCACGCGTGCCCAAAGTGCCATCGTCTGGGCTTCTGGAAAACACCGCAAAGCACTGAGCACCCCAGAACAGAGGAGACGCCCCCATCCCTGGTCTGGGTGCCGACGCCAGGCCCTAGGTGGGGGACAGCTCAGCAAGCGGGGACCCAGAGCTCCTGCTAAAGAACACTGGAATCCTCAGGGTCACTGGCCTAGTCTAAGGAACAGTTTCCAGCTTTGTAACACAGAAATGATCTTCATAGCGGCCTCACAGAAGGTTCCCGAGGTGGGTGGATGTGGTGGGAACTAGCCAGCCCCTCCCCCCCAGGAGGTGATGGTGGGCACTGGAGGGCAGCGTCCCCCAAACTCACCTGATGCCACGAGATCTTCAGAAAGCGTCTCTAGAATACAGACTCTCAGGCCCCTCCCCTGGAGCTGGTGATTCTGTATGTGTGGGGCGGCGGGGCCCAGGGATCTGTGTATGTTAACAACTGTGCCCATGATCCCCTTGTTCAGGCAGATCGGGGACACCCTAACTTAAAGGTTAACAACGTGGGCTCTGGAATCCCTCAGTGGAAATTCGGATCCTTAGCAGCCACTTACTAGTTATTTGCTGCTCCCTTCCTCAGTAAAAAGCGGGGAATGGTATTCCCAGCCCCACCTGGCTGTAGAGTAAGATTTAAAGAGACAGTGCACGTAAAGCCCTGTGAGCACCTGGAATGGGTAGAAGCTCCCTATAATCATGACCGCTCGCGTGCATGCAGTGCTCACCTAAGCACTTCCCAAAAGTAAAGGTATTTAATCCTCACAAAAGCTCACCACGTAGGTACTACCATGATGTCTATTAAGGGGAAGGAAACTGAGGCACAGACAAGTGGAGTGACAGCACCAAGGTTGCACAGCGCCTAAAGCATCTGGACCAGGGAGGTCTGGCTCCGAACCCCACCCCTGAGCATGACATCCCCTGCCTCTCCCCCCAGGCCTTCTAGGGGCTCCTAGAGCCGTGATTTTCAAGCTGCAGGTCGTGACCCGCTGGTGGGTCATGAAATCAACTCTGAAGAGCCCAGCAGCATTTTGAAAAGGGAGAAAGAACAGAAGAGGGCAAGAATGCATCCGAGTTTACACCGGAAAGTCATTTTGTGAAGTTTTTGTTTCAGTCTTAGATGCCTGTGTGCCTGCTTGTAACTTCTCTCTCACGGTGGGTCACAGCCCAAAAACTGTGAAAGCCAGCAGCCTAGAGTCAGAGCCAGCATCTAAAGAAACCTAGATGGGGACACTCTGTAGACAGGTTTCCTGGAGGCTGCGCGTTTCTGTTGGCATGGAAACAATTCAAGTGGGAGAGAGGCAGTATGGCTGTGGGGGAGAGGAGTCCTCCCGCTGTCCATTAGCCTCTGTCTCTGTCTCTCTGTCTCTGTCTCACACACATGCGCGCACACACACACACACACACACACACACACACAGGAAATGCCCAAGCAGCAACCTCCAGGTCCTTTCCCCCCCCCCCCCACAGCACTGGCAATTTCGGTACAGAGAGTAGAGAAGTGGGACTTGGTCAAGGTCTTTTACGGCTCATGGAAAATGAAGCTGGTTCCCACAAACCACCCCAGACCTAGGGAATGAGAACCACTGCGGATGGGCCCTCGAATCTGCATTTACACAAGCTCCTTTTCACCTACGAGCAGAGCACTGGAACCTTCTTCTGAGAATAAAAACAGACCTCGAGCCTCCCCTCAGCCCTTTGACACATCCTGGGAGTGACGTGGGCTTTCCTTAACTGAGGAGAGGGGGTCCGTTCATTCTAAGGATGGACTGGTCTATAAGGATCATCCAGGCCAGTGGTTCCCGACCTCTTGGGACTCGAGGACCCCTTTGAGGATGACGGGTCCACTATTCAGAAAAATGCACGTTCATATTTTATCAGGAAAATGACTTCCACAGACAGGTCTCAGACTTCCTGAGTGAAAATATGGGGATTCCTCCTTCCTGGGGAAATAGAGTATGGTGCTGGCCATCTTCCATTTGCCTGGCCAGATCCACTTTCCCCTCTCTGCCTGGCTCTCGGTCCTGAGGGGCTGATGCCCACGGATGACAGCAGCAGGTACCCTGCGCTAACTCCCGGTTGGTTGGTCAAGGCAAGAGTGGGAAGGGGAGGAAAGGCCAGGACCCCCACTCTCCCAGCTTTCCGTAGTCTCAGCTCCTACCAGGCAGCCTTCTCCACACCTGCCCCCCAGCCCTTCCTCTCCAGGCCTGCGGAGGGTGACAGCCCCGTCCCCACCCCACCGTCACTGGCCCCAGGACCCTGCCCTGTCCCTTCTGGCTCTTCCTAACTGCTGCCCAAGCCTCTGTAAACACTGCCTTTATTAAACTCTCTGCAAATGACCCAATTTAAATGTGTCAACACTCTATCCTCTTGATATATTCATAACATATATTATCTATAATATACATGTTAAATCTATAAAATATGCTACATATTATTATTATTACATTACATTTATAAACTTACGATCATGGACCCTATGTAAGGGATAACACAGGCCACCAAGTTTCTAATAGATAGGCATATGTTTGCTCCAGAGGAAAAAAAAATCTTGCTGCTCTGGCCCAGAGAAGGTGTGTCATCTTAATAGATTCAAGGAGAGGCTTGTCCCTTGCTTAGAGTCAAATGAGGTCATCTGGGATAGACCAAAAGCCCCAGAAAGCTGTGAGTAGATTTTAATGTTAAGCTACCACTTCTGCTTTCTCGGAGGTTTTATTTTTTTTTTTTTAAAGATTTTTTATTTATTTATTTGACAGAGAGAGACATAGAGAGAGTAGGAACACAAGCAGGGGGAGTGGGAGAGGGAGAAGCAGGCTTCCCGCAGAGCAGGGAGCCCGATGCGGGGCTCGATCCCAGGACCCTGGGATCATGACCTGAGCCGAAGGCAGACGCTTAACGACTGAGCCACCCAGGAGCCCTTCTCAGAGGTTTTAAATAGGGAGCAGGACATGCCCTTTCAAGGCAGGGAGGAAAGTGGGGGAGCCTGCAGCCAGCTGGCTGCCAGACCCGGCCATGCCCTCTGCTCTCACCTGGCCCTAGACGTGGAGAGAGGCCCTGTGGGTGCGGGAACAGACGTTCCAAAGGGGGAAGGAAACCTCACACCTCCAGACGGGGGTCCGGAAGCAGTATGGGTGACAGCATACCCTCATGGGTGCCGCACTGCATGCAGGATGAAAGGGCAGGTGCAAGGCGCCTGGGTGGCTCAGTCAGTTGAGCATCTGCCTTTGGCTCAGGTCATGACCCCAGGGTCCTGGGATCGAGCCCCGCATGGGGCTCCCTGCTCAGCGGGGAGTCTGCTTCTCCCTCTGCAGCTCCCCCCCCCCCCGCTCCTGATCTCTCTCTCTCTCTCTCAAATGAAAAATAAAATCTTTAAAAAAAAAAAGTGGGGGGCATGCGGTGCAACTTTGCAGCCACTTTCCGGCTCTTGGATCCTGAAATTCGCATCTCATTGGGATTTTAAAATCTCTCATGGGGCCTAAGTCACCTCGAAATTGTGGGGGGTTCCTAATAACACACACATATGACACAAAACTTTGCGTGTCGCTTCAAGGTTCCCGTGGAGCCCCGAAACCTATCCACGGGCAGGCTGCTTGTGGGGAGCAAGGACTTGTCACAGGAAAGATGCGATCTGTTCAACCCAACTCTGCCATCCCCCGTGTCCCACCGGACCAGTGACTCTGCTTCTCTGGGCCTCAAACGGAGGATAACGGGGAGACGGCCCCAGGTGTTCACCGAGATGAAAGGAATTAATTGCAGGAAGCGTGTAACACAGCGCCTGACACGCGGGACACTCCATACGCATGGCTGTCATCATCACCAGGAAACTAAGGCCCCGCCCCCCCCCCCCCCGAGCGGGGGGAAGGGGCGGGGCTGGGGTTGCCCCGAAGGGGTGGCGGGGGGCTGGCCACCCGGCCCCTCCCCCCCGCGCCCCGCCCACCTCCCAGAAGGCACCGAGCGCCACACCCAGCCTGCGTCGCCCCGCACTCACTACAGAGCCTTGCAGACGTCCAGGCAGGGCAGCAGCTGCTCCACACCAAGGTCGCCTACAGAGTTGTGGTCCAGCTGCAGGGCCACGGGCCGCCCGAGGTGCCGCAGCACAAACGCCAGGGCGGCACACTCCGCAGGGCCCACGCCGCAAAACGTCAGCTTCAGGTGCCCGACCTTGAGCCCCCGCACGGCCTGCCGGGCCAGCTGCTCCTCCTGCATCTCGTACAGGCTCCGGATGAGCCACATGAACCCGGGCATGGCGTGCATGCTCTTGGCCTCCCCCGGCACGGCCTGGGGGATGGAGTGGAAGTGCTCGTGGAGGCTGCGGGACAGGCAGCCGCGGGCGCAGGCCTGGAGCTGGAGCAGGGCCTTCTCGGACGCCTGGCCCTCGGCCAGCAGGCCGCCGTGCTCCCGGGACAGCAGCCCCGCCAGGAAGGCTGCCGTGATCCGGAGGTTGTGCGGCTCGGCCTCCTGCAGCAAGGCGGCCGTGCCGCCCTCCTGGCCCTCTGAGCGCGGCACGCACATGGGGGACAGCAGCCGGGCCAGCAGCGAGCTGCGCGGCCGGTGACAATTGAAGAGCTGTCTGAGCAAGGACGGTGACAGGTCAGCGCTGAGCACGAGGTACAAGGCTGCAAAAAAACACTGGAAGGTGATGTGCAGGAATTCCAGGGAGGCGGCGCCCCCGGGCACAACGCTCTTGGCGTGCACCAGGAAGCCAAGGGAAATGTCCTCCCTGTCGATGTGTGCCGCCTGGAGCTGCTTGGCTGAGAACAGGTAGCAGCACGTGCCCAGGCCTGAGACAGCCAGCCGGCCCAGGCGCAGGAGGGTGGGGAGTCTGCCTCGAAGCAGGCCGGATCCCAGACCGCGGGGCACCAAGTCTGGGGGGGAGGCATGCAGCAGAAAATGCTGCAGGATCAGCAGGTACAGATCCGTGGTGGTCTTTGGGGAGCCCCCGCCATGCAACAACAGTTCCTGGTGGCATCTGGACACCATCCAGGAGACAACAGGAAGGTGGCACAAACCATGCAGGGCCGAGGTCCCTTTGAGCAGGCGGATGAGGCGGTCGGCCACCCCCGGATCACGATGGCGCTTCCTCAGGTACAGCTCGATGCCCTCTTCTGAGAAGCCCTTGAGGTGGAGTTCCAAGCGCAGGTACTTCCTGAGGAATGCGGACACCGCATCAGGTCGGCTGGTCAGCACCTTGCGGGCATTCTTTAGCAGGTTGCCCTGCAGAAGGTTGAACAGCAGATTCTGGACAGAGGTGGGGTCGGTGGGAGAGCAGTGACGCTCGCGATCCGAGAACCTGAACCTGAACTCGTCAAAGCCATCGAAGGTTAAGAGGACACGGTTGGGGTGGTCGAGGAGGAACTGGAAGACGTCCTCTTGGCCAACGTCAGGCCAACAGCAGTGTTCAAAGAGCAGCATCTGCACAGACAGCGGCTTGACCACACACTGCAGCTGCCGGCAGCTGAATGGGAAGACGAAGAGAAATTCCTGGAAGTCGCGCCCTGCAGCCCACAGCAGGTGCATCTGCTGCAGCAGCGTGCTCTTGCCGCTGCCCGCCTCGCCCACCACCAGCACAGTGTCTGCATCTTCATTGAGGTGGCCACGGGTGCTGAAGAGATCCTCCAGGCCCAGGGTCACAGGGCTCTTCTGCGGGGGTCCGGCCAGTCCCACCTCTGTCCGGATCTCCAGAACATTCTCTGTGTATATTTCCTCCAGGCAAAGATTCTCAGCCCCATCATAGGTGCTCAGGAAGCGAGACTGAGCAGATATCGTGGTCCTCAGCTTGGACATGTACTTCTTACATGCGGCATCTGGAAGACCGAAGAAGAGGCGAATGAGGTAGGACGGTGGGGAGGATGGGATCTGGCAGAGAGGGGGCTGCATGGGGGAATGTGATGTTATGCATGAAAGAAGAGCCAGCACGTGCCAGCCCTGGCTTCTCCACTTTCAGGTTGTGGGCTTTGATGACAGTCATGTAACCTTCCTAAGCCTGGGAATTCCACCCCCCCCCCACCTTGGGAAGTGGGAAAATGGTGGTCCCTACCTTATAGGGTTTACATGGAGCAATTAAGATAATTCATGTCAAGTGCTTCATTCAGCATCCCCCACAGAGCTCAAAAGATATTAACTAGTGGTATTATTACTACTGACATCAGGAAGAGCTGTAGATTAGAAGGAGCACTGGGCTGGGATCAGAGGACCTGCATTCCGATGCCTGTCCCACCGTATTGGTTAGATGGCCTCCGAGAAGCCTCTTCACCACTCAATCTCGGCTGCGTCTTTCTAAAGAAAAATACAAGGTGTATGAGCCCGGCAGCCCAGTTTCTGAAGTCAGATACGCCTGGGTTTGAAAGTTGGCTCCATCATTAGCTTGCGCAAGCCACTCAACCTCGGTATACTTATCTCCAAAATCAGGGACAATCCACACCATGAAGGATTGTTACAGGAGGAAATGAGATAAGATAAACTTTAGAGGAATGTCTGACATATGGTAAACTCTTGAAAGATGGTATTTATTATCGCGATACTGGTGGGTTTGGTAGGCATAACAGTAGCACCATGTCCTAATCCTCGGGATCTGTGAATATATCACCTTACTTACAGAAAAGGGACTAGATAAATGTGATTAAACTAAAGAGATAGGGACATATCCTGGGTGATCCAGGTGGACCTAGCACTCTTTGGTCTCAGGGGCAGCGGGGTGCCTGGGTCAAGCACTTGGACAAGAGTCCTTGGTCACGATTCACTTCCCCATCCTCTTCACATAACCCTCGGCAACCCTCTTGCACGTAGGGTGTGTCCACAAGGCAGCTGCTTTTCCTTTACCATCCTGATAACCAATGTGAGCAAACTACTTCCTGTATCAGGGGTTAGTTCCTCTCTCAGGGAATGGGGAAGTGGTAGTCCAGAGCCCCCAGGGTGGGGGGACACTCAAGCATCATGATTTCGCTGCTCCCAACCAAAGACCAGCCCCCTTGTCCTCAACTCAAAAGCTAACAAGTAATTCTCACAGAGCATACTTCGCATACCGAAGCTATGTTTATGGTCATCCAAAGCAGTTGCCCCGTATTTGTGTTCCGTCTTCTGTTCCCAGAGCTGATGGTCATCATTGCTCTTAAATCTGGATATACCAGGAGCACTGAATGTAGATACCATAAAATATACACCTGCCTTTCTAATTCCCTGAGTTCTAATGCAGGTTTTCCAGACACGACCCACCAATAAAAAATTCTCCAGAAAAACAGGTATCTCTCATTTGAAAAACAAACACAGGTCAATCGTCCATTTTGGATTGGTCACCCTGGGGAATCTGACCCCATGTGACAGAGTTACAATGCATGAAAGCCAGCTGGGCTTGATGGTATCAACAGCAGACATTAACCAAGGCCCAGCCCGGGCACAGTGCTCTGTGATGAGCAGCCCCTGTTGGACACTGATGTCTGTGCCCTGTTCTCAGGGAGATGGTGCACACCAAGGTACGAAGCACAAGCTTCTAGCCATCCCTCCTGCAGGCATGCTCCCTGCCCTGAGGGTAGAGCCCAGGGTGGTAAATCTATCTGCTAGCACCACCCACAGGTCAGGGGCCCTCACTGCCAATGAGCAATCCCTATGGTGATGGTGGAACAAGACATACAAGGCTCACGCCCTCTCTTTACAACTAATGCTCTCACCTCCCAAGAAAAGGGGAAGCGACGGTGGAGACGGTTTAAAACCAGACACATCCTCCTCACCTCGACCCCCGCCCTCCTTGCCCCAGTTTTCACATCCGTAAAATGGAAAAAATGACATGGATTTCTCAAGGTTGCTGCAAAGGACAGATATGGTAAATAAAGCCTTTGCAAGGATGCCTACCACGTGCCAACTGTGGGATCCGAGCCCCTCCCGTCCCTGGGTTGGGTTGGTGGCCATGTGCAACGAGAGAGCTACCACGTTATCTAAATCCATTTGGTCCCAGAGTTTCTCATAGTGAGTAGTTAAATTGCAGAAATCAAGAGGTAACAGCCCTATCTCAAAAGTGTATCCCTTTCAGGACAGATAGTAAGAGTTTGGCTGGTGAAGAAGACCCGTCTTAGCTTCAGGGCACAGTAGGCTCCAGTTATCATGGTGCAGCTTGGGAAGTAACAAAAGCTAACCCTAATATTACACATGGTAAGCCTCTCAATCCTCCCAATAGCCCAGTGAGTCAGTGGTGGTGGTGTTATCCTTGAAATCAGGAAACTGAGCCGTAGGGAGGCCCGTAGGGCCAGTAGGTGGAATTCTAACTTAGGACAAGTCTTGCTCTGGAGTTCTGCCCTTAACCAGGAATCCGTACAGCCTTTCTTTCCCTTTCTGATGAACTGAGAAGAACATATAAGTATATACCTTCGAAAGGCAGCGCCAACGGGACTGGCAATTCCTGAACATGACGTAGAAGAAAGGCAGCCAACCCATTCGTCTTCACTGTGGCAAGATCGAGGAGCCTCCTTGCCTATGGGGAGAGCAAAAGTCAGTATCTTTCCAGAAAGGCGGATGGAGACGGTATGGGAAGGTTTCTACCGATCACTACAGTTTCTTAGGCATCTCCCTTCCACCACAATAAGAGGCCAGAAAAACACCCCAAAGCAAGAGGAGTTTGAAGAAGACATTACTAGGTGCTGCATGGTGAAGCGAACACTTGAACACACGCACCCGATCTGTCTCTCACTAAAAGAGGGAATCACTTAAAAAGGAGAAAAAGACATAAATCCATAAACCCGCAAGGATAGGAAAAACAACTCTGGAAGCAAGAAATCATTTGGAAGACAGGTGATTCCATGGAGCCCCAAGGCTTGGAATACCATCACTGAGCACAACCCCCACATTTTCATCTCCAACCTGAACTGCTCCCCTGAACCTTGGACACACACACCCAAAACTGCCTGCCCACCATGTCCCCTAAATACCTCCGACTTAACATATCCACAACTAAACTCCTGGTCTACACCTGCCCCCAAACCTGCAGCCTTCCTCCTTCCAGCTAATGTCAACTCTACCCTTCCAGTTGCTTAGCCCCAAACTTCTAGAATCACCCTGGAAACTTCTCCTCTGCGATCCACCAACAAACCCTGTTGGCTTGACCACATATCCAGAACAGCACAATAGAAGTATAATGCTCGCTGCCCAGAGGGTAGACACAAATGCGAGACGTATTTGTCATGTTGAGTCCTCCAGTAGCCATATTTTTTTAAAGTAAAAATAAATGAAATCCATTTCAATCATATATTTTATTTAGCCCAAGATAGCCGGAATATCACCATTTCCACATGTAATCAATATAAAAAATTACTGAGCTATTTTACATTCGTTCTCCAGAACAGAATGCCACTGCAGACCGGCCACATTTCAAGTGCTCAATAGCCACATGTGGCCAGTGTCTACCCCACTGGATGCACAGCTAGAGAGCCCTGCCCCTTTTTGTCCCCTCCTCTATGCCACCGTCCAAGCCACCATCATTGTTCACCTGGAAAACAGCAAAGTCTGCCTAACTTGTGTCCCTGCTTCCATCCCTGTCCCCAGAATCTATTCTCAACATCGCAGGCAGAGTGTCATTCTTTAAAAATAAAAGTCAGATCATACCTCTCCTGTTACAAATGTCCCAGCACTTCCCTCATTTTCTCAGAGTAAAAGCCCAAGTTCAACAGTAACCTACAAGGCTCTAAACAGACCAAAGTGCTGTCTGTGACGCTCAGGATCCTGCTTAACTTCTCTCACTTCACCTCTTATTGATCTTCCCCCTGCTCATTCCGCTCAGAACACCAGCCTCGGGTTTTCTGGAAACATCAAGCATGCTCCCACCTCTGGGCCTTTGCTGGGGCTGTCCTCTCTGCCTGGAATGCCCTTTTTCCAGCTGTCCACATGACTCCTTCCTTCACCTCCTTTAAGCCTTTGCTCAAATATCACCTTCTTGAGAACTCCCTGACCACTCTACTTAAAATTGCAATCACTACCTCCACCCCCCGTAACTTTCAACCCCCAGACCCACTCTGCTATTCTCTGTAGCACATCCATCACCTTCCAGCATGCCCTGTCACTTGCTTCCTTTTGCTTATTATCCATCTCCCTGCACTGGAACATGAGCATCTCCAGGACAAGGATTTTTGTCTATTTTGCTCATTGCTGTATCCTCAACACCTAGAAGAGTGCCTGGCACAGAGCATGCATTCAAGGACTTGCCAAAGGAATGAATAGTAATAGACTTAGAAGAGCCCAGAAAGCCAGATCCTAAGCCAACAGTGGGTTGAAAACCACACAATGTGCATCTCAGACTCTATAAAGATCTCTGGAATTAAGAGCATCAGGTATCTCCATAATCAAAGGAAATGATTAAAGTAAGGAGGGTTGAGTCAACATGGTTTATAAAACAGATCTCTGGTTCCCCTGACCCACTCCAAGCCAACAACAACTTTTCCTGCCCTGCCATGGCGAAGTGTGGAGATTTATATTCTGGAAAGGCTAAAACAGGGTCCCTGGACTGGGAGGTACCAGGCACAATAAAGGAGGTGGGCATCATGCCCCCAAAGCAGGTTTAAATGACCATGTGCAAAATGAGTGCTGAATGCAGAGACCTCTCCCCACCACTATCACCACCCAGCCCTCTTACTCACTGGGTTCTCACAACTCTGGAAGTCAGACCTTTACCTCCAGGCTGGTAACTTGACCAACCTAGGAGGAAAGGGCTAAAGATACAAATACCATCACTTCCCAAAATGTCTACAGTGAAACTTGAGGCAGACAAGTTTCACCTATAGGCTCTGAGTTTCCAGAGTAAGATTCAAGGAGTATATTTCAGTCATGAGCGGTCAACTAAGGATCACCACATGCCCAAAGAAAGCATCTCATATGGGAGATTGAGGCCAAATAAGTGGGGAAGGGGAAAGCAACTTGTGGGATAAAAAGGTTACGCAGGGTGGGAAAAAATCTGCCCTCCACCAAAAACAAAACAAAACAAACAAAAAAACCACGTATCATTATGGTCCTTAAGTGAGACAAGAAGTTGCATCCATGAAACAAGAACAGGATGCTATAATAAGAAACATTTTAAAATAGCTCTTAGAAATTAAAAGTGATCACAAAAATGAAAAACACAAGGGCACAAGGGTTTAAAGATTAAGTGGAAGATATTATAGAGGAAGTGATTAAAAAGGACACAGAGATAGAAAATGGACAAGAAAGAGAAGAAAATTAGGAGATCAGTCTAGGAGTCCTAAAATTCAAAGAGTAGTTCCATAAAGAGAGAAAAGAAAAAAGAGAAAGAAATCATCAATAAAGTAATCAAGAAAATCTTCCAGAACATAAAAGAAACTGAGTTTTCAGATTCAAAGCACCCCTTGAGTGCCCAGCACAATGGAAAAACACTAAGGCACATCACTGTGACATTTCACAATGTTAGGGGGCCAAAAGAAAATTCCACACACGTCCAGAAAGAGTTATAAAAGAGTTTTGGAATTTTAGCAATTCTTCTCTGGAAGAGAGCAGATAAGAGAGTAATAATCTCAAAATTCTGAAGGAAAATGATGACCAACCCAGAATTTTATACCCAGCCAAATTATTGACCAAATACGAGGAAACTTGTAGCTATATAAGAGCTTAAAATTTAACTCCCATATACTCATTTTACAGTGTGGGGGAGATACGATCTCCCAGAATAGAACAAACCAAGAAAAAGGAAGACAGATTACTCAGGATAGAGGAAAACCAACACAAGAGGACTATCAAGGGAAATCTCAGGATGATGGCTCTACCATAAGCAAAGGGCCACCAGTTGAGGCAGACTGGAGCAACGTGACTCAAGACTCACACAGGACCAGGGCAATTATTTCCTAGATGTCCAGGCAGGCCTGGCTCTAATCCTTATCTATACTTGGCTTGTCTGCACCGCAGGCTAATATCATTCTTTCTCTCCACCCCTGTGGCCTGGGTCAGTGGAGGACACCCATTTCACCCCGCAGAAGTGTTTGGCCTGGCCCTATTCCTGGGAGCCGGAAGAGCCTTGGACAAGCTTACAACTGACTGTACAGAGCAGCCCACTTCCTCTGACTATTCCCGGACATCCGGCTCTGACTCATACCTGCCCTACCAGATCCTCCAGCTGTAGTGAATGCTCTGTTTCTCGGGACTCACTCAGTGACCTTGCCCACTAACTTCCCAGCAGGAGCCCTTAGAAAGCCTCCAAATGGTAAGGCCAAGACCAAGTCCCTGAGGCCCTGTTCAGCTTCCGTGCTCCTGGGAGCCTGCCTCCAAGAAGGAGAGGCAGGACTACCCTTCCCTGACACCGCTATGCTTGTGCTTGCTAGAACTTTTTCAAAACAAAACACATTGTTTGGAGAATTATTGCATAAGGTGTTAAAACTATGAAGAAAAGCAAAGAAATGACTTCACACAAAAGTCAGGCTAGGGGTAGCAACGGAGGAAAGTACTAGTAACATTCTGTCTTCATGTGGGTGATGGGAATGTGTTTATACCACAACATATGAAATTATACACTTTTCTGCAGGCATGCTACATTGCCCAAGTTAAAGGTGTTGGGGTTAATGTCATAAAAGAGTCAAGCATTTCAGTCTGACACTCTGGCCCTAGCAACTTTAGCAGGTGCATGAGTCAGATGGAGAGCTGGCTTTATAGCCTCAGGTCTGCTAGCAATGTTATACCCGACTGTGCGAGGTCACCGCATGAAGCCCCACATTTCAGGTCAGAAAGAGAAGATCATTCGCTCTGGGGACAATCAGACCTGGATTCGAACTGTAGCTGGGCCACTTCCCAGATGGGTGGTTTGGGCAGTTTCTCCACTGTTAAGAAACAGCAGAGCCAACACGACACCCTGAGAAGGTCACAGTGTGG
Organism: Leptonychotes weddellii; assembly: GCF_054177405.1. Taxonomy (NCBI): domain Eukaryota; kingdom Metazoa; phylum Chordata; class Mammalia; order Carnivora; family Phocidae; genus Leptonychotes; species Leptonychotes weddellii. The sequence continues at coordinate 29,899,544 of NC_138384.1, forward strand.
CTTAGAGATCACAACCGTCGAGGGCTATGGACCGTGCCTGGCACTCACTCAGTAAATAGTAGCAGTGGGTCTTTTAGGGATCTAGTTCTTCAACTTGCATTTTGTTTCATTCCACAGCATTTTTGGGTGCCCAACCTGCAATCCATGACACCTGCCTCTTTATAGGAAATTACAAGGTCAGCTACAAGAGTAAACAAGGCAGTCCTGGATTGGGAGGATATGTTGGTTGGACATACCACAGTGCCACCCACCCTGAATCAGAAATTCAACCACTGAAGGCAAGCCACCAAGTTAGAGAACCATAGGATGCCAGACCTCAAAGAAGGCTCAGAGAGAGCTGGACTCCAAAAACGTAAACCTCAGGCCGCCCAGTCCCTCGGGAAACTCCTACGACCCTCAGAGGTCTTGTCGGCCACATTCTCTGCACAGTGCCAGTGATGGGTGCTTCTGCTGTCCACCTGGCCTTTTCTTAAGATGTAGTCTTAGCTCATTAAAAGGCAGCCTTTCTTCTTTCCTAATACTAGCATTTAAGGTTATACATTTCCCTCTATGTTCCACTCTAGCTGTACCCCATAAATTTTTATAAGTCAGATTCTCATTACTGTTTGGTTCTGAATTATTTTCTGATTTCCATTACGATTTCTGCTTTGGCCCATGAGTTACCCTACTTTCTTTTTTCGTCAATCCAAATACCTCCTCTATGCATGCCCTGTCTCCTCTAGGCCCAAGGCTGCCTTCTCTAAACTGCTCAGAGCATCCAGGCTGGACCACACTACCACACTGTTGAACACTTGATCAAAGATGACAAGACACAATCCTTTCACTTCCCGTATGGGCTGATTTGATCTCCACAACAGATCACAAAGACACCAGGGTAGGTGCAACAACGAACATGTTTTCTGTAATCTCCACAGGGCCAGGCTCAAGGAGCTGGTGCTCAGGGTAGAATTGTAGGTTTCATGTGCACTAGTGAGTAACAGGAGGGGCCCACACCACGCGTGCTCTGTAAATATGCAGCCACCTTAAGCCAGCCTTCAGGATGCACTGGCTTATCCCATCAGTCTCAACCTAGACTCACCTAATCACCAGACCTTTTTTTTAATAGATAAATAAAGACTAGAAAACCCCCCAATTTGGCCCATCCTAACACTGCCATTTAATTCCAATTCATTTATTCATTCATTCAATAACTGAGGTGTTTCATCAACAAGTATTTATTGAGTGCCTATTTACTGAGCACAAGAAGCTTTAAGAGCCCAGCACATATTAAGCATCTAAATAAATTCTGGCCAATGGGGCGCCTGGGTGGCTCTGTCAGCTAAGCGTCTACCTTGGGCTCAGGTCATGATCTCAGGGTCCTGGGATCAAACCCCGCATCGGGCTCCCTGCTCAGCAGGGAGCCTGCTTCTCCCTCTCCCTCTCCCCTCTCCCCACTTGTGCTCTCTCTCTCTCTCTCAAATAAATAAATAAATAAATATTTAAAAAAAAAAAAAGTAAATAGATTCTGGCTGAATAAATGAATGAATGAACAATGAACAAGCGAGTCAAGGTACCAGGTCCAGCACGGCACTTCCATGCCATCAGACTACTGTTCTGGGCATCAGTTCTCCAGTATATAAAGGGGGATGTCAGTGATGGTTCCATCTGTATCACAAGAGCCCAGAGGGTCGCTATTTGGGGTAAAATGAAGAAGGAGTTTCAAAACTACCCAACAGACACTTTTCTGGGCTAATGGAATGCGTTTTCAGAGGGAGTTACACCCCAACTCTGAATGTCTATGAGCCATTGCAAGTTCGTATCAGAAATCCAACGTAGACATGTGAACAACGGTGGTCCATAGTGTGCTAATTATTAACGATTAGTAATTAAATGTTAAAGTATCTATTAAATACAATGTAATAATTAACTATGAAATACAAAGACAACTTAATGAATTTTGATGATGTTAAGCTGTTAATTTAAGACAGCCAAAAAGCATGCAAGTACAGAATATCACCAATAACACAACAAATGGTGGCCAATGGGAATGTTAACGAGTGGTTACAATGCGCGAGACACTGTTCGAAGGGTTACATGAATCAACTCACTGACTTTTCCTGAGAACCTTACTGACATTTCACAGACGAGGAGAAGAGACAGGGGAGATTAAAGAGGGAGAGTTTCCACAGAGAAGCCCCGGCATCACAGAGAACAGGCCCTGAACAACTTCTACCTGCCTGGTGACCTTGTAAGGGGGAAGGCCAGCACCTTTGTCTCCCCACGGGCTGACTCCCTAAAGACAAACCCGTCCTGGTGACTAAGCACCCTTTTCCTGTGAATTCTGATTACCCAAGACAGAAGTGCCTTACCCGCTGGGAGGATGTGAAGATGGGCAACCTGATTTCATCACATTCGTACTGGCTAATGAAACCGTGCTCCCACGCCAGATCCAGCACGCCCTCCACATGGCTGTAGAGTCTCCTGACGATGGCTGGCCGGTGACTTTGCAGGTCACGGGCTGGGTGGGGCGAGTGGGGATCCCAGCAGCCGGAAAGCTCTGGGGCCTGGCAGTCGGTCTGGGCCTCCCGGATGGCTGCGACAAGCTGTTCACAGCCCCAAGCGCCCTTATTCCGGACAGTGTCCAGGAGGCGCCTGGCCAAGTGCGAGAGGGGCTGGCCCAGGAGGCTGAGTCCCTCGTAGTCTTCCCAGGAAAGGACTTCCCAGGAAAGGAGCCAGTCCAGGATGCTCTCGAAGCCCTCCAGGGACCCTGAGACCAACAGCCCCACCAGCTGACTCCTCTGAGCCTGGAAGGCCTCCTGCGTGCACATTTCATAACCTGGGGAGGACAGTGAGGTCAGGACTCCTCTGAAAGCAGGCAGGGGCAGTGGGGTGAGGGGAGGAGGACAAGTCAGCCCCACCCCAATCCGAGGAGGCCATGGATCTACTAGGACATTACCCAATCCAAGCTCCCCCTTGTGCGGATGTACAGACTGAGGCCCAGAAAAGGCAAGAAATTGGCTCGAGGTCCCACAGAGAGTTCAATCACGGCTCCTGGTTTCCACATCTGCACTTCATCCCTGGCTTAAGAAGCCTTAGTAAGTCTTGAGCTGATAGTCGAGCAATGACTCCCAAGGGATTTGGAAATTACCTCTCTTTGGGACCTTATGAGAGGGCTCCCCCCTGCTGGTTGGATTCAGGCTGACGGCTCTGCTCTCTCCAGTAACAGCTGATATTTACTAAGCACATGCAGAGTGCTGTCAGTCAGTCTAAGGGCTTCTGCATGGGAATTCATTCAACCCTCCCAAGCACTCTGAAGGAGCTGCTATGATCAGCCCCATTTTACAGATGAAGAAACCAAGGTACAGAGAGGCCAAGTGACTTGTACAAGGGTTCCCCGTCAGGTGAGGTGGAGCTGGGGTTTGAACCCAAGCAGTGTGATTCCAGAATGCATGCCCTTAACTCCCCCATATTTGGGTTCCACCACAGGGGTGCCCCTGAACCCATGCCTGCTAGGGTAACCTGCTGCGACCCCAGAGGGCAGACCAGAACACTGCTATAAAGAACTCAGCCCAGGTGAAGCAAAAATCAGAGCGCACACTAAGTCATTTCAAAGCTCAGGGGAGCACGGACCCCAATTGTCACCGCCTCCTTCCCAACTGCCCCCAGGCCCTCCCTTCCCTCCCACTCCCTCGCCACCACACATTAAATGCTGTCATCTCTGTCGGGGGGCTTACTCTGGGCTCAGCCTTCAGACTCTGGGCTCTGGGAATTTGAGAGGAAGTGATTTCTTTGAGTTTCAGGCCCCGGGAGCATCCCCAAGCAGCAGAGAAGATCTCTCAGTGGGAGCCATTCTGCGATTGTCACAGGGACCAGGGACGTGGACGGGTACAGTGCCCAGAGAAAGTGAAAGCAAAAGGGAAAAAGAAGAGGAACACTTCCTTCTTTTTACAAAACAGGGACATTCTGAGATACTCAAGGGAGCAGACGCCAAGGTGCTTGGAGATTTTGTATCTCTCCTATTTGCTGTTTATGTGTCTTTCCCCCTTCTTGGCCCGAGTGGAAGCCTGGGTCTTACTCATCCTGGCCTCCCTAAGCTTGGCACAGGGCTGGGCCTCGGGGAGGCACGGTGGGAATGCTCATGAATCAAAAATCCACCGAGGAAGAGGAGGGCCTGGAACATTCTGTGCCTGCCCTCATGCCAGCCAAGGGAAGTGAAAGGAGACGTCTCCAACTCAGACTGTTGCTAGCAGTCGGGATGGAAGCCTTGGGCTGGCCAGGTGAGGAGACAAAGGCACGGCAGAGGTTGCCTGCGTGTCTGGCAGCTCGGGAGGGCATTCCCCACGCAGAGATTGCTCTAGGGCAGTTCTCTCTGGCCAAGCAGGCCTCCACCCTGTGCCCACTGCCAGGCAGAGGAGTCAGGAGGGTAGACATGGGAGGGGGGAGAGGAGAGAACAGGACAGGTAGGAAAAGCTCTGGGCTTGGCCCTGGCGTGGCTCTCGGCTGTGGAAAGCCCAGCCCCACTGCAACCCCTGTCCAGGACCTGGGGAAAAGAACCACCCGCCCCTCCCTCTGGGAAGAGCCCAAACATGGGGTGGGCCCTCTCTCTCTGCCCCCATGCCTGGAGGGCATGTGTGCAGCCAGGAATTAAAGATGTTGCAAGGTTAACATGAGACCAGGCAACACCTGCTCCTTTTATCCAGAGGATGCCTGAGGACGGAGAGCTGCCCCCTCGTCGGCATCAGGAGAACCTAGACCACACTCTCCCCCTGCAAAGATTACTAGGCTTGGTGGAGCGGGCACGGCCTTGAGCAGGAAGGCAAAGGCTGAGTGGCACAGGACTGCCAGGTCTAGATTCACCCACAGACCCCACCTCCCCGGAAAATCCCGAAAGGATGGTCTGGAAGCCAGAGGTGGCCAAGCCACTGTGCAGAACTAGGTAATTCTCATCAGTTCTGGTGTAAAGCCCTGGAACATTCTGTGCATCCACCATGACCTGCACTGAGAGACCCACAGTTGTGCTCACCCCCAAGGGGACAAGCTGGGAGTAAGCAGGGGCCCTTCCCAAATACACCAAGTCCGCAGCAGCTGACAAATGCTTGAGCCACACACACCCAACTGGTAACATCAAGGATCTGTGGATACCAGGAAGGAGAAGCAGGCCTGAGCCCTAAAGGCTAATGCTCACCAGCACCTGGAAAGTCCCAACTTTTCCCTGGCTTCCTTCCAGAAACCTCAGAGCAGGAAGAATCCCCAAGGACCCATTTGGTTGGACCCCTGTCTCTGAGCAGACATTGTCCTTTCTTACTGTAAACAGGCAGGGGGAGGACCTGGCCTTGCTGCAGTCCTCAAATAACCAGCTCAGGAAGTTCTTCATCATGTCTAACTTAAGTTTCTCCTGCTTTAGCTTCATTTGGGAGTGAGAGAAAACAGATGACCAATCATCCCCTATTTCATGAAAATTGTCCCTAAAAATCCAGCTTCTGGCCCCCGAATCACCCGTTCAGACTTCCTCTCTTCAGTCTAACTAAATCAGTCTATCTCCACTGCCTTTTCTTTACTTGAGTTACTACAACTTTGGAGTCCTTAACAGTCTTTCCTTGAGGAAGGTGAGGCCCAGGCCAAGAAAGAGGCATGAAACAAGAGTCAAGTGGAAGGGACAACCCACGTGGGCCCTCCCTTACCCCTAAGCCCAGGCCCAGGCCGAAGCCCTGACACACCTCCTTCCTTCCTGAGACCACAGCCAGCCGACTTTCTCTGGAGCTCTGAGCCAGCTGATTGGCTTAAGGGCTGAAATCTCAGCCCACTGGACCCCTGAAGACAAGAGAAGGAGGGAGGCCCAGGGAAGCTTGGTTTCTCAACTGTCCTGACTCTCAGCTGGGGCCAAGCCTTCCCCGGGGCACTGGACCCATCCCTGCCCCTCCTGTGGCCCCTCTTCTGTTCCACCCCCTTCCCTGAGCTTCTCTCTGGGGGACCATTTCCCACCAGCACCCAGACTGTAGTGTCTCCATCAGGAGAGTAGAGCCCTCTCTTCCTCAGACAGCTCGAACCCCAATTCTCTGACCCCCTTCACAGCAGGACTCCTGTCTGTGGTCTGTACTGCTGTCTTCCAGGCACATCCCCCTGGGCCCCCCCAGACTGTTCTTGTCTCAGCTGGGTTCTCAGCCCTGGACCAGCTGGCTTGGCCAAAGGCGTCTATCAGAATGGCTCTCCCTCTCCTTGCAGCACCCCCCTCACCCCAACTCTGACTTCTCCTCCCAGCCTGCTGGCCGTTCCTTCTGTCTCCTTGGCTGGCTCCTGATGCTGGGAGCCCCAGAGCTCCCGGGTTGGGTCTCTCTCTTCCATACCACTCTCTCCCTAATTGAGCTCACCTGCTCTTACAGCTCTAAATGCCAGCCCCAAATTTTATTTCCAGCTCCAAAGCCCCCGCAAGCCCCCCACTGGGCATCTTCCCAGTGGACGCCTAATGAGCATCTCGAGCATAACAAGCACAAACCAGCACTCTGGCTCTTCCCCCTAAACAGCTCCCACTTCAGGAGATGGCAGCTCCAAGCTTCCGGACTCTCAGGCCAAAAACCTTCGAGTCATCCCTGACTCCACCTTTCTCTCACATCCAAACCCTCCTGACCCCAAATCGGAAAATCGGATATTTTCCCACAGCCTCTCTGCCCCCAGGGTCTCTCCCCAGAATGACGACAGTGGTCCCCTCACTGCTTCCCCCCCTTCCCACCTTCTGCCCTCACCTCCCTACAGTCTTAGTCTGCTAACTCCTGAGTCAGAGCAGGTGACTCTTCTCTTCAAAGTCCTCCAATGGCTCTCACTGTACTCCCAGTAAAAACCAAAGTGGCCTTCAAGGCCCCAGGCAATGGACCCCCACTTCCCCACCCCTTCCCTCTCCGCTTGTTCCTGGAACAAGCTGGACCTGCTCCCACCAGGCACGCCTCTGCCTGAGGGCCTTTGCACATGCTCTGTGCTCTTCCCTCCACGGGTGCACTGTCCTTCCCCTCAGATATTCACATAGCTCACCCTTCACCTCCTTCAAGGCTTTGTTCAGGTTGTCACCACCTCGGAGAGGCCCTCCCTGCCTATGCTTTATAAAACTGCAATACCCAAGCCCAGCCCTCACCCCCTCTTGCCTGCTTTGTTTTTCTCCATAGCACTTCTCACTGCCTGACAGATCATGTATGTACTTGATTGCTGTCCTACTCCCTTCTAGAATACGAACTCCATTAAAGCAGGGAGTTTTGCCCGATTTTTTTTTTCTTATTGCTATAGCCCAGGGTCTCACCCAGTGTATCAATAAAGATGATTTGAATGAGTAAAAGAATGAATTGACTCTGCATGGCTCCAGGAGGCAGAAGTGGAACGGAGCGGTGGAAACCTGCAAGCCATCGATTTTAGCTCAGTGTAACGAGAGCTGCAGGACAATGAACAGGCACCCCATAAGTCATCATCACTAGGGATGATGCACCAGGTGGGAGGTGGGTGGGCTAAATAGGGGTCCCCTCCAGCCTCAGGTCCCAGACTGGCAAAGGGGATCTGAGTAACCAACAAACCTAGGGCCAGAGCGATTGGGACAGGAGAGCAGAGGCAATGGGAGTGTCACTCTGGTCTTTGCCAAGGGGACAGGTGACATGGCAGACAAGAACAGCCCATGGGGAGATCAAGGCCACACGAGGGAGAATCCTATGGGCTCAGAAAGAGGGAGAGAAGCAAGAGCAGACAAACAGTCATCCAACTGTGGGAGGAGATTTGGGGATGCTTTTTAGTCTGCTGGAAAGCAAGTAAGACCAGATGGCTGCTCCCCAACATGGGGAGCCCAAAGGACAGGGCAGAAGGCACAGAGAATGCAAGGCTTTGCAGGCCCTGGTGTGGGTCCATGCAGGAAGGGATGGGAATGAGGAGGGGTCTCCACACCCACCAAGGGAGGGAAGGAGGCAGGAGGCTCCCCTAAGAGTTACAAGGCCACAGGCAGGGTTAGATATCATCCAGGCACTCTCTCACCTATACCCACCCATTCACAGGCATGATGAAGATGGGGAAACTGAGGCCCAGAGAGAGGAGGAGTCTCGACTGAGAGTTGAGGAGGCTTCCTCTAAGAACTGAAATCTCATTCCCAGGCCAGCCCCGTGCCTCGGGACTTCTCATTCTGCGGGTTCTCCCTTCAAACCCGTCAGGATCGCCATACACAGCCTCTCTCCGGACCTCAAAGGCTCAAGGGGCCTGGAAGTTCTGCTCACGCCCCCAAGTCTACTCATTCTCTGTAGCCGCTGCCCGCCAGGGGGCTCCGCTACCTCGAGACTCCCCCTTTCCTTCTAACCTCCATTTAGACCCCGGGACTGCCGAAGGGAAAACCAGGGCATGCCCTTCCCCCAAGCCCGACGGCCGGGACGGCTCAAAAGCCAAGTGTCCGAGACCCGGGGACAGCTCCCCTCGGCGCCCAGCCCCTCCCCGCGCTCCCGTGCTGGGTAGAGGAGCACTCACCGCACAGTCACCTGTGCCCCAATTCCTCCCTGCGGTCTGGGCGCAAAACTCAAGGCTCGGACTCCCATTCCTGCTCCGCTCAGGCCCCGCCCCTTCTGTCCGGGCGCCCCGCCCCAGCGCTCTGCCCACCCACCCCGCCCCGCGGGCCACACCCCTCCGGTCCGGGCGCCCCGCCCCGCGCTGTACCCACCTACCCCGCCCTGCGGGGACACTCAGCCCCGGCCCGGGCGCCCCGCCCCGCGCTGAGCCCACCCATCCTGCCCGGCGGGCCACACCCCCTTCCGCGCCCCCGCCCCCCGTCCTGGCACCACGCCCCGCGGCCACCCCTGGGCCACCCAGAGGTCTCCCGAGACTGGGCAGGAGGGTGAACAGGAACAGGCCTGGGCAGCCCGTCAACTGGACCCGGGGCCAAGTGTGTCCCACTTAGTGAGCCACCTTTCTACCAGAGGGAACCAGAGGCCCCCTCCCGAGACACACGCCCCAGACATCCTGTGGAAGGAAAAGCTAGGAAAGCTGTGGGAGCCAGTATTAACCAAAGCACTCTTTGACAGCCAGTGAGGCCATAGTCATCTAAGGCCTTAATATTGTGAAGTCCCAGAACAGTGTTTTCCAGAGTGTGACGGGTTACATGTTAGGTGAGAGTGGACGGGGCATTTCAAGTTCCTCTTTTTTTCCTTTCTCCTGCAAGCCTTCTGTTTAAGTTGAAGCAAGCCCTCTCTGTTTGGAACTAATGGGGCTTGAGCCTCTCTCTAACACTGCCTGGTCTACTTGGCTCTTCTACAACATCTAACTAGAATTTAACAGCACTGTTTTGTTTCCATCAAATTAAATTTATTTCAGTTTATGGTTTCCAATTCTTCCGAGCAAGTGACACTGGTTTTCCATTGAAGGTATTAAAACGTTCCTTTTAAAACACTCGTATTTGGAAATTTTCTCATGTAAAGCAAAATATCTGACATTTTTACATGGTGCTTATTATATGCCAGGCTTTACCTACATTAACCCAATTAATCTCAGCTACGGGGTATTGGCTATCATTATTTAAAATTTATAGATGAAGAAACTGAGGCACAGAAACGTTAATTAACCTATCCAAGTAGAGACAGCAGAGCCAAGATTTGCCCCCCTGTCACCAAAGTTCTGGCTCTGACCACTACCCCACATTGCCTCCAGGTAAATCCCTGCACAGGTGGCGTGCAGTGGCCTTGGTTGGGGAATGCTGAGTTAGAAGGACTGCCTCTAGCCCAGGGAAATCATTCGGGATAGTGCACAGATCTATCTACAGGAATGTTCACCACCCTCTTATCTACAACACTGAAAAGCTGGATAATAGCAGATTACTTAAGAACACTGACAGAGCAACTGAACCTCCAGCTGAACTGACTCATCTTCTCTCCTACCCAATGTCCAACCTGGGAGCACATTTTCCAGCTTGACCTTCAAAATAGACTCAGAATGCAGCCACTTCTTACTATATCCACCATGACCACCTGGCTTCAAATCTCTGACGTCTCTCACCTGGTTTTGGCAGGAGCTCCCGGCTATTGTCCATGATTCCACCTACAGTCTTTCTTCAACACAGCAGCTGCAGTGAGCCGGTTAAAAAAAAAAAAAAAGAGTGAAATGATATCACTCCTCTGCTGAAACCCCTCCGTTGAGTTCCATCTCAGAGTAAAAGACAGTGGAGGTCCTTACAATTACTGTTTGCCCCCAGGGACCTCTCTGAACTACCGCCTCATTCATTCTGCTCCAGCCACACTGGTCTCTTGGCTGTTCCTGGAATATGCCAGGCCTGCTGCCACCCCTGGGCCTTTGCATTTGCTGTTCCTTCTGTCTGGAATGCTTGCCCTCTGGAAATCTACATGACTCCCTCCTTCACCTCTTTCAGGCCTTTGCTTATATGTGACTTTCTCAGTGAGGTCTTCAAGCCTGACCATCCTATGTACAACGGCAACCCCTCCCCCTGCAACCCTCTCCCTGCTTTATTTTGTATTTTTCTCCCATCTCAAGCGCACTTATCTGTATACAACCCACTGTATATATTTCCTTATTTATTGTCTTTGATGTTAGTCTCTCACCCAAAAGAACATGAGCTGCAAGGTAACAGAAACCTTTCTGTCTTGGTCCCTGTGTTATCTCGGGGCCTGGAACAGGACCTGGCATGCAATAAATATTTAAGTGAATGTACCAACAATGATGCTCTATTCTAATAACCAAGGAAAGTGGATGATACTGTAGCCCACAAGGGTCGCAGCCTCATAAACATCATGTTGGGTGAAAGAATCCAGATGCAAAAACATAATATTGTCTGGTATCATTTATATAAAGTTCAAAAGCAGGAAAAACAAGTTACAGTGATAGGAGCCAGGATAGAGGTTACAACAGGGGAAGAGGTCAGAGGTAGTGACCAGGAAGAGGTACAAAGGGGATTTCTGGGGTGCTAATATGTTCTATTTTTTTTTATCTGAATGGCGGTTACATGGGTGTGAATACCTTGTGAAAACTGATCAAGCTAAACATTTACGGTATTTGCATTTTCCCTTACGCTTGTTGTATTTCAATAGAAATTTATTTTTAAAAGACGCTACAGAGGTATGCTTTTTAGCATGGTGAGACATCATGATATACGGCTAAATTTAAAAAGTAGGTTCTTTTCAACAGGAACACCAAGACAAGCGAAGGGGGGAAAGTAGTCTTTTCAACAAATGGTGCTGGGAAAATTGCACCATTTGCCACATGCACAAGAATGAATTTGGTCCCCCGCCTCATATCTGCAAAAATTAATTCAAAGTGGATCAAAGACCTAAATGTAAGAGCTAAAACAAAAAACTCGTAGAAGTTGGTATAGGTGTGAATCTTCATGACCTGTCATGTCTCAGTATAACCATAGCAGTGCCCACCCCCCTCCAGTCTCTGGCCCCAATTTTAAAATCCCACAGTATTGGCTGATTCAGTCTGAGGAGCACTGACTCTTGATCTCCCGGTCACGAGTTCGAGCCCCACATTGGGTGTAGAGATTACTAAAATAAATAAATAAACTTTAAAAATTCCACAGTATTAAGCCCCTCTGAAGGGTTTTTTTTTTTTGAAAAATAATTTTTTATAACAATATTAGGTTCAGGTGCACAGCATAATGACTCAGTGTTTGTATGTATTATGAAATGATGATGACAATAAGTCTAATCATAGAACATAGTGAAAGAATTGTTTTTCTTGTGATGAGAACTTTTAAGATCTACTCTCTTAACTTCCCAATGTATGATATAGTATTATTAACTGCAGTCATCATGCTGTACTTTATATCCTCATGATTTATTTGTTTTATAACTGGAAATTTGTACCTTTTGACCCCCTTCACCAATTTCACACACACCCCCACCAATCCATTCTCTGTATCTATGAGCTTTTTTTCCAGTATTAATTTCACATATAAGAGATCGCCCAGTGTTTGCCTGATCTTTTCCACATAGCATGTGAAAGGTCCACTCATGTTGTTGCAAATAGCAATATCTCATTCTTTTTTGTGGCTGAATAATACTGCATTGTATCCAGATCCCACATTTTCTTTACCCATTCATCCATCCACAGACAGTTAGGTTGTTTCCATGTCTTGGCTGTGGTAAATAATGCTACAATGAACATGGGATGCAGATCTTTTGTCAAATTCGTGTTTTCATTGTCTTCAGATAAATACCCAGAAGTGGAATTGCTGGATCATATGGTAGTAGAAACTTTGAGAGTTTTGTTTTTTTTTTAATTTATTTAGAGAGAGAGCCCATGTGAATGGGGGGGCGGGGAGAAGGAGAGGGAGAGAGAGAATTTCAAACAGACCCTGAGCTGAGTGCAGAGCCTGACACGGGGCTCGATCTCACGACCCTGAGATCACGACCTGAGCTGAAACCAAGAGTCGGACGCTCAACCGACTGAGCCACCCAGGCGCCCCGGAACCTTTGAGAGTTTTAAAAGGTTTATGTGTGTCCACCCAGCTGTGGAAAAACAAGATTGACATGACCAGATTTTGCATCACCTATGAACACCTCATCTGTTTGGGTTTTCTTTGCCACACTTGGGGGGACACACCTCTATCGAAGGGGGTATGTCAGTGTTGGAGTCTCGAGCTCGTCAGAGGTTTCAGTGGTGAGCGGCAGTGGCCAACACTCAGTTACTTGCCCAGTGATGCTAGAAGGATCCTTCAGTTAGTCTCACGTTGCAATTAGGGAAAGCAGATTCAGAGAGGGGCGGTGGCCTGCCGAGGTCACAGGGCTGAGTCATGGATCCAATCGCCCCTGCTCCGCACCCACCCGCTCACTCGTGCCTCACACAATTGCCGAACACCCACTACGTGGCAGGCGCTGGGGTCGGCACTGGGGACAGAATGCTGACACAGGGAAGACCCCGTCATCATGGCCTTTGAGACTGGCAGTAAACAAGTAAACAAAGAAGCAAAACAATGGTAGGTCTTAACAGAGGGGTCAGGGAGGGCCACGCCAGGGAGAGACACCCGAGCTGTGGGATGAGAAAGAGCCAGTTGTGGAAAGAACCAGGAGAGGGCCGTTGCTGGCTGAAGGGACTGCGAGGACAGGCCACGAGGCAGGCTGCGGGGAGAGCGCGGTCCGGGCGGGCTGGCGTGTGGCAACTCTGGGAGTGGCACGGGGCGAGACGAAGTCAGGAAGCCAGCAAGGGGCAGGTCCGGAGGCCTCCTGACAGAGGTTGAACCTACTCTGCCTGAGGGAGGAAGTCACTGAAAGGTCCAAGCCGTCTGAATTCTAGAAGAGACACCCAGACTCTGAGACACCAGCATTTCCCTTTGGTGCCCACTCCTCAGGCTCTGGGGTCAGCCCGGCAGTGGGGGGACACCCAGTCTGTGCCCCCCGTGTCAGCGGGGCCTCGCCTGCCCTTTACCTAAAACACACAGCTCTGTGCAGCACAGAAGAGCCGACACCCGGTAAGGGGCCCGCCATGGCCGCTCTGGTCCAGCTAGGTCCCTTCCACGGCAGCCAGACACCCTTGCGTGTTGGGGGCTTTCCAGAGAACACCTCCTCCACCCAGAAGAGGAAGCAGTAGCTTCCACACACCCCTCCCCCCATCCGCTGGCTGCCTCGTGAGAGGCTCGAAGACTCCAGGCCCAGGCAGATGGGAGAAGGACTTCCAGCGACGCTCGACACAGAGGAAGCGTTCCCCACGCCCCGCCCCGGCCATGCCAGGCCCTCTGCGGGGCGGTGGGGGGCAGAGGTGAGTGAGGGTCGGTCCCTGCACACGGGCTTGCGGGCCAGAGGCACACCGTTCAGGCCACGCCCCCTGGACACCCCAGACCCTGACATACGCCGATACCCTTCTCACAGCGACCACACTGCCGAGCTGTGGGATTGGACGGCCATTTCAGTAAACAAGGCCGGTAAACGCGGAGGGAAAAGCGCTGGGCCTCCCTACCGCGCGCCACACACGGACATCTACTCTACAGGCATTGGAGAACCCCAAATGAGAAAGGCACACTAGAAAGGTGTTGAGAAACAGCAGGAATTGCCGGCACCTTTTTCAGTGCTTGCTAGGGACCAGCATTGTTCTAAGGGCTTGGCACATTGTAACTCAGCAGAAGCCACTCAGTGGCTTGCCAAGTGGTTGCAGACGCAACGAGAAAGAACAATAGAAGAGAAATCTCTCCTTAATCTCTCTCTTAAGGTATGACATGGGCTGTGAAAGCCAAGACTGATATGGTTGAATACTTTCAAGTTGGCAATTTCTATTCATCCAAAGACCCTATTTAGAGAGTGCAATGCAAACCACAGGATGGGAAAGAATACTGAAAACCACATAGACCTTACAAACCATGAAGAAAACAAGCAATGAGCAAGGGGAGGGGGGCGCTCAGTCGGTGAAGAGTCCCACTCTTGGTTTCAGCTCAGGGCATGATCTCAGGGTTGTGAGATCCAGCCCTGCATCAGGCTCTGCACTCAGCATGGAGTCTGCTTGAGATTCTTTCTCTCTCCCTCTGCCCCACTCCCCTAAATTAATTAATTATTTAGATATTTTTTAAAAATGAGCAATGGACTTACCACAATAGCCAAACTGTGGAAAGAGCCAAGATGTCCATCGACAGATGAATGGATAAAGAAGATATGGTATATATATACAATGGAATATTATGCAGCCATCAAAAGGAATGAAATCTTGCCATTTGCAACGACGTGGATGGAACTGGAGGGTGTTATGCTGAACGAAATAAGTCAATCAGAGAAAGACATGTATCATATGACCTCACTGATATGAGGAATTCTTAATCGCAGGAAACAAACT
>NC_138384.1:29914797-29992571 GCF_054177405.1 Leptonychotes weddellii
GCAAGACTGTTGAGTCTCAGATCTGTACCTCTGAAGCAAATAGTGCAGTATATGTTAAGAAAAAAAAAAAAGACCCAAGTGGAAAAAAAAAAAAAAAGAAGAAGAAGAAGATGGCAGGAGGGGAAGAATGAAGGGGGGAAATCGGAGGGGGAGACGAACCATGAGAGACTATGGACTCTGAGAAACAAACTGAGGGTTCTAGAGGGGTGGGGGTGGGAGGATGGGTTTGCCTGGTGATGGGTATTAAAGAGGGCACGTTCTGCATGGAGCACTGGGTGTTATGCACAAACAATGAATCATGGAACACTACATCTAAAACTAATGATCTAATGTATGGTGATTAACATAACAATAAAAAATTTAAAAAAAATAAAAATGAGCAATGGACTTGAACAGAGGATATAAAGATTGAAACTAAGCCCATGAAAAGATACTCTACATCACTCCTTATTAGGGAAATGCAACTTAAAACCATAATGAGACGTCACTACACACCCACTAGAATGACTACAATAAAAAAATACTGACCACATCCAGTGTAGGTGGGGTTGTGGAACACCTAGAACTCACAGGCACTGTGGCGGTGGGTAGGAGCACAGAAACACAGCCACGGGGGGAAACCTTTGCCATAATCCAGGAGAGTTGAAAGCTATTCAGCGATTCATACTCTAAGACCCAGGGATTTCACCTTACATAAACATGTGCACTTGGATAAACGTAGAAGAATATTCCCAGCAGCATTGATCACAATGGCCCAAACTAGAAACAACCCAAAAGTGCATTCACAGACCAAAAAAAAAAAAAAAAGAAAAAAGGAGAAATAATGATGTATTCAAATAATGTAGCAACACAACAACAAAAATGAAAAAACTCTAGCTACACACACATACAAATTGATGGATCTTATACACAGAAATGTTGAACAAAGGAAGCAAGACACCAAAGCATACAAACACTATGCGTGGCTCAATTTTATAAAATTCCAAGATAGGGAAAATTAAGCTCTATTGTTCCGGGGTCTATTCAAAGATCGTAAATTTACAAAAAGCAGAGAAGTGACCCCAGTCAGAATTCGGAGTGGGACTGCCTCTAATGGGGAAGAAGGGGATCATAGCTGAGAAGAGACACATGGTGGCCTTCTTGGGGGCTATCTATTTTTTTTGTTGTTTTGTCCCAGTCTCCTGTCCTCAAGGTCACAAATACTAGTGGCCATGAATCACATCACAGCCCAGAGGTCTGACTTCCCCGGTACTTTCTGTTGGGAGAACTGGATGCAGTTTTGCTCAGAGAAAGGCACCAAATGGAACTGAGAGCTTACCCCATTTCCCTTCCACGTGAGGCACTGGCTCTGTGCTCCAAACCTCAGTTTCCCCACTTGTCAGTGAAGCATGAGGGCCCCCATCAGGCCTAGCTCATAGGGGAGAATAATGAATGTTAAAGAGGGATGGGGGATACTGTTGGAATGCCAGAGATTATCTGGGACTCTGAGGGACAGCCAAGCTAGCTGCAAGGCTGCGTGAGGCCCAACTGGATCCCTCAGAACTAGGGCTCTCGGGGCCTGGTCCTGCCTTGCCCTGTTCTGCCCTGCCCCTGCCCTGTGGGACCCCGTCAGCAGGGTTCAACGTACTGTCTGTCATCAGCCAATGGGCTGGGGCACCAAGAGCGGGTCACACAGCCTATTTCCTGTTTTCAAACGGGGAACTTAGAAGCTGCAGCTCGCTGGAGCCTGGAACAGAGGGGAGCTGAAGACGGCCATGTGATACTCTTCCGGGACCCCTGGACCCACACAGGGCCAGAGAAGCTTCAGGTCAGTGTTTGATGCCAACCTCAGTGAGTCTCTGCCCGCCCCCACCCCGTGGCCTGAGCCCCCTCCCCCTGTGGCCCTCCCTCACTACCTGTTGGGGGCAGGGCGGGGTAGGGAAGGGTTGGTGACAGCTTCTAAGTGTAGGGCTCTCCTTAGCTCATTGGGGTAGAGCAGGAAGCAGCTCCCTGACCCTCCATCACCTCAATTCTTTTGAGATACTTCGACGACCCCTCTTGAGGCTGGGGAATAAGTCACCACACCAGTGTTTCTCAAAAATTGGTGCCAGAGAACTCCAGTGTCAGTATAGCCCCGGGGGACTAGTGCAACAGGCAGAATCCAGGGCCCATCCCCAGATCTGCCAGATGGGACTCTCTGATGTCAAGAGCCAGGAAACCTGCTTGTTACAATCTCCCAGCACCCCCATCCCCCTGGGGGATTCCCAAATGTGAGTGTGCCCACCCAGTGTCTCAGTCCGATGGAAAGTCCTCTGCAGCCCCCTCAGGAAGATAGCATGGGCTCAGAATGTAGCCCAGTGGAGCCATCAGAAGGCCTGGCCATGGGGGGCAGCCCTCGGAGGGAAGAGTGGTGCTCAGGGCCTGGGAGGGAAGGAGCAGAATGTCTGCACACACACACAGCTGGAGGGGGAGGGGGCTGGGCTGGATGGGGAGGGGGCTGGGAAGCTGCTCTGTCTCCTGGGCTGAGCACAGGACCCCCACCCAAGAGCACCAACATTTGCAGGATTTTCTTGTCAAATCTAGAAATCTTTGCTATACAGGGTATGGAGAGGGGAGAGAAGTACCCATGGAACCCCATGTGTCATTATCCCCAAAGAGCTTTTGGAGTGACAGGCTGTTTTCCCCATTTCACAGATGAGGAGACTGAGGCCTAGAGAGGAACAGGAAGATGGCCAAGTCTCCATGCAGGCACCAGTGCATGACTTTCTCCTTTTCACTCCCCTCATGGTGACTCCCAAACAACCCTGTAGGAGAAAACATAAGGGAACTGGCTTTGGCTGCTGAATTTGATTTTTATTCAAAGCCCTGGGTTCACACTCAGCTCTCCCAGGTCTTTACTGGTACGTCCAGCCAAGGCCATGATTCCTGGGGTCTCACAGGGTCTCTGGGAGAACTGTGCCCTGCTTCTGACCTGGCACCAGTCGCCTGAACAGGACAGCAGAGCTGGAAGGGCTGGAACAACTGAGGCTTGCCATCACCCATTCTACAGATGAGCTAACTGAGGCAGGGACATAGGAGTGCCCACAGGAAACACTGGGCTTCCAAGAACCCTGGCCACCCAGAGTCCACTATGTAATAGAGCATGCAGACCACTCACCACCTTGCCAGGGCAGCTATCAGGATATAGAGACCTTGTCCCCTACCAACCACTGTCTTGTCGGCAGGACAGAGCTTGAGACCACACTTCTCAGGTGGGGACACCAAGGCCTGGAGATACTAAATAACTTGCATACGGGCCCACAGTTGGTCAGGATGGAAGGCCTGACTCCTTAAGGAGAGAAGCACAAACGAGGTGTGCAGGCTCTAGCGGGCTCAAGTGTGTGCAGCCCTGAGCCAGCCATGCCCTTGCTCTGTGCCTCAGTTTCCCCATCTATATAAAGTAAGGTTGGACGGAGGTTCCCGGGGAGACACGCGCTGGGCAATGGCACAGAACCACCTGGAGAATGGCCCAGGGTTCCTTTCACCTGAGCCAGCAAGAGCTGCCCCCCGAAGGAGGCACCCTGGCCCCCGCTGACCTCAGCTCTCCCCAGGCCAGGCCTGTCCAGGGGACCCCTCAGCCCTGGAGGTGGGATGGGCTCAGTCACACCCAGGGACAGAGCTGGGACTCTGTTACGGCAGCAGTAATCCCACCCCCTCTAGGCCATAGTCAGCAGAAGGGTTCAGACACGGGGCCGGGAATGCAGTAGACCCGGCAGACCAGAGTTCGCATCCCAGCTCTGCCCCGTGTGCCCCTTGCAGCTCCTCCCTCGGATCGAGTGAAGAAGGACGTAAGATCGATTGCACCCTTCTGATTGCAGATTTCTGTGCCAAAGGGGTGCCCCAGCTACTCGCTCCATCTGAGCTAATATTCTCATCATCCCGTTTCTAATTTGTCTATTCCAATTTACACCTTAATTTAGAGTCACTGATTTTCAAATATTTCTCCAAGTATTATCAGGTGTCCAATATCAATAGCAGGGACTATTATACAGCGCCTGGTGTGTGCGGAGCCCTGAGCACGGTCTCCCCAACTTGGAACCGTCACGCCAGCCTCCGTTCTTATACCCATCTTATGGGAAACTGAGGCACAGAGAATTGCGGGCACCAGGTCCTCTCGTTCACGGATCTGGGTCACAGAGTTACTGCATAAAATAGCCCCCGGCCCTCCTGCTGCTTGCCCTCCCCTGGCCCCGAGGAGGGGTTCCACCTGCGTCCTTGTGCTTCACCTACTAGCCTTCAGATCATGGGCAGCCCCAAGTCTTGGTTCCTTTATCATAAGATGGAGGTAAGACTCCTTCTGCACATGGAGTCAGTTACGTGAGCGAGTGGGTGTTGAAGGCAGAGCGTACAAACTGACCCGTCACAGACATTCGGCTTTGCTTGTGGGGCAGGCTCACCAGCCACGTCACCTTGGGCTAAACCTCAGTTTCCTCTTCTGTGATTGGGAGTCACGGAAGATTTTTGTGGGTCTGAAATAAGTGGATGTGAAGAACCTAGGTGTCTATGAAGTGTGTTCCACAAGTCGTCAGTAAGTGTTTGCTTAGAGAGGGAGAGAGAGATGGGAAGGATACATCCCTGGACCCCTACTTTGGTCACTGAGATTTTATTTACACGTGGAACATAAATGGAGTATTGGAATGTTCTTCAGGACAAGCCGGCATCTTTCTCCCAAGTAATCCTGAAAGCCATTACCTTGGCTTGAAATCACGGCATTTAAAATTCAGAGAACTTGATCATAGAAGCATCGTAACAATAAGAGAAGGCCTTGGACTGATCAATCCAGCCAAGGGGCAGCAGACCCAGACCTCGCATGTGACAGCTGGGCGGACAGCTAGGTGGGCAGGGGAGGGCTCAGCCATGGGGACTATGACACAGATCTTAGCACCCCAGGACCCACCAGGAACCCCAGCGTGAGCGGGAAATCACTGTTGTCTCTTGCCCCCCTGGCAGTCTTGGAGCATGGCAAGTCCCAAGCACCCTGGGAGCCCTGGATGGACGGGACCCATAGCCAAGTGCACGGCTGGGACCAAGCAGGAAGCATCAGCCGCTGGCCGAGACCTCCCGTGTCCAGGACCCGAAGGGCACTTAGGTGGGTTTGGGGCTTGGTCAGAGATAGAGGTTTGAAGATATTCAGAATCCAAACATTGGGTACTTCAACAGGTGCCATGGGAGAGGGGGTAGCTTTCTCAACTTGGCACAAGAACTTGGTGCCTGTTGTTTTTCTGGGAGAAGGTCCCAGGAATCATAAGGGTACATCAAGGAAAGAAAGGGCAGGAAGCCAGTAAGGTGTTGATTACTGCTGCGGGCAACTGGGCTCAGTCCCAGCGGGGGTCTTCTGCAAGCCGTAGGGAACGTATCTCAGAGTTGTCCCATCCAGGAGGCCAGGAGGCCAGGCTACTACCCACCAGCCCGCCAGTCCCATCCTTCATCCGGCTCCAGAACAGGCTGCTTTAGCTCAAGAAAGTCCCC
Source organism: Leptonychotes weddellii (assembly GCF_054177405.1). Classification (NCBI taxonomy): domain Eukaryota; kingdom Metazoa; phylum Chordata; class Mammalia; order Carnivora; family Phocidae; genus Leptonychotes; species Leptonychotes weddellii. Next base: position 29,920,285 of record NC_138384.1, read on the forward strand.
TGTGTGAGAGCCCTAGGTGCCTCTAGTAGGAAGCCGGGGGGGACATTGCAGAGCACTGAGTGCGAAGCAGCCCAGCCCCGCGCTGACTGTGTCCACCGCAGCGCCATCTCCTGGAGCAAAATTTGCTCATTCATGCGGTGGTTCAGTCCGAGCCTACGCCTGCTCTGTCCTTGGCCCCGGGGGGAAACAGGAACCAATCCAACACTGCTGGCCCTCAAGGTCGGTGGGGAAACAGATCTGTGAAAAATAATTCGAGATGTCACCAGAAAGGTTGTAGGGAAAAGGTGGGAGGCTCTTACTCTAATGCGAGGGGACAGTCGAAGTGACATGTGTGCTGGGTCTTGAAAGACACCACGGAGAAGGGACACCCCGCCCCCCCGGGGCCCCACACCCTTTGAAATAAAATGCACAATGATCGGTGCATTTTGGTGGGGAAGGATTCTAATCTTTCCCGAGATGATCAGAATGGCCCCCGGGGCACCTGAGGGCTAAGAGACGCTGTGAGTTTTCCAGGTAGGGAAATAGGAGGGTTGCATTTAAGGCAGAAGGCGTAGCACGTGCAAACAAAAGCAGGGAACGTGGGAAAGGAGATGAGACAGTGGGGAGGGGCCCACCAGGCTGAGCCTGGAGCCCAACATCCTCAATGGCTCCCTCCACTGGTCGCTGAGGCATGTGCTCAGGCTCCCCCCTCCCCCCGCCCCCCCCCCCACCACACCGGGCGAGGACACCGTGTCAGTGCCCTAGGGAGTATAGAAAGGAACAGCCACCATCCCTGCTTCTCAGGAGCATGGGTCTCACAGTGGCCAGTCTGCAGGCCGGAGGTGGCTGGTGCAATACACACGTGCGGCATTTCCCGATGGAGAAACTTGCTGGGGGATGCGGGGCTATTTCAGGTTGCGGGTGGTGGGATGGCTGCAGTGGGGTTTGGGGCGCAGGGGTCTGGGTGGGCGGGGCCGGGGAGCGGGAAAGGCATGGCCCTTCCGGATTCGGACTTCCCATCCCCAACAGACCCAGCCATCTCCCCAGACCCTTGTCCCCAAAGTGCACTGACCTGGTGCAAGTGCTGACGGGTGCCGTCCCTCCAGACGCTCACGGCGGCCCCAGCCCCAACTCCAGCATGACCACCGGGGAGCTGCAGGAGTACTGGCGGAAGGAGAAGCGCTGCTGGAGACGCGTCAAGCTGCTCTTTGAGGTCGCGTCCGCCCGCATCGAGGAGAGAAAAGTCTCCAAGTTTGTGGTAAGCTGAGATCAGACAGGGAGGGCGAGCCTTTCACCACTTCCTTCCCGGCCCTGGGCCTCAACTTGCCCCACTATGAAATGGGCCGACGCAGCTTGACTGACAGAGTTCTAACAGAGACAACGGTCAAAAAGCAAGATTTTGCGCTGGGCATTGTGTTAAGCACTGTGCGAACTGGAGAGGAGTGAGTCACGGTCCCTGATCCTGAGAAGGAACTAGCCCAGATGAATTCCACGGCAGCCAGAACTAGCCAGCTGTGTCCCTTCGCCACAGTTTTTGGTATCCCCACTCGTTTATATTATTAATAATAATTATATATTGCATAAAATAATGATAGATAATAATTAACCTCTTTTTCTTTAAATCTGATTGCTTTTTTAAAAACACAAAATCACTATCTTTCAAAGGGAAACCAGTATCACATAGCATAAAGAAAAGGTTATCTTGAAAGTAAATAAGTGGCAAGGAAAGCTAAATGCTGTCATTAGATTCTAGCTGGTTACGCCATGGCTGGCGGCAAGCTCTGGGCTTGGGGGCCTGCTCTCTGTTAAAATGGAATTTGAGGGCGCCTGGGTGGCTCAGTTGGTTAAGCGACTGCCTTCGGCTCAGGTCATGATCCTGGAGTCCCGGGATCGAGTGCCGCATCGGGCTCTCTGCTCAGCAGGGGGTCTGCTTCTCCCTCTGCCCTCTTCCCTCTCGTGCTCTCTGTCTCTCATTCTCTCTCTCTCAAATAAATAAATAAAATCTTTAAAAAAAAAAATGGAATTTGAGCCCTTGGCGGTGGGGGTGTGCAGGTCCAAGTAGGAGCCACGCTCAACCTTTCTCCCCTCCTGGCCCCTTAACTGGGACCAGGATAACAATAGTGGGGGCTAAGTGCTGACTGCAAGTTGAATCCAGTCCCCCGTGGTTGCAGAGCGTTAACTCATTCCATCCTCACCCAGCGAGGGGGGTACTCTTACTATCCTCATTTCCTGGACGGGAAAACTGAGGCCCCTTGCTGTTCAAGTACCCACCTAAGACCACACAGCTAGACCGTGGCGGGGCTGGAATTATAACCCAAGGAGCCTGAGCCCTCATTAGTATTCTCTAACTGCAAGAGAACTGAAAAGCAATCATCTCCTTACCATTGACCTTCACCGCGAGCATACCACCCAAAACCACCTCTCCCGTGTGGCAGGCTCGGGAAACGCAGACCGAACCCGAGCTCCCCAGTTCAGGAACCCGAGGCCCAGTTTTGACGATGGAAAGTCCGGAGCACCCCCAGGCGCCCTGCGTCACCTGCTTCTGTGCTCCTAGTCCCACGAGCCGCCTCCGTGCCGCTGTGTTTGTTACTCTCGCGTGGCCTCTTGTCACCAATCGCTTGTACAGCTCAGCCAATGCTGGTAGCAATTTACAACAGAATTGCATGGAACGGGGGGCGCCTGGGTGGCTCAGTCGGTTAAGCGGCTGCCTTCGGCTCAGGTCATGATCCTGGAGTCCCGGGATCGAGCCCCGCGTCGGGCTCCCTGCTCAGCGGGGAGTCTGCTTCTCCCTCTCCCTCTGCCTGCCTCTCTGCCTACTTGTGCTCTCTATCTGTCAAATAAATAAATAAAATCTTAAAAAAAAAAAAAAAGAATTGCATGGAACGGTAACCCATTTTCGGGCTCCGCTTTAAATGATCATCATCATTATTTTTATCTGCCGGGGCTCACTCTGCCGGGGAAAACCTTCCATTAGGATGTAGTCAAATGCGCTCGCTCTCTCTCTCTCTCTCTCTCTCCACTGCAGATGTACCAAATCGTCGTCATCCAGACAGGGAGTTTTGACAGCAACAAAGCCGTGCTGGAACGGCGCTATTCAGACTTTGAGATGCTCCAGAAAAGCCTCCTCAAGACGTTCAGGGAAGAGATCGAAGACATCGTCTTCCCCAAGAAGCACCTGATGGGCAACTTCACCGAGGAGATGATCTCCGAGCGCAAGCTGGCCTTCCAGGAGTACCTGAGCCTGCTCTACGCCATCCGCTGCGTGCGGCGCTCCCGCGAGTTCATCGACTTCCTCACGCGCCCCGAGCTCCGGGAGGCGTTCGGCTGCCTGCGCGGGGGGCAGTACGGCCGGGCCCTGGACATCCTGGTGCGCGTGGTGCCCCTGCAGGAGAAGCTGACGGCCCACTGCCCCGTGATGCTGGTCCCGGCGCTGTGCGCCATGCTCGTTTGCCACCGGGACCTGGAGCGGCCGGCCGAGGCGTTCGCGGCCGGGGAGAGGGCGCTCCAGTGCCTGCAGGCCCGGGAGGGCCACCGCTACTACGCCCCGCTGCTGGACGCCATGCTCCGCCTGGCCTACGCGCTGGGCAAGGACTTCGTGTCTCTGCAGGAAAAGCTGCAGGAGAGCCAGCTCCGCAAGCCCAGCCCCTGGGGCTTCACGCTGAAGGAGCTCACGGTCCGGGAATATCTGTACTGAGCCCCTCTGGCGGGCGGGCCGGAGACTGCGGATGGCCCCGGCTCGCGGCGCTGTTGGGGGGGGGGGCGGGGGGGGGTCGGGTTTAGTGGGAGGAGCCACTTGAGGCTCTAACTTGCTGGGTGACCTCGGACAAGCCCCTCTTCTGGTCCTCCGCATCCCCATCTGTGTGGATCGGAGGTGCTCCCCGGGGGTCCTCGGAAGCCTCTGCTTGCGTCGTGGGTCCCTTTGATGCCAGGCTCACCTCGTCTGGAAACCACAAACCCAGCTGCCAAAATGCCGGAGAGTAAGATCCAGCTTCCTGATGCTTTTGGGCGTCACTGGAGGGGAGGTTTACATTGCACGCCCCGGACAAAGCTTAACCCACTTCCTCCAGGCAGCTCTCCCCACCAGCTGTCTGTCTTTCCTCTCTGCTCCTCCTCCCTGGGCATTGCCTGCAAAGATCCCCACCATCATCCTAACTCTTCTAGCTCTTCTCTCTTAGCCTGTAGACCCGGCTCAGCAAAACAAAAGCTCACCCATGGCTCCTCAAGGCCAGCTTGTCACCGGGGTGGGGTGTATGTTACCCTTTCAAAGGTGGGAGGATACTGGGCTAGAACGTCATCCTGTCATAAGATTCTGTGAAACAAGGCAGTTTCAAACAAAGGAAGTTGCCAACAATTCTCTGGTAGGATGCTATAACTCAGTGTCCAGGTGGGTTTTCATTTATAAGGCACCTGGCCCTTGACGAGGCTCCCTGAGTTATATAGACATAGCCCCAAAAGGAGGTGGGGAATGATACCCAGTGCAGCCTCTGGGAAGAACAGAGATTGAATGCTTAACACCTTCCCATTTGAGGAGCAATGAATGCTTAACACCTTCCCATTTGAGGAGCAATGTTCTTGGAACCCCTCTGATGGGTTGGGATGCCCTTGACTGAAGTCTGCTGTCAGGAAAGGACACCAGGAGCCCAGAGTGGAGGGGGAGCCTGGACCTATAACCTAGGTTCAACACCCTGCCTGAAGCCGATGGTCCAGGCTGGTTTGGGGCAATATGTGCTTGAGGCTGGAAGTCCCTGAAGACCTAAACCATCTGGCTGAGCTTATCAGGGTGAAATAAAGAGCCTGTAACTTGGCATCCTCATGCGGGGCACCAGTTTGGCCCGTGCAGGGATCCAGGCTCAGCAAAGGGATCCCTGTAGCAGGGAAGGGGCCTTCACCAAACTGCACCAGAATGTGTTCAACAGCGACACCGTGTGGCAGCAGCTGGAGTGGCCCAATCAGGCTCTGCTCTGGAGGCGAGAAACAGCCTGACACCTTGGGACAAAGAAAGCCTCAGGTCTCTCAATTTACTGCAGGAGAAGGACACTTTGAGTGCGAGACGTTGGACCTCTTGAAAATCTGGGCATAGAGAAAATGAAAGTGTTCAGTGGAAAAATAAAAGGCCGTGACTCTATTTGCAATGGTAAAGAAGACCTTCCTGATTGTGTAAGTCATTTCATCAAATGTAAAATGCCACCTCGACTCTCAGGTGCCCCAAATAGTCACTCAGAAGGAAAAAAATGCCCAATCTGGGAAGTTTAATAGGAGTTTCCAGCAAGAAGCTGGGCGAGCAAAGAGGTAGCTCTCCACGTAAGGGTCGACGTGGGAGAAACCAGCTTCAGAGAAAGGGACAATCAAGAAAGACAGGAATCAAATTTGGCACGAGGTGAGGGGTGGGAATCTCCTCCTCAAATCCGAACTGCAAGGTTTGGGGTCTGAACACATACAGTGTGGTGCACAACACTTCAAGCAGAGAGGTGTTTTCTCCCTTCCCAGGCTTCCTCCTGTCCGCGTGCCCCCATCCAGGACCCAGGGAGCACCAGGTGGGAGTACCGTGCCAGCCTCACCCAGGTCCAGGAACCCCATTCTGGGCACTCAGGCCCTAAGCCTGAGGGGGCTTGTTCCCATGAAGGCCTCCTGTTGGCTGGGGTCAAGTTACCTGGTGAGCCCATGTGCCTGGGATGCGGGTCTCTTGCCTGACCCCGAGCCAGGATGGGAGGATGGCACTGCATGTGAAAACCCAGAGCTCCCCAGCACTTTTGGAGCCCAGCTGTGTGTCCCGGGCTTTCCTCATCACTGCCAGCCCAGCTCTGCTCAGGAGATATTCTTATCCTATCTTACCGATGAGGACACAGACACCCTGATGGCTGAAGTGACTTGCCCGAGGTCCCACAGCTCACAATGGGTAGAACAGGAAATTAAACTCAGGCCGGTGTGACCCCCAGCCTGTGCCTTTCCCACTGAGCCCGACTTTGGAGGGGAGAGAGGAGAGGAGGCGGTAGGGATATGTCCCTGGTCCTCTCATCCTTAAAGGGCCCTTAAAGATCATTTCTCTCGTCTCTGTTTCTAGGTGGGAAACAGGCCTGGAGAAGGAACTCCCTCAAGGTCACCCAGGGAGACAGGGACAGCTCTAGGACCAGGCCTGGGGTGTCCACATTCAAGTGACGCGGTCTGGCAGGCAGGGCAGACAGAATGATCCCGGGCTGGAATTCCAAGAGGTCATTGGGGGTCACCCAGCAAGACCTGGGGGCGCAGTATCAGTCTGGAAGCTTGGGCCAGGGCCGGCCAGCCAGGAGGCTCAGTTCAGGGTGGGCTCTCCCCAGCATGCCCCTCGCTCTGGAAGTTCCCTTGGCTGTAACTCTGCCCAGGAGCTGCAATCCCACCTGCCGGTGGGGGAGGGGTACTTGCTCAGGGGCTCTCCAGATGCTTCCTGTCCCTCCTGCAGCAACTCAGCAAAGCGCTGCCTTCCCGGCATCCCCCCACTCAGCCACACACCCCCTCCCCTTGGGGCCCCACAATGCCACCACCTGTTCCATCATCCACTTGCCATTTTCCTTTCAGCAGTCCCCCTTTCGCTTATGTAAATTTCTTTGAAAAAGAAACTTCCGGTTACCGCTCTAGATGGAAAATCAGAATCAGAATCACTTGCTATAATTAGGAAGGTAGCTCTAAAAATCCTCACAATGAAACCTATTGCCGTTAGTACACCTCACAGGCCTTTGCGACAGGCCTTGAAGGTGAGGCCGTCAGAGGTTCTTTGTTCAAAGAGACAGAGAGACAGGTGTTAAGGACCCGTCATCACCAAGTTGAGACTTGTCTTCGATTTACTCAGAAGGACTGGACAATACTGCAAGAGGAAAGAAGTTTCTGACCATGTGGACTGGATCGTTCGATGCTGTCTGTGCTTTATCCCCTACCATCTGGGTCTTGCTCCCTGCTGCTGGGCCCATGGCCCTGGTCCCCCACCCCCAGCCCTGTATTCAGCCCTGCTGGCTCTCCAGCTCCTCAGTCGTGGGCCTGATTTTGACTTTTGTTAATATTCTCGGCTTTCTTTCTTTCTTTTAAGATTTTATTTATTTATTTGACAAAGAGAGAGAGAGAGCGTGCCAGCGTAAGCAGGGGGAGCAGCAGAGGGAGAGGGAGAAGCAGGCTCTCCCCTGAGCTGGGAGCCCGATGCGGGGCTCGATCCCAGGACCCTGGGATCATGACCTGAGCCAAAGGCAGACGCTTAACCGACTGAGCCACCCAGGTGCCCTGACATCCTCGGCTTTCAACACCCCACTTGGAAGGCGATACCTAGGCTCCAGCTCCTGGCTTCATACCTGATTTCAGGTCAGACCCCCCCCAACTGGAAGGAAAATTCTGTCTCAGTCAAAACCTGAAGCTGCAGTATGTCCTCTGGTTGGTGTCACTGTGCGCCCCTGGTATGAACAAGAAAATACTGCTCCCCCAAAGAGGCCCTGCACAGAGCCCTACTCTCATGGTCTGCACCCAGAATAGGCTCTTGCCAGCCGTATCCATCTATCTGTGCATATTCTCATTTTCTCGGTAAACAGTGATTGATGACACTCCCACTATCTTGCTAGACTCTGCCAAGATCTAGGGACACAGGGGTGAATGGCACAGCCCCTGTGCTGACCTTATCGAGGTTAGAAGGGAGTCACTCACAGAGCAAACAGAAGCTCTGTTTGACAGAATGGTCTCCCTCAGCCAGGTAGTCAAGGAAGGCTTCTCAGAAGAGGAGGTGTTTAAGGAAGCCACAGAGAAGGCTAAGGAGGCAGACACTGCAGCATGGGGAGGGGAGAATTTTAAGCAGAGGTAAAGCAGAAGCACCCCTAAGCAGGAGCCTCCTCTGTCCCTGGGGACCCTTAGTTGAGGCCCCGGGCCCAGAAAGGGGGCAGGCCCAGGATGCCCCTTCCCCGATGTGTTATGCTGACGGTACCCACTGCAAGGAAGGGTTCCAAGTGCTGCCAAATAACGCCTGGCAAGCCACATGTGTGCCATCATCCATCTCCAGTGACTGGCTCGTTGCAAAGTGAGCAAGCTGGGAGCTTGTGTTTAGGGAGCACAGACCCTTTTGGTTACAAGCAACAGAAAGCCAGGGGAGGAATTTATTATCAGAAGAGTCTAGGAATAGACGAGCTTCAAGCCAAGTTGGATCCAAAGAATCAAACCTTGTCATCTGGTCTCTAACTTTCACTTTCTGTCTTTCTCTGTTCTGCTTCCCTGCTTTGCCTCTTTCTCTCGACAAGCTCTCCTCCTGGTGACAAGATAGCTGTAGCAACAGCAGGCTCCTAGGCTCCCTTCTTGGCAACCCCAGTGGCTCCCCCTCCAAGGCCTTGTGAAACCCCTCATCTGCAGGATATATACCAAACACCCTCATGTCCTTTCCTGAGGGGCCAGGCAGGGCAGATCCTGCCCCCAAGTCCGGCAACCACAGTGAGCTTGCCCAGCCTTCAACAGAAATAAGTCTTAACATATTGTTTTGTAAGCTGCTTTTCAAATTTTAAAATAGACTTTGTGGTTGTTGTTGTTTTTTTAGATCAGTCTCCAGTTCACAGCAAAATTGAGTGGAAGGTATGGAGATTTCCCACGTAGACCCAATCCCCACACACACATAGCCTCCCCCATGATCACATCGTTCACGAGCGTGATACATTTGTTACAACTGATGAACCTGCACAGACACGTCATTATCACCCAGAGTCCATAGTTTCCATTAGGGCTCACTCTTGGTGTTGCACTTTCTGTGGGTTTGGACGAATGTAACACCCACTGACATGTACCCACCCTTATGGTATCATACCGCATACAATAAAATTAAAGTATGATTAGAGTATGATTAAATTTTATTTATATATCATGAGCACTTTACTATAATATATAACATTTTCCACGTTGTTTTTTATTTATTTTAACCATCTTGTAATGTAATTTTCCTCATTACAGGCAACACCACAACAAAGCCCTGGATGCAGTGTCTTTTTGTATTGGTACACTCTCGAGGCAATTTCTAACTGTGGTGTCTCTGAACCATAAGCACTTTCCATGGTTTTGATAATGTTAATTTCTCTCCAGAGAGTCTGTGCTAACTCACTCCTCTACCAGCTGAGTATGAGAGATGCCCGTTTCCGTGAACCTTCCATAGCACTGGGATGGTAGCTCTTTTAAACTATTTCCAGTGTGAACGATGAGAAGTGGTATCCACGGCTTAATGTACATTTCCCTGGTGTTAGTATGAACATTTGTCATAGGCTTATTGGTCACTCTCGTTGTACTGAAGGTTATTGAAATGTTCTTTTTCCCCCCTTGCATCGGGCACTTCTGGAGGGAGGCGGGACCGAGGCGGGATCTCATCCCGCAATTTAAGAAGCGGCCAGCAGATGGCGCTGCCACACCGGCGGCTCCGGGAGCTTCCGCGCAGCGCTGGAGGAACGAAACCGGAGAGAAATTGAGCATTTCTCCCAAAGGGGCGGGGCGGGGGGGGGAAGTCTTTGAAAAACCGTTCGAAGGGGTTTGAAATAATACTAAGAAGAAAGTTTTGCCGGGAAGGCGCTGACGTTTCGTTGCCTCCTTTTCTGCCACCCGTCCCCCTCGCCCCCCCCACCAAGGACCCTCACTTGGGGTTCAGGACCTCACTTCCCTTTTCTGCTCCCGCATCCTCTTGCTGTAGCACGCAGACCCAAAGGGGCGGAAGGAGGCCTCCTTGTGGCCGTCCTCCCCCCCACCCCCCACCTCCAGGGGCTATCAGAAGGAAGGGAGCGAAACTGCAACTACGAACAAAATAAGGTGCCTAAAAATATAGGGCGGCCACCCCTTGCGGTCAGACATTTAACCTGCTGGCTCCTGGGGGTGGGGGCGGGAGTAAGCCTCCCTTGGTATGGGAGCAGGGCCCTTTCTCAAGTATCGGGGGAGGGAGCGTAGGCACCCCCAGAAGCCCTGCCACTTGGCTTCCCAGGAGGGAGGGTTTGGGTGCTACCTCCGACCTTCTGAGGCCCGGGGTGGTGCTGAGAGGTTCTCATCCATCTGCCTACTGAATTGGGGGAGAAGAGGAGCCACACTCTTTGACTTCTTTTCACCGTGAAATACCTACCCAGGGCCTCACCCAGAGGCTGTGTGGCTTGGATGGATAAGGGAATAGAGGGAAGGAAGAGGGAGATAGAGTGGGAGGAGAAAGAGAAGAGAAATCTACCTTGCTTGTTAGAGTGGCAATGGGTACAACCACTAAGGAAAACCATCCCCTGAAGCTGACCATAAACTATTACATGAGGACCCAACGATTCCTTTCTTAGGAGTATGCCCTACAGATGGATAGGCAAGCCTGTTCACCAGAAGGCATGAACCAGAATTTCCGAGCAGGACTACTCCCAGTGATATCCCCCAACTAGAAACAGCCCAAATGTCCATGAACAGTGAAACAGTTCAGTAGATGGTGGTGTATTTATATTTATATTTATATTTGTAAGTTGGAATATTATACAGCCATGAAAGCAAACTACACTTATACACAATGAAGCAGTCGAATCTCACAAGCATGGCCAAGTGTGAGCAGTCGGACCCAAAAGAATAAAGCCTATATGACTCCACTGAATGAAGTTCAAGAAGACGAGAAACAAAATGATGGTTGTTAAGGATGCTTACTTAGATCGCAAAACCCTTAAAGGGGGGAAAAAAAAAAGCAGAAGGGGTTAATATGAAAGTCAAGATAGTGGTTATTACTTCCGGAGTGTGGGGGGATTGTGTGGGGGGGACAGGGAGGATCTCAGCCCATGGGTAGTGTTCTGTTCTTAGTCTTGTGTAGTGGTTACAATGATATTTGCTTTGTAATAATTTGTTAAGCCATGCATGTATATTTATGGGCTTTCTGTTTGCGTTATATTTCACAATAAAAATATTTCAATAAAGGAATGGATGGATGCAGCAAATATGAATTCAGTATTTATTATGCACCAAGTTTGACAGCATGCAGGGCTGGAATTTGAACCCAAGGTTTCCGCCCCCGGCCTGTGCTACATCCCTGGGTATGGGGTGGGGGTGGGGTGATTACGTGAACTTCAGGCCTTAGACTAGAGAACAATGCAGCCTAAGATACGTCACACACACCCAGCTAACATGGTGCTCTGACTTAAGTCCATACTTGCCCTTAACCACAGGAAGGAATCATGAAAGGTGGACACTCAGGAATAGCCATCAGCCAGTGGGGCAGAGAGATCCCTACAGGTACCTCATTAAAATAATAGTGTGTGGTCAACTGGGGGGATGGCCCGAGTTCTTCCCCGCTCCCTGTCTCCGTGCTATTACTATGTGACGCTGCAGTTCGTCTCACTGCAGAGGCGGGGTCAGTTTCCCCACCCCTTGAGCCTGGGCTGTCTTGGACACTTGCTTAGGCCAGTATGATGTGGCACAAGAGACATCAGGCCAGTTCCAAGCCTTGGACTCGAGAGACCTTGCATGTTTCATTCTGCCCCTGTCATGAGAAGAACATACCCAGCGTATCTGGAGGAGGAGAGATTCCAGGTGCAGAGCCCAGGGAAGCTGAGATCAAATGACAGCCAGCTACTCCCAGATGTGTGGGCAAACTCCATCAAGATCAGCCACCCTCAACCGTGTGATCTGTGAACTTGAATAATAAATTGTTTTAAACCACTGGATTTGGGTGCTGTTTGTTACGGAGAAATAGCTAACTGAGACACCGTCTGGAGATAGCTGTGGGGTCTGGGGGACTTGCTGGGAGAGGGTCCTGAAAGGAGATGCCCAGGCTGGGAAGTGATCGGTGCCAGTCTGTCCAACACCCCTGCCTTTGCTGGATTCCCTTCCAGGCTCCAAGCAGCCTCCATGTCACCATCACCGCTGAGGTTCCTGATGCCTGGTACGCAGAGAGCACTCATGCCAGGCCCTTGGTTTAGCACCTTACACTCCTATACTTACGCTACACTTAACCCTCACAACAGCCCTATGGGTTAGGCGCTGCTACCACCCCTGTTTTACAGGTAAGGAGGCTGAGATCAAGAGGTCAGCTGGCTAGCCCAAGGTCACAGGGCTTGTAAGAGGGAGCTGCGATCAGATCAGACGTCTGAGCCTGCGCTTTACTTACCTGTGCCATCCTCCTCCCCATCCCAGCCCGCTCGCTCCCCTAGCAGCGCTTCCCCAATTGCAGGACACCAAGCCTCTGGGCTCTCAGGAAGACCACCCGCCTCCCTCTGCTTGCTTCCTCCTGGCCCTCAGGGCCACCCAGTTCCCCAGCAGAGAGGTGGTGCTCAGCAGCAATCCTGTCCCAGAAGAACATGGCTCCTACGGATAAACAAGATGCTAGTTGACAGGAACCAGCAGAAAGGATGTTTTGCAATAGCTCCCAAACAGGATGAAGTGTATAGGAGCAGAGTTTGTCATTCTGACAAAGAATCTTGGAATATTCGGGTTGGAGGGGGGACTCCAAAGCTAATCCTGTTCAGGTTTCAGAGTCTTTTTTTTTTAAAGCCACAGGGTCGTTTTCAAATGAAATTTGATATACAGAAAGCTGATACATGAGAAATGGGAGGCCAGGGGGCTCTACCTCAGACCCTGGGGTACTCCTGGGGCTCTACGGACCACTATTTGAGAACCACTCTGGTGAACCAGTCAGGTCTTTTTGCTGATGGGAAAGAATCTTAAGGTCACAGAGCACTAGTGTAGAAGAGCCAAGACTTGAACTCACATCTCCTGCCTCCCATCCCTGGGCTTGCTCTTCTGTGCCAAGCATCCAGAAATAAAAAAAACACTCTTTCCAAAAAGAAAGGCATAAATCTGATGGGGTTTTTTACATCGATTTTTTCAAAACGGTGCACTTGTCTTCTCACCTAGTCACTAGGATAGAATTGTTCGGCCATCAAATTTCGAGACCCTGTTTATCACTTTGTTGTGTTTAGCTGGGGGTCCACTGGGACCCTGGGCTCTTTTCCATGGGATCATCTCCCTTGACTCTTATCCTCTCACTTTACTGTGCAGTCCTTGTGTAGCTGGCTGCCTGCAGAGCAGCTACCCACTAGAGCAGCCTTCCCCTGGTGTCTTCACAACCTCCTCCACCTCCTAAGGTGCTGGACAGGCTGCAGGTGCCCGCGGATGCGGGAAGATGCTCCAGAGCATTCCCCAGGTCCAGAGGGAGCCAGAGAGGCCAGGGAAGGAGCGGAGAGTCAGGCATTGGGTGTCTCTGGGTTTCACCCACCTGCCTCCTTCTGGAAACAGCAGCTGGTTATTCTCCTCTGGGGAGCTGCTCCTCCCTGATTGCAGTCTGTATAATTGGGGGGGGGGGTTGCTGGAGCACTGGTTGTCCTTGAGCCAGCCCCTCTGTTTATCGGGCTTCAATTTCTCTGCTTGTAAGTTGTATTCGTTTCCTCGGGTTGCTGTAACACATCACCACACACCGGATGGTTAAAACCACAGAAATGTATTCTCTCACAGCTCTGGAGGCCAGAAGTCTGAATTCAACGGGTCCGCAGGACCACACTCCCTCTGAAGTTCTAGGGCGGGACCAGCGCAATGCCCGACTCCTGGCTTCCATGGCAATCCTCGGGCTTCCGTGGTTTATCAAGACATCGTTCCCATCTCTGCCTCCATCTTCACGTGGCCTTGTCCCTTCTGTGTGCATCTGTGTCCAAATGACCTTCTTCTCAGAAGGACACCAGTCATTGCATTAGGGCGCATCCCAATCCGGTAAGACCTCATCTTGACTTGATCACATCTGCAAAGACCCAATTTCCAAACAAGGGCACGTTCCCAGGTACCAGGGGTTAGGATGTGAACATATCTTTACAGGAGACGCGATTCAACCCCCGACATAAGTGGGTTATGTGCCTACTGGGTAGTGGCATCCCTGGATTTTGTGAGATAAATGTGTCAAGGACCGAACCAAATGACAACTTACCAGCGTCCTCCCCTCTCGGTCCATCACGTGACCCCACAGCCCCCTGCGTGGGCCCCCCTAAAAGCAGGTTTCTAGTCCTTTGTGCTACTCTCTTCAGTGGTGGGGATGGGTCTGTCTCCTCCTTGTCTCCCCCTGGGCACCTGGGGCCACTCCTGGGGGGTGAGCGAGCGGATGACAGGCCTTAAATCCATCTGGGAGTCCTTTAGGTTTGCCCTCCACATAGGCCTTGGACCCCACCCCTTCTCTGCCCCCACAATTCCTGCCTGGCCCCAGCTCCCCTTGACAACTCTGGCACCTCCTGGCTTTCTCACAGCCTCCTCCCTGCCGCCAGAGAGAACTTTCCCAACGGGAATGGATCATCTCCTTCCCCGGCTCAAAGCCCACCTCGCTGTCTTGAGACCCCAGGGATCTTCCGCTTATTTCTTTACCAGCCCCGGATCCCCACGGCACATCAGCCTGGGGGCTGCTCACTGTCTCTCCCTCCATTGTGAGAGAGTCCCTCTGGGGCACAGCTCACCAGGCACTTGCCCTTGGTACCTAGAGGAGGGTGGGACAGGGCTAGTGTCATGGGTGGTCGACCTCTGCAATCCCACGTGACCCCTACCTAGAAGGGCCTCAGGCTTGGTGTAAGACTCCATTGTCACTGTCAGAATTCTCAATACTTTTTGAACAAGGGTCCCCTATTTTCATTTTGCACCAGGCCTTCCAAATCACGTAGCCTCTCCCCGTGTCTGGTAGATAGAAGGTGCTCAGGAGGTAACTGCTGAGTGGTGCCGTAGGCACCCCTTGTGCGGGGAAGCAGATCTTGTGCCCTGCCCACCCCCCACCCCACCACCTCCAATCTCCTTCTGAGAGACTGGGCCTAGACCCTACCTGGGCTGAAGCCTAGAAAAGCTTGCAGGGGAGGGGAGGGAGAGAGCAGGGTAGGACACAAAGCGAACCTGAATCCCCTGCCTCTGTCCCTGGCTCCCTGAAGACACCTCAGAAAGAGCAGTGGCAGAGCCCCGCAACCAGGAGGGGCTGGGGGGCGGGGGTACAGGCTGCTGGAACCTCCCTGATGTGCCCGCGGGCCCCTCAGGAGCCCACATGATGAGCTCACTCTTGCGGGGCACAGCGGGATGGCCAGGTGCGCGGATGCGCGACCAGCACTGGGCGGGACCTCCCACTCCCTGGGTCCAGTTCATCCCAGACTGGGGTGCAGCCCCCCAGTGAGCTCATTCTTTAATGATCCCATTCTTTAACCTGAACCCCAGGCTGAGACGTCAGCCGCTTTCTCTCCTAATCATGGCCAGGAAAAAGCCTCGCCTCCCCGGAAACCCACCTCCCTCTTGCCAATCTCGGATTTCTACGGAGGGAGCCGCCTCCGCTGGGCAACGTGACTTAGCTAGGATTTGATGACATGCTCTTTTCTTGGTTGTTTTGTCTTCTTATGGACCATTCATTCCCCCCCCCCATTTATGTGGGTGACATAAATATTCCTTATTCAATTAAAAGGCTTACGTTAGGCAAAGGGAATCTTTGTAAATTGTGGCAAGGTGGGGGTGGATATGGCAGGCATTGTGGGGGACCCCGAGGGAAAGGGGGCGCTTCTGAACTCTGGTCCCGGCCCTCACCCAGAGTGGACACTGAGGCTCAGAGCAGGGAGGGGACATGTCTGGAGTCCCACCTTGGGTGGTGACCCCAGTGCTCTCCCCCAGCTGACCATTCAGCCTTACCGTCTGCGGTTCCTGACGAATCAAAGGCGGGGCTGCCACTTTCCTCCCAGAAACCCCCTTCCACCAAGTCCCTTGGGGCTCCCCTCTCCCGACATCGGGGCTCCTTGGCCCATTTAAAAACCCAGGCTGCAGGCGAATCCGCCTTAGCAATCCTCAGACAAGCAAGTCTGGAGACTGGAAATCATGTCTCTGCTTTGAAAACTGCCACCGACTACCTTCCCCACCTTCTGCTCAGTAAATCTTCACAGGCTGTGTTTTAAATACTCTTTCTCCTTTTGCTGTGATCAAAGGACTTGCTTGTTCCCCTGATAGGTGACAAAAGATGTCAGAAAGACTAATGAGAGAATGTGGTTGCCGCCCCCCCTTTCTTTCTCCCAGAAGAAGGGGGATCACAGGGCAGAGCTTCTTGGCCTGAGTGGTTAGGGTTGCGTTTAGGATTTAAGCAGGGGAGAGATAAGGGTAGAGGCTAGAGCAGGGATGGAGGAGGGGGCCTCAGGCAGGCTGATAATTTGGCGCCAGTGGTTGACATCAGTTGGGTGGACCTCCCAGCATGCATTTCCCCCCTGGGCAGAGCATCCCAATTTTGCTTTGGAATAACCACCCTGCCTCCACCAACATCTGGCTCAGGAGGCGTGTCTCCAGCCCCAACTAGGGGCTGCGTGTGTGACTCAGACCTGGCCCAGTGGAGTCTTATATTCTTTTGGCCCCGAGGTGGGTACGTGAGCCAATCAGAACCACGGAGAAGCAGCCTTGGGGCTCCAATGGGACTGAGTGCTAGGAGGAAGGACAAAACTTCCAACTCTCCTCTTGCTGCTTCCGGTGGGCAATGTGACCTAGCTAGCATTTGATGACATGGTTTTTTTCTTGGTTCTTTGCATGGGGATGCAAGCCTGGAGCTGCTGGGGAGCTTGCCCCAGGGGGACTAAGGAAATAGAGCCAAAAAATGGAGGGAGAAATGGTCCACTGAGTGCTGATTATCTTAAGCACCTAGATCAAACCACACCTGCGTACGGACACAGGAAACACCCTTTTTTGCTTCAACTGCTAAGTTTCTCTTTCATTGTGACAAAAGATGACCATTTCATGATCATCTTTTAACACCTGAATATGTGTCTTCGGGCGCCTCACTCCCTACCGTGACCCCTCCCTATCCTCAAGGATCTGACAAATACAATTTCTTCAATCACATTTCTAGGCATAATTTCAGCTCCTTCCAGGTTCATCACATACTAACACTGGAAGAGTCTCTGTTGGAGGGCACAAGTTCAGATGGGGAAACTGAGGCTCATTCAAGTGCATACCACATAGAGAGTTCCTAAGATTAGTCACACCTCTGGAGTTGTCTCTGCCTGGGTATCCTCGCACCCAAGAGACAGCCTAGAGGAATGGATCAAAGTCCTCACAGCCCTGTGACTCCTGCAACTTTTATCACTCTCCCTGAACTTAAATGTCCCATTTTATAGGTTCAGGGACTGAGGCAGCAGGGATAAGGAATGTGTGATACTCCTACTCTCATCTCCTTATCCTGACACACACTCATCACTTCACCTTACAGCTAGGAGAGAAGGAGACTGAGCACTGACAACATTGATTGTGCTCCTGGATCCTGCCGTGCCTGAAGGCCCTAGAACTATCTCTTGGATCTTTCAAGAGCCAACAAATCCTCCTTCAAGATTTATTTCAGGATTTTGTCACTTATAACCAAAAGAGTCCTGATTATATAGCTGTATTCAAATCTCTGAGGAGCCATATGCCATGGGACAAAGGGAACAACTATGCCCAGCCAGCCCCAGAAGTCAGGAAGAAGACCTGTCATAGAAAGTTCAGGCCTTCCATAGTCTTCCCCAGTTATCTAGGTGGGTTGGGAGCCCCCGGAAGCAGTGGGAGGGGAGGCCGGCCATGTGGAGACTTGGTGGAAACCAGCATGCATGGGATGGGCATAAATACCAGGACGAGGTGCCCTTGGGAGAGGGCCTGGTCTTCCGGGAACTGGGGCCATAGATGCCCCAGACCAATGGTTCTCAAAGTGTGGTCTCTGGACCAGCATCAGGGTCACCTGGGAACTTGTTAGAAATGCATCATCTCAGGCTCTGCCTCAGACCTACTGAATCAGAAACTGGGTGTAGGGCCAGCATGCTGTGTTTTCACAAGCATTCCGGGTGATTCTGATGCTGCATAAAGCTTGAGCACCATGGGCTTAGACATTTAGATAAATTAACTTATTCGGTGAGGAGAGGAAAGTATTGACTATTAAGAAGAGATGTGGGGAGCCCAGAGCCCAGCTCTGATCTTTCCTGTTCACAAGTGTCTCAGGGACCTTCAGCAGCTCTGGAAGCTGGTACAGGGTCATCTGCCTCAGGCCCCTTCTGAGCACCCCGTACAGCAGCCTGCCAGGACTGACCCAGAGAGGAGGCAGGGCCCACAGGGCGTGAGTGCAGGCAGAGGTTGACCAGGTGAACTTTAACCCAACATGCTGGGATCATACACTAGTCAGATCCCTGACTGCAGCCCTGTCCCTAACTCAAGTTCAGTAACTGCCTCCAGGTAGTCAGGATAAGGCTGCATTTTGCAGCAGTAACAAACTAATCCAACATCTTAGTGGCTTAACACATGGCACGTTCCTTTCCTGTTCTCACGAAGCCCAGAGCAAGTCGGGACACTTTCCAGGACAACACAGTGTCTCAGCAGACCAGGCTGCTTGGCTCTTGCAGCTCGGCTATCTCAGGACAAGCCTTCAGGGGCACAGAGAACTGCAAAGACACGCACGGACTCTTACCATTTCCACCCACGTCACTCCCGCTTGTAGTCCAGTGGCCAAAACTAGCCTTGTGGTCCCAACTAGCTTTGAGGGGGTTGGGACATACGAGAAGCATGTGGAGAGTTGATGATCGATAGAAATCTCTGCTACTTACCTGTTGGACACCCCCAGCAGCTGCCCACTCTGCCACCGCCCATGGGATTCCTCGTTTCCTCAAAAACACCTACTGAGGATTGACAAAGCCAGGCACTGTGAGCAGCATGGGATGTGGATGGACATAAACAGGACAGACGTGGTCTTAGTCCTTCAGGAGCTGGTGCGTGGCGGGAGGGGTGCTGGAAGATCAGACAGATCCTCCTGAACATTCCCCAGGCCCCCGTTTCTATGCCACCATCCTTCCTGACTCACCAACTAAGTTTAGTCAGCTTTCAACCCTTGACTGAGGCTCAGTTATGCCATCTGTACAATGGGCATAATAAATGAACCGAAGTCATCCAATAATAGTGATAAGAGTGACTCTCAGAGGAACGCCTGGTGGCTCAGTCAGTTAAGTGGCTGCCTTCGGCCCAGGTCGAGTCCCACATCGGGCTCCTTGCTCAGCAGGGAGCCTGCTTCTCCCTCTCTCTCCCTCTGCTTGTGTTCTCTCTGTCAAATAAATAAAATCTTTAAAAAAAAAGTGACTCTCAGATTGGTGACACCTCACAACCCTGGGCAATGGGGCCGGGATTCAAATGCCATCTGTCTGATTCCCGTCTTCCAGTCCCCTGAGTGGTCGGTCCTTCCTCTTCCTCCCTGGGTGAGCGGCCCCTGCAGAGTCTCCCTCAAACTTTTTTCCTTCCTTTAAAGTAGGCTCCATGCCCAGTGTGGAGCCCAACATGGGGCCTGGAGTCACAATCCTGAGATCAAGACCCGAGCTGAAATCAAGAGCCAGGCACTTAACCAACTGAGCCACCCCGGCGCCCCTAAACCTTTTAAGCTTTCTATAAGAATGAAGATCTGACAGCCCAGCCTCCCTGCCACAGCCAACATTAACCAGGCCTGGCCTCCAGCCAGCCTAGTCCCCTGAAGACAACTTGAGCCAGCCCAGCCTGATCTCCGAGGCATCCTAGGAACTGGCTCCCGGCTCAGGTCATTCCAGGAGGACCAGAGAGGCCCGCCTGCCACCGAGGATGCAGACAGGGCCCGCTCCAAGACCCTCACCTCCCGCCCCCCTTTCTCCAGACTTAGATGTCGTTGAAAAGCTTACCACGGGACCCAGCAAGACCACCCCTGCCACTATTAGAAACCTGATCCCGAGTCGCTGATTAAAACCAGGAGGGGGTTTTAATCAGCCGGGGCCATATGCTATTTAACTGAAGATGAAAGTACCAATGATAAGCATCATCTCGGAAAGGATGTCGTTAAAGGAAGAGCAGAACAGCGAGTGGTATCTTTTATCATTACAGCAGCCCCTCGCCAAGCTCTCGTTAGGGGCCTGGAGGCCCATCTGGGCCCTGTCTCTATTATGCAGCGCTTACGGTTTCATTGTGTCTGAGATGGCTCCCGAGCCCACGCCATGCTCAACTTCTAAATATACAATTAATGCCTATTAATTATAGTTTTCAAACCCGCAAAATGATCCTTCATTAACTTAATCGCCTCTTCTATTTTATCAGGAAATTGTATTCTCGCTTTCCATCATCCTCACATCTGAAGCCCCCCGGGGGCGGGTGGCACATGATGCTTGGCTGACTGGCGAGGGGAAGGCCTGCCTGTCCTCTGGCCATCTCGACACCCCCCTCCCCAGACCACCCTCTGCCACGAGATGGGAAGCCACGGAGCCGGGTCAAGCTGGATCCCAGGTCATATGGAATCGGATTGACATCAATGTGTGTGGGGGTGGGGGATAGAGAGCCTTACCTTCCTCATCTGTAAAATGGACATGACAGAAAGCCTCCCCCCACAAAGTTGCCGTGAGGATTACGTAGGCAGGGCTTTGTCTCCAGGGGGGTTTTGGCACCGTGGCATCGCAGAGAGCCCAGAGCAAGGAACGGGCTGCATCTTCACCCGAGCTCCGTGCATCCCCGAGCCCGTCTAGACTCTCCTAAAACCCTATTCCAGCTTTCTGTACATTTAAAGCATCTCTACACTTCTCTCCCTCTGTTTCCACAGCTTTATTTTAAGCCCTGTCACCTCATCTCATTTGTGCCTTAGTTTACAGCTAAGCAGGGAAGACAAGTAGGTGTGCTATGAGGGATGTGCGGGGAAGCCTACGAGGGGCATCTGCCCCAGGCTTGGGGGTCAGGGAGGGCTTCCTGGAGGAACTGGTCTCGAAGGAGGCATGGGGCAGGGGCAGCACAGACCCATGGCCCCCTGCTGTTTCGGCATGGCCGTTAGGGATGGTCGCACAAGCAGATTCACCTCACCACCCCACCCCCAGCAGAATCACATCCCATGCTGTGCCCAGTCTTCCTGCAAGGGCCCGGGCCTTCTCCAGGCCTGCAGGGGCCTGCTTGCAAGCGCACAGCCTGCCAGTGGGCCCTCGTCCTGAGGGCGATGGGGTGGGTTTGAAGTAGGGTCCGAAGGGTGACCTTCTGGGTGGGAAGTGGCAAGGTCAAACTCGTGTTTGCTTTCTGTCTGCACTGTGGGGACTGACAGGAGAAGCGAGGCTGGGAGAGGAGCTGACCAGGCCAGGGGACAGTTGACAGGCTTCTCTGCCCAGCTCGGTGCCACTGGGATGGAGGGCCTAGGTACAGGTGAACTCTCTTTTGGATGGAGAACCAACAAGTCTCAGCGATTGGATGAGGGGTGAGGAAGAAGGAGTTGAGAACCCCCAGGCTTCTGGCTTGGACTACTTGGTGGATTGTATCACCCTTTACTAAGCTTGAAACACGTTTTGGGGTAGGATGGCGACTTTGTTTGGGGGCATGCAGTTGGAGCTCCTTGTTAACAGCCTAGAGACGGTCATCAAGGCCATGGCCGTGGATGAGATCCCAGGAAGTGAGGCCATGGAGAAGAAAGGGGGCCAAGATCAAGACTGCAGCAATGCCGCCATTTTAAACACTTTTTATTTTGTCGATACTTACAGATTCTGCAGAGACAGTACAGAGAGGTCCCACGTACCCAGTTTCAATGCAGCAATTTTTAAAGGAGGATTCGGTAAAGCCTCCTGCTAAATGTGGTCCGGAGGGGCTAGAGAATGTCCAACAGGGCTTGGTGTCAAGAAAGTCATTTCACTGAGGATTCAGTTTGGTTGCAAGAGAAAGTGCTTTAAACAAGTGAAAAGTTGGTTTCTTCCTCGTTGAAGAGTCTAAATGTAGGTGTCCAGGTCTGCAACAGAAGTCCTGTTCCTTGGGGGCACAGGCTTCTTCCAGCCACTCCACCATCTCTAGGGCATTGTCCTTGTCCTCACGGTCCAAAGCGGTGGCTAGAATTCCAGCTATCACATCTGCTTTCCAGGCAGCAGAATGGGAAAGGGGATGGAGGAGAAAAGGGACAATGGGAATAAACAAGCTAGCTTTTAAAAAAGATTCCCAGAGCTGCCATATGACACCTCCTTTTGACTAGAACTTAGTGACGAAATTGAGTCGCGAAAGAGCCTTTATTCTTGAACTCAAAACCAGAGGTTCTATTACCAAGAAGAAAGGGAGAATGCATACAGGGGAACAACAAGCAGCGTGTGCCCAGAATCCAAGAGTGGAGGGAGAATGTGAAAGGAAGAGAATATGGTCACCATCATGAAACACAGCCAAGAAGTCAAGAAAGGTAGCTACTGAAATACCCACTGGGTTTAGGAACAGAAAAGGCAATGGCAACCTGGTGAGGATAATGACAATTGTCCCTCTGACTCCAGAGCCCTTGATCCTGAGTTCTCTACTTTTCCCAGAGGTGGCTTTTGTCAGGTGGTGGGGCAGGAAGACAGAGGTGATGGCCTGGAAGGTGCTGTGTAGAGAGTGGTGGCAATCCAGACCAGGGGCTGCTGTAGAGCAAGCAGGAAGTAGAGACAAAGGCGTGAAAGGACACTGGTGTGTGGGGAAGAACCAAAGGGGACCGTGAGAAGGCCAGGAGTGAGGACAGAGGGAGGTGGCAGTTTTTGTGGCTTCTGAGGTGGGGCACTTCTGGGCCCACAGTGACACCCGGGAGTGGGAGCTGGCTAAAGGAGAGGGAAAAAAGGAGGTCTCTGGGGAGTGGACGGGTGGTTACAAAATGGGGGGGGGGTATCCACTTGAGTGCTAAAATCCACCACGATGCTGCCAAGATGTCAGATAAAGGCAGACACTGAGTTCCCTTGGCGCAAACCCAGGTGCCTCCAACGCCACCCCAACCCTTTCACATTCTTACGGCCATTGTGACACCTGCCCCGAACCTTGAATGTTTGCCCGCGGATCCCCAGGACAATGTCCCAATTCCTCTCCTCTTCCTCAAAGGCCCTCCGTGATCGCCCGGCATGGACCAGGAAACCCCAAGGAACGGACGATGCCAGTGCCCTGAATCCCCCATGTAAAGCATTTCTGTGTCTGCCAGTCCATTTCCCAACTGCCAGCACCACCGAGGCTTTGCGGAAGGTCCGTCCGCACACCTGAGCTTGCTCTGCCGGCTAATGGCTGACAGCAATGGGTGGATAAACGCCCCGGCTCCCTGGCTGCGGCCGTGCGTAAGTCTGAGGAGTGTTCTACATGGGCTCCCGGCGTTCCCAGCGGGATTAAGCCCCCACTGTCCACGCTGCTTGGCTTCCCTGTCTCACTTCCTCGGTGCCCTAATGGCACTTCCCAGGATCACTTCGGAAGAAACGATGTGATCTCAAATCTTCACCTCAAGGAGTTTCTCCTGAGAAAAGCCAAGCAGCCGGAGTGCCCATGCTGAGCAACTTCCAACTTTTTGATGTGTCCTCAGAGTAATGAGCAAACTCTCCACGGTGACTGCCCCCCCAGGCCCTGCCCACCCTGGGCCTCCCTCTTGCTGAGGCAGCAGGCCTCCCTGTCTCTGCTCTGCGGTCCTCGGGCCCCTCGCAAGATGGCGGCCACCATGACGTCTCGCAAGCCCGTCCCCAGACTTCCCTTCGGGTCCCATTGGCCAGAATAGGATCACATGACGTTTCCTGAGCCAATCACTGGCAAAGGGGATGGCTTTGCCACGGTGGCTTAGACCAATGACAAAAGTAACACAGAAGGCCTCCTACTTCTGTGAGAGTGTTGAAGAACGAGGAGAAAGAGGAAGAGGGGAGGAGAGGGAGAAGAAAAAAAGAATAAAAAGAACAGAAGAACCAAAATTTGTAATGCCCAAAGAACAACTTTATGAGCCCAAATATTCATATTTGGCTATGTTATAAATATTAAAACGTGAAATAGTGACAAGACGGAACTGGTTGATCCTGCATGCCCTTCCTTCCTTCCTTCCTCCCTCCCTCCTTTCCTTCCTTCCTTCCTTCCTGCATATATTGAGTGTTTACTATGTCCTTGCCCTCAAGGAGCTCAGAGGCTACTTGCTGGGGGTCGGGGTGGGCAGACAAGAAAAGCACAGAGGACCGAGTGTGCAAAGGACAGGGTGTCAGAGGCATAACCTGTGGATCCCCTGATTCAGCTGTCTCCTCACCCGGTGCGCACCTGCCCCTCCTCCCAGCCATCCAGGATCATGCCTGCCCTACATAGCCACTCTCCTCCAGGAAGCCTTTCCCGATTTCCCTTGGTGTCCAGGATCTACCCTGTCCCTGTGTCCCCTGGGACCTTGGATGGACCAGGCGCTGGGTTGATAGTGTCTTGGCTGCCTTGAAGTGTCCTTATGTCCATTTGTCCTGTCTTCCCCATTAAGGGTGAGGGCTCCAAGAGGGAGGGGGCTGTGTCCCCAGAGCTGACCCACAGCCTAGGCTGACCTGCCCTGCCCAGGCCCAGCCCTCACACCTGCCTCTGGACTCCTCCTCTCCCTGTCTCTCCCATCAATTTCTTATTTCATAAAAATCAATTTCTGTCCCGTTTTTGCCATGTGCATAAAAGACTATGGCATCAATTAGCCTTAGTTCTCTCTCTCCCCCTCTCTTTTTCTTCCTCGTCTTTTTTGGAAACCTCTTTGTAGGGAAAATCTCATATTTCAGCAATTTGCATTATCCACACACTCAGCTTTGAAGTTCTAAGTTATGGTAAGAAAAGGACCCACTTATCTGCCCATAAAAAATGTTCAAAGCTTATAAATTCCCTGAAACAGATGTACATTATCATTGGATTTGCCTTTCTTTTTGCTAGAGCATGCCTAATAGAGTTTGGCCGCCCCCTGGCCCCCTTCCCCCGCCCCTGTTAGCATCTTGTCTCCACAGAAGCCCGCTCCCCACTGGGCCAGACTGACTTCAAAGGTCCCAGGCTGTCTGTTAGAAGCAAAGCACAAAGTGGGAACATAGGGGCCTTTTAAATCCCCCGCGTTTAAGTCAATATCATGCCTCCCTTCTTTCCCCTCTTCTGGTGGAAGGACATAAGTCAGCCATTCCTTTTCTGCCTTCACGAGTGCCAATTCAGCAATTACCCGAGAGAGAGAGGAAATTGAGGCCTCTTTCTCTCTCAGCCGCTGTATTTGCCCTCTTGTTCTTTCCAACTTTACTTTCTGTTCCTTCCCCCACTTAAGAAGATGTTGCTCAACGGCAAAGGAAGGTATTGCCGACCCTCGGTGTAGACAAGTGGATCCTTAGCACTTTTGTGGGCAAGAGTGTTACAAGCAGCTTCTGTCCGACAGGCTGCCATGGTGTCTTATGATGAGAGCCCCATCTCCAGGCGACAGTTTACAATCTCCCCTAACTGACCAGAGAGTCACACCCTAACCGCCCTCCCCGCCCTGACCTTCCAACTTTTTGATGTGTCCTCAGAGTAATGAGCAAACTCTCCATGGTGACCGCCCCCCCCCCAGGCCCTGCCCACCCTGGGCCTCTCTTGCTGTCTGTGTTCAGCCTCACTGACTTCCATCAGTTCATCCAATGGCCCACCCTTTCTCCCACCCCAGGGCCTTTGCACAAGCTGTTTCCTCTAGCTTTTCACCTGGATATTTCCTCCTTATCCTTGAGGTCTCCACTTGAGTGTGGCTTCCTGGAGAGGCCCTCTCCAACCCTGGTCTCAATCATGTCTCCTCTGTTATTCGCTCACACATCCCCCCAGAAATGATCACAGTTGATAACAATGTAATTTTTTCTGACTGTTGTTCCCCTACTAGGTTGAAAGTTCTGTGAAGGGAGGGAGGATGTCTATTTTATTTGGCGCTGAGCATGGCTCCTGGTACATAGTAGTGGATCAGTAAATATTTGAGGGTACAGACAGAAAGAAGAATCTGGAGATGAATTTGGGACAGGTGTGGTCCAGGGAAAGGCCAGCTGGGCCTGAGAGGAGCCTCTCTGAACAGTGAGTACCAAGTTTGGGTCACCTTTGCTCTGACCGTGTCAGTTTTGGAGTGGTCAGCTCCCAGAGACAGACTTGCAGGAACTAAACCACACAGCAAGGCTGAGTGAGATACTTGAATGCCAACTTCTCCACAATGAAGGAAGGAAGGAAGGAAAGAAGAAACAAGGGAGGGAGGGAGGGAGGGAGGGAGGGAGGGAGGGAGGAAAAAAGTCACATGGACCGCACTAGAATATTCCGGTTAGGAATTTCTGAACAAATCACAATCAGATGTTGCCTTTTTGAGGATAGAATCGGAGGAAACGAAATCAGGTGACAATGGTCATCTGGGGAGGATCTGGCCAGGGGACAGAGCCATCCAAAGTCACCCAGGTCCCATGTGCCTGGACTACCCCAGGAGCCCACAGACCAAGCCCAGTGGTGTTACCCCCCTCCCCATGCTACCCAAAGCATCCGCAGTACATTCCTGGTTTTCAGTCTGTCCAAATGCCACGACCCATCCCCGAGGGCAGAGTCAACATGTTAATGAACCTGAGCACCATCTGTGAGAGGGGAGGCTCCCTGCCCACTTGTCTTTATGAATGCAACCAGCAGAAAAGCCTGGAGCACTAGAGCGGCCCTATGTGAGCTCTAGCCCGGGGTCACGTGGGGAGGCCAGAAGGCACTCTAACAAGTGTCTATCCTTTTTTTGTTTTGTTTTGTTTTTAAGATTTTATTTATTTGAGAGAGAGAGAATGAGAGAGAGAGAGCAAATGAGAAGGGGGAGGGTCAGAGGGAGAAGCGGACTCCCCGCTGAGCAGGGAGCCCGACGTGGGACTCGATCCAGCGACTCCAGGATCATGACCTGAGCCGAAGGCAGTCGCTTAACCAACTGAGCCTCCCAGGCGCCCCTAGCAAGTGGCTATCTTTGCAGGGCCTTTGGGATTACAAAATAATCTTTGGTGAGCAAGACCATGCTTTGGTGGCCACGGATGTTAACTAAATAATCAGAGGCACAAACAAGAATATACGGCCGATTCTGATTATTCACAGAGTCTTTATTTATGAATTTGCCTACTCTCTAAAATGTAGCGACTTGTAACCTCCAAATCGATACTCACGGTGCTTTCACACTCGAGCAGCAAAAAATTTAAGCCCCTTAGATGTGTGGGTTTCCAACTGACGTCAAACAAGGCGATGTTCTGCCTTCTTGTTTCAGCTCTCATGCTACAAACAAGTGTCCTTGCTGTTGTCTACTTCATGCCACACTTCTTGTATTTGTGTGCCTTGTGTTGGTGATTTCGCTGTTTAAAATGCCCCCCAAATGTGGTGCTAACATGCTGTCTAGTGTTCCGGGGCACCAGAAGGCTGTGAAAACGCATGTTAAATCAGCTTCATTCAAGCATGAATTACACTGCTGTTGGCCATGAGTTTGATGTTAACGAATCAACAATATATTGTAAATCAGGTGTCTTTAAACAGAAACACACACACAACAAGGCTAGGTATTGACTGGTGGATGAAAACGTTGCAACCAGAGGCTCGCAGGAACCTAACCCTTTACGTCTCCTAAGAGCGATGGTTCAGTATGTGCTAATTCAGTGTTAGCAATGACTGTACAGAACGTAACAGGACTCGACTGCAATTACGAACGTGATCGGTGCTATGAAGAAGGGGACCGGCAGGGCACCATCTTGCTGCAGCTGGGGTCTCGGGCTGGGCCAGCAGGCCCACCTCCCAGAGCTTCCCCTTCACTCACATTTGCCCGGACTTGGCTGGTAGAGGAGAGGGTAGGACCAGTCTTTGCTCATCTTTGCCAATGTCCGAAGGCTCCTGGAAAGGGAGAGTCAAGTGGCTAACAGCTTGCCCCCTCCTCAGGTGTCACTCTGTGTTTAACCCTACCACACATTAACCGTGACCTTGGTATAAGTCACTTAGCAGAATAGTCTCATGGTTTCTTCACAAGGGTGTCCAAAGGATGTCAGCAAATGCAGGCTGAGCATACAGTAGGTGCTCCATAAGTGATAAGTAGGGTGACTTAGACTCCTCAGTGATCCTGGGGCTCAAGGCCTGGTCCCAGGGGCCGGACCAAACTCTCTGAGGACAAGGAGAATCCCAGATGCAGGGCAGCTAAGAACTGTCCCAGAGGCTCCCCGTTCCCCCACCGGTGGGGGAAAGGAACTGCTGGGCATGGCTCTTAGGGCACCAGTCTTAGCGCTGCCACATCTCTTTAGGGCCCAGAGCTGCCACTCCAAGGCCCACTTGTCTGAACCACGCGCAGCCCCATTATGTAAGTGAGATTTAAGGCCCAGAGAGGGGGCGGCGGGTGGGGGGAGTTTTGCCCAAGTTCACACTGCAGGTCAGGTTTGGAAGAAATGGAGTGACCCCATCGAACGTGGAAAGGAAAAGTAATAGGGCAGGTGGGGCAGCCCTCAAGACTGCAGCTCCTTCCCCAGGAACCCAGGGGGGCCAGATTCTCATAACAGCGGCTGCCATTTCTTGAGGGCCTACTGTGTGCCAGGCTCTGAGCGGAGCACTTTGCACTCACTGGATCATTTACTCTGATCCTTACAACACCCCAGGGAGGTGGGTACTCTGATTAGCTCCATGCTGCAGAGAAGGCAACGGAGGCACAGAGAAGCTGGGCCGCTGGGCCCATAGCCGTCCCACTGGTCACACAGCTGGGAAGGGGCAGAACCAGGTTTCAGTTAGGGTCTGCCTGACCCCAAAGTCCATACTCTCAACCACCGGAGCTGAGCCCCCAAGCTTGCATTTGGGGCCTGGCTGCTGGATCCCATCCCCTCCTCAAAGTTCATCCACCAAACCAGAGGTGCAGGATCCAGGAGCCACATCTGGATCTGCAGATGGGGAAGGGCCAAACGCCCAACCTGAACGGTGAGACGCAGCCCAGAGTCAGGAATCACGGCCAGTGCCGGGCCTGGACAGGGCAGTGCTGGGCTTCCCCACAGGCCCACCCTGAGAACCCCCCTCATCAGCAGTCTTTCTGCTGCGTCCTCCAAGAGAGCTGAGCCATGTGGGGATTTGTTCAGGGACTGTAATGTGTAAGACTCTCTCCTCTTGTATTTCTCCCCTTGCTTACATCTCCGAAGACCCTGGAGCTAAAAAGCAAAGCGGATCTCATTAGGCCCATTTTACAGAAAAGCAAACTGAGTCTCTGAGCAGTGAAGTCGCTGGCCCATGGTCATCAGCTCAACCCAGCCAAATGGAATCCAGCCAAAGTCTTTTGAGTTGGGACTCTTTCCACCCACTTTGCCTCTTTACACAGTGATGGGCATGGTCTCACGCAGGCTGGCACCCTCTGCAAGGGGCCCCCAGCCAACCCTGCCCCAGCTAAAGGAGGAATGGGGCCATGTGCTGAGGGCGGATTTCTAGAACTGGCCCCAGAGATCTTCCCCGTGAAAATCCTCCCGTGCCTGGAACGCCCCCATTAGCATCTAAAACGCTGCCTTGAACAGGCCCAGGTTTTCATGGGCATCGCTGGCCCTCAAAGGTGCTTGAGCATCTTCGGGGTCATGAGCTGAGATGCTGCAGGGGCAATCCAGGGAAGGCGCACGGGCCCCAGTCTGACGGGGCGCCAAGACACTGGCGGGCATGCGCACTATCTGAAGGGGCATCCCAATAGCTCCTGGGGATCCCTGCCTTGTTCGGAAGCTGGGCCTGGTGGAATGGCATTTTTTGACCTTTATGAGAAAACCTCAAAATCTAGATATATAGATGAAACCTTCAGATTTGGGAAATTAATTCAAAATTTTTGAAACCCCAGATGGGTCAATCGTGACATGTTGATTGATGGGCATGTGTTGGATACAGCCCAAGGGATCAGAGGGTAGAGGAGAAAGCCCGGGGAGGCTCAGAGGAGGCAGGGGATGGGAAGGATGGGAGGGCGACAAGCTCTCAGGGACGTGGCTCTGAGCCCCGCACCATGCCCCCGCCCCCACCCGAGGCACCGTAGACGGCTGACTGTTGGACCAGCAGGACAGGCCTCCAACAGTCTGGCTACAGCCAAGCTTTGCCTAGGCAAGCAGGATCTCCACAACGGCCCTGGCAGAGTCCCTGGCCCGGGACTGAGGCTGTGGAAACCCTCTCCCCAGACATCACAGATGCCGATCCCCACGTCCCCCAGCAGGCAGCTGAGGTCACAGACTGGAGAGGGGGCCCGGGAGCTGGTCTGGACTCAGCTGCAGGAAGGAATGTCAATATGGACTGCACACGCCTCCTCTGGACTCAGTTCTCCCATCTTTAAAATGGGGACAGTAATTCCTGCCCAAACAAAACCGGCTGTTCACAAACACGATGAACATTCAGCCAAATGTTCACTGGTTTCCAACGGTGGGGGACGGGTAGGGGGGGGTGGGGACACCAATGCAGTGAGGGGTTGTTTTTTTCAAATAAAGCTCCATTTTGTCCTTTCTTTTCTTTCTTTCTTTCTTTCTTTTTTAATTCTTTAAACGGTAAAAGACTGCAGTTTTCTTTTCTTTTCCATTCTTATTTAACAAAATTAGAAGCCGGTGATGCTGTGTTGCTTTCCCAGACTTTTATCTGAACTATGACTGCTTTGTACAGCTCCACAGTCAAGGATTCAGCCGCAGGAGAACGCCCATAAACCCTCCAGTCACTAAAGGACTCCCAATCCGCAATCCCCTCCCTCCTGCCCTCCTTCCTCTGACATTCCTTCTTTTCCCTTTAGTGACCACCTACTGTGCGCATGCTCCAGGAAGGGCAGTTCCAGAAGTCCCTGCCGCGGCAGGCGGGCACCTTCCAGCCTCGGAGGAAGCCAGCAGCCACAGCGAGACGCTGACAAGTACTGCTGACTGCCCCTTTGTCTGGGCACCGGCTAAGTTGGCTCCAAGAAGTGAGGCCTTGTTGTTCAAGAAACAAATAGAGTCAGCTTTGATGAACTTCTCCAGAATTTTGCGATGAGAAATATCTAGAAGGGAGTTATTTTAGTGGAGCAGGGGGGAAGTCAAAGCTTGGGGTGAGGGTAGAGAGTTGGGGGTAGGTAATCCTATTGTAGCGCTCACAGCCCCTTAAGGTCTTCATCCTGATCGCCTCCTCTAGGGCCTCCTCAGATCCTGGTAGTTATTCCATGGCTGGATAATCATACCCTGATTACCCTTCTTCTAAATCTCTGACGCCCCTCTCCACATACCTCTTCCCTCCAGACATGGAGGATTAGGAAGGGCCTTCCAAAGGTCAGCCCAGACACGGCCCCCAATGCAGACCCTTGGAGGGGCGGGGCAGGGCGCCCTAAGCTTGACCATAACCAAGCCTGGGTCTACAGTGCTGCAGAGAGGGTCAGCTGGTGGTTGCACCAAGCCCCTACTCCCCAAGGCTGGCCTTGACTGAGGACACCAGTGCCTCCCGCATCGAGCAAGGACTCCAAGACAAAGTGGGAAGATCGAGAAAAGGCCACTTGCATCTCCTTGAAGAGCCAAGAAGGAAGGAGAGTGTGTGGTCCACACACCAGGGGTCACTGTGGACCCATCCTAGTTGGAAGACACGCCTGGGAATCTCACTAGAGCTGGCTGTCCTTGGGTGCCTGCGGTTTTGCAGGGAAGGGTATTGAGGGCCCAGGTGGCAGGGCAATGAGGAAAAGAACTCGGCCTGCACCCGGAGGGCTGTTACTGAATTATCCAGTTTTGTCCTCTGGTGTGGCCGTGGCCACTTGCTCCAACATCAGAAGGCTTTTTGGAGGCTCGCGGTGGGACAGGGGCATGGGGAGCGCTCTCTGCCTCATTTACACCTCAGTGCACACGCTCCTGAAGGTAGGGCCCCTAGGGTTCCACCCCGATTGCTCCAAGGTGTAGCCGCGGGGTTTCTCACGCTGTGGCCTCTGGGCCCAAGGGCAACAGCACTCCCTGGGGTGGGAGCCGGTCAAGGGCACTCATGCCTGCTGCCATCACAGCCCAGGCCCACATGATCTCACTCTCTGCGGGGAGGGGCGGGGGGCTGGGTATCTGCATCTAACATGCTCCCTGGGAGAGTCGTATGGCCCCTGAAGTTAGGGATTTCCCTCGAATGGGGCCTTCTGAGGTCATCTGGGGAGAATGCAAGGCTCAGGGTTCTCAACCTGGCTCGCCGGAAGTCCAGAAGTCCCCTGGGAGCTGAAACACCTTGAGGCCTCTTCAAGGTCAAGGCCAGCCTTGGGGAGTAGGGGCTTGGTGCAACCACCAGCTGACCCTCTCTGCAGCACTGTAGACCCAGGCTTGGTTATGGTCAAGCTTAGGGCGCCCTGCCCCGCCCCTCCCGGCTATTTCCTTTGCCTCTTCCCTCCAGACATGGGGGATCAGGAAGGGCCCTCCAAAGGGTCAGCCCAGACATGGCCCCCAATGCAGACCCTTGGAGGGGCGGGGCAGGGCACCGTAAGCTTGACCACAACCAAGGCTGGCCGCCCCCCAGATCAGCGAATCAGCATCGGAGGTGGGCCCAGGAACTGGTATTTTAAAAAACCTCCCCGGGTGATTGTGAAGCCCTCAGGATGAGAGTTAGAGGCTGTGAACGTTCCACTCTGCCCTCCCCGCCCCCACCCCCGACGGGGTGGTCTATGCCCAAGTCATGTCTGGAGGGTCTCCTGTCGAGGTAGAGCCCTTCTTGTCTCCACCAGGCTTACAGGCTGAATGCACCCGGATTCTTCCCCTTTGTGGAGACAAAGTGGAGGGGAAGAAAGCCCAGGGGATGGTCAGTGGGAGCTGGGGAAACAAGGCCAGGCTCTGAGTGTCATTTCCTCCCCGGAGTCACCTTCTGCTACTAGAAAATGGGTCTCACACTCGTTCCCCCTCCTCACGTTAAAGGAAGATGCTGAGGGCAGAAAGCCCTTGGCGGAGACATACATTAATCCATAAAATCATTCAAGGGCACAACAAGCCCCTGAGAACAGGGGCCAGGTTCAGAGGTCTGCGGGTTTGGGAGAAGGTGAGAAGACAAAAACCAGATCAGAGCCCCCAACAAGGCTAGTGATGAAACTTTAATGACTGGGGAAAGGTGCTCTTGGCAGCACTTTTAGGGGTCACTAAAGCGTTCGTCTGAACTACCCATATTGGTTCTGCAAAACACAGCACGTGCACGCGGAGAAGGGGTGAAGCCAGGCCGCGCCCACGGGGTTTGTGGGGCAAGGGCAGGGCTGGGAGGGCAGAGGCTGGGCCTGGACTGGACAAGAGCAAGGCTGCCGTGGAGTCTTTTGGGGCCTGCCACCCCCAGGTGTGTGCTGGGTGCAACCCTGCCTTCAATGAGCAGGTGAAGACGGGGGTGGGGGGTCAGAGGGTGTCACAGTCGGCTTACACCAGGCACCTCTCAAGGGTCCTCTTTCACTCCCGCGAGTGCTGACGGGCCTCCCAGAAGCTGGGGTCATTAGTGGCGGCGGCTGACAGAAATGGTACTTGAATACAGGCCGCCTTCCCCTCCTCCTGCCACCTCCAAGGCTGCCTTCCCTCCGGCCCTGTAATGATGTGACATCTAAACGCTGAGAACAACGAAGGAGAAGCCAAAGAAACTGCTCCCAGCCGTTTCCTTTGCCAAAAAGTGTCATTGGCATGGCTGGGTGGCAAGTGCACGAGACCCCCAGGCTCCCCGAGCCCCCAGTGCTCCCCAGGAGATAAGAGCAGCGCCGGGCAGCTACCAGCCTCACACCTCAGCCCAGCTGGCTGCCTGACACCCCAGACGTCCTCGGGGCCCCGTGACAGGTGAGCAGGAACGGGGCATCCTAGCCACCAGCTAGTGATTGTGCGCGCGAGCGCGCGATGCTGGCCAAGCCGAGTCCTGTCCCCCCGACACCTTCTCCCCAGGCCCCAGAGCAGCTCAGAGCTCAGGGCCCTGGAGAAGCAGCAACAGTTCCTCGGGAAAGGATGTCAGGAGATTTGCAAACAAGACAAAACTCACCCATACCAGCCTGCAGGAAAATGTGCTCAAAGCCTCACCAAGAAGTATGGTTGACCCCTTCTAGTTTTCTTTTCGCTCCCTGCTTCCTTGTTTCCTCCCTTCCTCCCTTGCTCCTCTTCCTTTTTCTCCCTCTTCTTCCTTCAACTTCTAACTATTTGGAACAACTTCTTTTAGAGGTCATTTAAAATCTACCAACATTGAAATCACACATGCCCTTGAACTCAGCAGTTCGGTGCTGGCGCTGTCCCTCTTGCTTCTGCTGGTGGGCACCGGGTCAAGCTGAGCACAAGGACCCTCCGTGCCACTGGGATGAGAGACCCACAGGCCTGGCAGGAGGGGATGGGGCAAGTCCGTGACAGTGCCTCTGAGCAAGAGAAGGCTGAGCAGCTGTTAGAGAGAAGGGGGCCGAGCTCTATAACCACGGGGGTTAGCTCTCCAAATACATGAGGTCACAGAGGAAAGGCCTGAGTATGAAGACTATGTTACTCCTCGGGTAAAAATAAAAAAGTGGGGGTGGGAAGGGGATTAAGCAGCATGGCAGTGTTTTCTTTCTTAAAAATAGATCTGAAATAAATATTGTAAACTGTCAGCTTTTGTCAAATCTGGGCGGTGTGTTCAGTTATTGTTACCGTTTTCTGTTTCAAACCTTGTTTGAAATATTTAATAGAATAACGAAACGGGGCAGGGGAGAGAGGGATGGGTGGGACACAGAGGATTTTTAGGGCAGTGAAAATACTCTGTATGATATTATAATGACGGATATGTCATTGTATATTTGTCCAAGCCCACAGAATGTCCAACACCAAAAGCGAACCCCAAGGCAGACTACGGACTTTGGATCATTACAGTGGGTCCCTGTAGGTTCATCCCTGGTTAAAAAAAAAAAAAAAAAAAGTACCATTCTGGTGAGAGATGTTGATGATGGGGGAGGCTGTGCATGCATGGGGTAAGGAGTATGTGGGAAATCTGTGTATCTTCCCCTCGATTTTGTCGGCAACCTAAAACTGCTCTGAAACAAGTCTTTTCAAAGAATTAACAAAATTTGAGCGGGAAGATATCTTACAGAAATGCATTTATCTTGTAAATAATAATGGCAGCTAACATCTTCGTGGTGCTCCTCTGGGCCGGGCTTAACTCGGTGAATTCTTGCAACAACCCCATGGGATAGGTCTCTTATGATCCCCCTCTGCAGAGGGGAAACGGAGGCTTGAGAAGTACCGTGTATCGCTTGAAGCACAGAGCACTGGGGAAGTCAGAATTTGAACCCAGGCAGCCTGGCCCCGAAGCCTGGGCTCACAACGCCCAAGCCTCACTGGATGATTCAGCCCAGGGGGAGCCCGGGAATATTAGAGTCAGGGATTCTTTAGGAAGTGTACTTTTTACTGCACACCCGCCCATTCTGTACTATTTGAATCTTTAACATGTGCACAGGTCACGATTTTTCAAAATGGTATTTTAAATAAATCCCCAGTTCCTAAGAAATCACCGAATCCTGGCGGGCGTGGGGCTGCGAGAGGTGGCGTGGAACCCCCTCTCTGGGGCTGAGGGAACACTCTACAGCCCCTGCAGGGAGACTCCCCACGTGGACCCAATCCCTGGTTCCTTTCCACCTTGCAGCAATTCTAGTCCTGGGTCCCTGCTCAGCAACCCTGCCTTTCCTTTCTTGCCGCAGACTCCGCCCCCTGGCCACCGGGGTAGGACATGTGACCCGAGGTGGGCCATA
Organism: Leptonychotes weddellii; assembly: GCF_054177405.1. Classification (NCBI taxonomy): domain Eukaryota; kingdom Metazoa; phylum Chordata; class Mammalia; order Carnivora; family Phocidae; genus Leptonychotes; species Leptonychotes weddellii. Next base: position 29,955,575 of record NC_138384.1, read on the forward strand.
GTGATTGGCCCAGGAGTGGGTACCGGATCTAGCCCAGCCAATCAGAATCCTGCCCTGGACTATCCCTAGCAGAAGATCCTTTTCCAGCTGGTCGTGGGGCTCAGAGGGCCCGCAGCCCCCCACAGCGTGACCAAGCCTATCGAGGTAGAAGTCTAAACCAAGAGCGGGAGGAGTAGGACCCAGCGCCTCTCGGCTTCATTCCCACCCTGGCTCCTGTCCTCTCAAAGCCAGCTCCCTCCCTGCCTTGGTTACATTCCCATCCGTTTGAGTTGGATGCCGACTGACAGAAGCCCACAGCTCAAAACAAGGGAAGCCCTGACCCAGTGGTTAAACCCCCCAGTGGTTACAGGGGTCTGGGAAGACTAGAATCCCAGCTCGGCCACCTGCTGTGTGATCTCTAGCGAATTAACCTCTCTGAGCCTGACGCTCTCCCTGAGTTCACTCTCAAAAATAACTCCTTACCAGCCAGGTTAAACCAAACCCGGAGGCTCTGGAAGAGGAGATGCTAGCTGGCAGCCACGCAGCAGAGAGCCAGGCAGCTGGCCACTCCTTCATGTGTCCCTCTCTGCCTAAAAAGAACGTCCCTGTGGCCCTCAACAGCTCCCTGGCCTTGTGGCTCCCTCTGGCTCCTAGGGGCTTCAGCCAGTAGTGTCTCAAAAGGATGCAGGGCAGGAAGGAGTGAGGCCAGGAGATGGATTTCCCTGTAGGGTCCCCACAGGCTGGCTGCGTCCCCGAGAGACAGCCCCACGGCTCTGTCTGAAGATGACTCCCATCCTCTCTGCTCCACTGTAGGGGCGGGAGTGGCCCCACATATCGCTCGCCCCGGATTCTGCACTCTTTCCGGAGGCTTGGCCCACACTTTGTAAGTATTCCCTCAGATTACCCAGTCGGAGATTGTGTCATGTTTCCCACGGGACCCCGACTGGTTGACAGTGGTCCTTTTCCTAGTCTCCCCAGGCTCTCATCAGACGAAGTCGTGCTCTGTGCAGGACACTGCTCCGGGGCCCCAACTCTGGCCACTGTCCCCATTGCCCTCCCAGCTTGTGGATTCCAGCAGGCCTCTCTAAATCTGTCAGACCCTGAGCCCCGAAAAAGGACCTGCCGAGGAGAGGCAAGCGACCATTCGCATCTGATGGACAGTGGTCCCCCCAGGAGGCACACAGGGTGACATCTGGGCTCCGAACGTGTCTAGAGAAGCAAGCCACTGATTTCGGCACACCGGAAAAGTTACCTGAGAGTGTATATTTATAGAAAGATACATGGACAGATGGCGCCTAGCCATAGATAAGGAAGCTCTGGTAGAGAACCACGTAGGTAGGTCTATATTTGCCAACGGTAGAGAACATGAGGTTTCCACATCTTGGGTCACAACCGACAACACACAAATGCCCGATCTGGGAAAACCACGCTTGTTTTTGTGGTTGGGTTCCCTCTCCAGAGGTTTCCAAAACGAGAAGGCTGGTTTCAGGGGCAGTCTTTAAATATGTGTGTGGGTATCTTTCTAAAGAAGAGAGAACAAGGGAAGGGAGGAGGAGAAGCGTATTTTCATGTGGTGCACGGTAGAAAAGATGGGACTGGTTTGGGGCGAGGACGTGATCCCGCCGGAGGGGCAGGAAAGGGAGCTCCAGAAAGGACAGCTAGGGTTTCTAGGCTGGGACATAAAAACACAAGAGCCAGGAAGGTCGCGCGTCCGCGGTCCGCTGAAATCCCTTGTAGCACGTTACAATCAGTTAAGGGCAAAAGAAAATCAGAATAATACTAAGAGGTAGCAGCTGTTTATCTTCTCGGAGATTTCGAGGGTCTCTGGAAGCGGGCCAGGTAAGGGTGTTCTCCTGGAAGAGACTGGGGTAGGGCACAGTTCTGGCCGAGGGCTCCCCCAGAGCCGGGAAGGGTGTGGACCAGCCTGCGTGGAAACTGCCCCTCGGGAGCCCGAGCGAGCGTCCACCCTCAACAGGCCACTTCCAAACCCAGAGTCATTGTCTTGGGTAAGTTATGCAGTCCTCACAACATATAAATAAAAGTTTAGTTCTGTGTTCCCATATATCTTCTACATGGAGGCTAGCTGAATATTAGTGGAGTAACAATAATTATTAATAACAATAATCGTCATAATAACAATAATTAATAGAATAATAATGCCTTGGGGGGCCTGGGGAAGGGGGGGTCCTTCATATGGCCGGGGTGGGGGCTTCCGGGGAGGGGTCTATGTCTGGTAAAAGTGGTGATAATGGTGGTGATGTTCGTGGTGGTGGTGATGTTCATGTCTCTGGACCGCCTGGCCGGCCGGGCTCTCATACACCACCACGGCCGGCAGGTCCCTCACGCGGTCCCTCCCCACGACACTGCCGCCCACGGCCAGGGGCGCCTGCAGACCCCGGCAGCCCTGCTGGCTCTCCTTGGCTCGGTGCTTGTGCTTCTTGGGCCCAAGGGGTGCCAGCGCGGGGAGGAGGGCGGGGCTGGCGGCCAGGTGGGCGGCTGGGGACCCGGCGGGGACGGCGGGGCCCACAGGGGCTTTGCTTCGTGCCCCTCTGGCCACGGGGCCCACACCCACGCTCTTGCCCTGGGCCTTGGGGGACCTCACAAAGTGCTTGCTCCCGTCCTGGGCGCCCCGGAGCCGCTGCTGGACCTCCGAGACCTTGGCGAATGGGGTGTCAAGGAAGTGGAAGGAGCCCGGCTCCGCGCCTTGGGGCTTTCGGTGTGGGACGTGGATGGCTTCTGGCTCATGGGAGCGAGACCGAGTGGGGTTGGAGGTGCGGGGGGGCAGCTCTGACTTCTGGGCCACTGATGGGGAGCCTAGGAACCAATTTAACAGATATTTCATGAGCACCTACTGTGTGCCGGGGCTGCCCTGTGCCCCAGAAACCCCCTCCAGCCCCTGTGCTCCAAGACTGGTAACTGTTCAGAGAGCGCCCCTCCCCGCCCAGACTGCTCCTCGCTGCCTTGGAGGAACCTCTCTGGAATGGAACTTGGCCATCTGCGAAGGGGGAAGATCTGTTGCTTTGTTAGGTCCTTAAAAATAAGTAACTCCCCTTCCAAGAGAGAGAAGAGAAAGAGAGAGACACTGGTAGCTGTCTGAGGTCATGGGAACAGAAGGAAATGGACAGGCGTGTTCTTTCACTTGCGGAGGTGACCAACAGGGATTACACGTAGGAGGAGGAAGGGGAGAAAGGAGTTGGGGGTGTGAAATTAAGTGGGCTACCTCTTCATTTATCTTAGCAGGGGGTCAGCAGATGTCAACAGCTGATGAAGACAGAGCAGCGTTTTGCTCATGGAACAGGGGAGGGGGGGGGAGTGGCCTGGGGTGGGGCACAGAGCCACTGTTTCCATTGCACGACAGGCCCTGAGATACTATTTGATTTTGTTCAACTTGGGGCATGTGTTCATTTTTAAAATGTTTTTAATGTCGTCTCCTCCGAGAAGACTCTTTAACCTGTCCAGTAAAAGCTGCACCTTCCCCCAGCCCAGGGGGGTGTAATGAGCGCCACCTGGCACGCCTCCCCCCGCCCAGCCCTCCCCTCGCCCCGCCTTGCGGGTAGCAAGAGCTCCCTTACCGGGCCCAAACTGGGACGTGTAGTTCTCTATCCCGGCGAGATCTAAGTAGTGGTTTCTCCTCTCAATGTTCTCATCCACACAATGGGGGTAGCAGCCGGACTGTTCCAGACGGCTGTCACCCTGGAACCTAGGGCAAGAAGGCCAGTGAGGGGGTGGGCACCGGCCCTCGGTGGGGGTAGCCCCACGGTCTCCTGGGAAGCCACCGGGACGAATCCTTCTGGACCCTTCTTGCACCTCCTTCTGGGTCTTGGGAAAGGGTGGGGACGGGAGGGAGTGGTCATCTTGGCAATCTGTGTCTCTAGTTCCTTCCCTGGCCGTGGAGACGTAGACCTCTGCTGGCCTCCTGGGCCTTCTGGGAGGACTGGAGAGGCATTTGCTTTGAACAGGTCCAAAGTAAAGGTGAGAGGTTACTGGTCAGAACTTAAGCCCAAAAGTCAGGCTTCGAACCATATGCGCCCTGGGCAGACAGGAGACCTCACCCCTGGGTTGGTTTCCCAGACAGTGTGGGCAGCAGAAGCCCCCAAGCCACTGGAGTTGAGGCGGGCAGGCTCTGTAAGCCAAGAATGGAGTGTGTGTGTGTGTGTGTCAGGAGGGGGTGGGGAGGGAGGTGCCCCCAGAGGCCACCTTTCTCCCACTGCGGGAGTCTGGGCTCCATGCCTCTCCCCTGCAAGGCTCTCTGAGCTCCAGCCCCACCCCTCTCATCCCCCCCCCCCCACTCCCCAACACAGCTAGCCTGCAGCCTGCATGCCCCTCCCCACACCGAGCTGTGGCCCCTGCTGGGACTGCCTTCAGTCTTTCCCCTCTGGGCGGGTGCCTGTCCCAATCGGGTCACTTCTTTTCCATTCCCTGGGGCAGGTACTGCCATCCGGCCCCTGACTTCCGGCCACGGATGCCTCCTACATCCTCACACCTCCTACACTGCTGTTACTTTATATTCCTGTTTACTTGATGCTTTTCTTTAAACACGCTCTCTCTTCACTTCCCTCCCTCCTTTCCTTCCCTCCCTGAAGTTAAAGAAATAACAGGTGGACGAGAATCGCAGCCTTACAGTCCCTTAGCCACAATTCTGAAATGCAAAAAGCCTGAAGACAAGATTTTTCATAACTTCTTTGGCAGCCGAGCCTGCCCTAAACGGATGTAAAGGGAACTGTAGCCTTTATATCACTTCGTGTGGATATTCATACGTGTCGGCGCAGAAATTTCAGCGTGTGAAATCCCAGGGTGCTGCCCAGATGCCAAGTAGAATATATGAGAGATGTGCTGGGAACATCTCTTCTAAAACCCAATGAATGCTGAATTTCAAAACATTTCTGGCCCAAAGCATTTTGGACAAAGGAACGTGGACCTACATTCAGTCATTTTCTAAAAACAGAGCTTGATTTGTGAGCCTGTCCTCTGAAATCACTGCCCCCTGACGAGAAAACAGACTGGAGCCCCCTGCTCAAAATCCCTCAGATGCAGGTACGCAGCTGGTGCTCAGTATGTGCTCAGGGGCACTAGGCTGTCATGCACCCCCCACCCCCAGCCGCACATATACCCACTGTACCTGAGTGGGGCTCGCTGCTTCTTCTCCCAGCTTCGAAGCTCCTCGGCGGGTTTGGTCTCCGCTCTGGGCCTCGTGCTCTGCAGGTCTGAGTCCCACCCGAGAAACAGCCAGCTGAGTGGCTTACGCCTGTGCCCACCAGCTTCCTGGCTCTGGTGAGGTTTTCTAAGCTCCCCGGCATGCAACCCTTGACAACTGGCCCACAGTGGCTCACCATGGCTCTGTGCGAAGGGTTCTCCATGCCAGGACCAGACAGAGGGGTCTCACAGCTACCTGGCCCTGTACCTTCTCCCCCAGACTCCCCGCTGGCCATGTCCCTGCCCACCTCCAAGGCGGTGCCTACACAGGGCCTCCCACCTGTATATTCCTTTCTTATCCAAATCCTGCTCTTTCAAGAACCTGCTCAAACTCCACCTGTCCACAAAGTCGCTCCCAGGAAAAGACCCCAGGGCTCCTTTCCATTCTTCCCAGGGCAGGGTGTGATCCTTCCTGAGAGCTGGGAGTGGACTGGCCTCTGTGGCCGGGGCGGCCCCCCAGCCCCTCACCGGGGTGATTGAGAAGGATGCCCTTCTTGCCCTGGCTTCCGTCGGGGGCCACCGTGAGCTTCACCCGCAGCGTCTTGCTTGACGTCGGGGAATGGTTGACGGAGGAGTCAACCACCTCGTAGATGGTGTGCAGCAGGCTGGTGATGTCCTGCAGGGGAGCGAAGCAGAGAGCCACCCGGGGCTTCAGCCACAGGGCATCCACAGCCCCGGGAATCAGAGGCCCCAGTGAAACCTGAGGAAGGGAAAGCCCCCTGGCTCCCCCAGAAGTCAAGCCTAAGGCAGAAACGTGCATATGACGTTCATTTGGGAGGGGATCCTAGGATGCAGGAGGAAAGGGGCAGGGAGCGGGGGATGACGTGAATGAGCAGGTCCAGCCACAGGCAACCCAAGTGGCACTTGGGTCCTCGGAGGGACTATGTGGACCCCACCTCAGAAAAGTCTCATCCCGGGCACCTGGGTGGCTCAGTCGTTAAGCGTCTGCCTTCGGCTCAGGTCATGATCCCAGGGTCCTGGGATCGAGTCCCACATCGGGCTCCCTCCTCGGGGGGAAGCCTGCTTCTCCCTCTCCCCCTCCCGCTGCTTGTGTTCCTGCTCTCGCTATCTCTGTCTCTGTCAAATAAATAAATAAAATCTTAAAAAAAAAAAAAAAAGAAAAGTCTCATCCCTCCAGGGTAGAGTTGCCCTGGGGGGTGATGCTACATTGCCGGGACTTCCGGGCTGTCCCGCAAAGGCTGAGCCAGCGCCCACTTGGAGAAAGCTCTCACGGTGGGCACTGTTCACCAGCAGCAAGTGAACTGAGAGGCAGGTCAGGGAGACTGCTGGCAGAGGGGCCCCGACAGCACCTACTTTGGGTCTGATGAGCTCCTTCTGAGGGAAAACTGGAAAACTAGATGTGTCGCTAAAGATAAACTATTCTGCGAGAACTTGACCCAATCTCATCTTCTCTCTGGGCCTCAGTTATGCCCTCAAGCAGAACAGGGATGTCCAACCCATGCTCCGTGAAGCGTCTCAGAGACTTCTGACCGGGGAATGGAGGGATAAAATAGGTCTCCCTTTGTTCTGGGCGTCTGTTAAGGGCGTTTGTCTGGCGGGGGGAGCATGCAGGGGAGGCTTCCAGCTTTAAATGATGAAGCCTCTGGGGGCACCTAGGTGGCTCAGTCGTTAAGCGTCTGCCTTCGGCTCAGGTCATGGTCCCAGGGTCCTGGGATCGAGCCCCGCATCGGGCTCCCTGCTCCGCGGGAAGCCTGCTTCTCCCTCTCCCACTCCCCCTGCTTGTGTTCCCTCTCTCGCTGTGTCTCTCTCTCTGTCAAATAAATAAATAAAATCTTTAAAAAAAATAAAATAAAATAAAATAAATAAAAATAAATGATGAAGCCTCTGGAAAAGGTATTTGCTCTCTATAGATCGGGCCCACAGATGGCCAATTATCAGCCCTGCGGCTCTTCATAAACAGACAGACTCAGCCCTCACCTTATTCCCAGACAGAGGTGACACCAAGCACTACCATGGCCAGGCAGGTATATGGATGAGTGACCCGGAGTGGGGAACCCACAGAGGTGGCTCCCACTCGGCACTGCTGACTAGCTCCGTGGCAGTGCTGGCTAAGGGAGGGTCATTCCAGAAATCCAGAATCTTCGGCTAAATCTTCAGAATCTCTGATACTGGAAACTCATTTAATTTTTGTCAACTCCCCGTTTTCCCATCTCCCCAGCCCCTGCTGACCACCATTCCACTTTCTGACTCCATGAATCTGACTCTTCCAGGTACCTCATAGAAGTGGAATCACGTGGGATTGGTCTTTTTGTGACTGGCTTGTCACACTTTGCGAGAGGTCCCGGAGGCCCATCCCTATTGTGGCACCTGGTAGGATTTCCTTTCTTTTTAAGGCTAAATAATACTGCATTGTATGTATATGTTTATCCACCCCTCTGCTGAGGGAAGCCAGGGACACTTGGGTGGCTTTGCCTTTTGGCTCTTGGGAAAAATGCTGCTGTGGGCCTGGGGGTCCAGGTATCTCCTTGAGACCCTGCTTTGGGCTACAGAGACTCAGACAGAAGTGGAATTGCTGGGTCATATGGGAATTCTGTGTTTAGCTTTCTGAGGACCTTCCACGCGGCCTTCCACAGCAGCCGTGCCATCCGAACATTCCCACCCACAGCACACAGGGGTTCTGCTGTCGCCGCTTCCTCGGGGACACTTGTCATTGTCGGTCTATTGGGTTTTTTCATAGTAGCCATCTTAACGCATATAAGGTGAGATCCCACTGCGGTTTTGATTTGCATCTCCTAATGATGAGTGATGTTGAGCACCTTTTCATGGGCTTCTTGGCCATTAATTTGTATCTCTTCTTTGGAGAAATGATCAAGTTCCTTGCCCATTTTTTAATTGGGTTGTTGGCTTTCCTGCTGTGGAGGTGCAGTTCTTTTTATATTCTGTATATTAATCTTTTATCAGATACGTGATTTGCAAATATTTTCTCTCTTTCTGTAGGTTGCCTTCCACTCTGCTGTGTCCTTTGATGCACATTAGTTTTGAATTTTGATGTAGTCAATTCATCTATTTTTACTTCGGTTGCCTGTGATAACTTAATTTTTAACAAAACCTTCTGGGGGGCTGGGCCGGAACATCTCGGGGCTACGTTGGGATTGTGAAGGCTGCCAGTTTGAGACCCAGGCTCACTGGCTCACTCAGCAATCTCAGCTCCTCTGGCCAGGCCCGCAGAGGACTCCTCTTCTCGCCCCTTCTTCCCTTGAGCTGCTCTGCACACCCACGTTTGCCCCCTCCTTCTTAGGAAGTCCATGCAGGAGGACCCAGTGTCTCCATTTTACAGATGAGGAAGGTGAGGTCCACCAACATTATCCCCCAAGTGTCCTATCTCAAGCCAGGGTGGGGGGCAGTGACTCAGGGTCTAGGAACAGGCCTGCTCTGGCAATCCCAGCTGAAAAATCGACTCTTGCCTGTACGGGGCCCAGCACACAGAAGTAGATGCTCGTGAATATTTATTGCACAAATGAACAGGTACTTTCTTCTGAGTTGGGAAGTGAGCCCAGACGCCAGCTCTGGGCCATAGCTGCAGTGAGGTGGGAGCCTGTCTGCCCCAGCGCACAGAAACATGCCTGCAGACAGCCAGAGAGCATGGAGGGGACCGGTATTTATAGCCAGCTTTGAGGAGTGGCCTTGGGGCTAAAAATAGACCAAGGGGAAACACGAGGCTGGGTTCTCCCTGGACTGGAAGCCAGCCCCCTCGCTCCTCGGCAGGAGGAAGACACGATCCAGGGATGGCCTTCTCTAGGCCGGGCTGGGGCACCCTCCTCGGGAACCCTCACCTCCCTGCTCTTCCTCTCATTACCGAGGGTAAAGAAAGGCAAGATGCAGAACCAGATGGCAGTGTCTGCCCGCGGGTTTCTGCAAGGCCTCCGAGCGGGGGGCCAACCCTCTTATGGTCAGCATCTCCGAACCAGCAAGGAATGAAGGTGGCGGCTAACAGGGGCAGCGGGGTCTTGGCTGCCACATGAGTGAGAAGACAGGGCAATGCCACCCACCGCACCCCCAAGAAGCCCAGCCCAGCTGCCTGTGTGGCCTTGAGAGACAGCTGGGGCCACCGCCATTCAGCTCAGTTAACCAAGCTTCGAGACTGCAGTGTGCTTCCCTGTGAAGATAATTACACCGCAGCGGCCATTCCCAAACAGGATGGGGAGGAACGGTGGCCGCTTACTCCACACAAAGCATCACAGCTGGAGGGAGACGGGGGTTCACCTAAACCATGCCCCCCTCCCCGGCCTCCCCAACATCTCCAACCAAGAAGGGTTTCCACTGCTTCCCAAGTACCCAGGTCTCTCTTGGGGCTTTGCCTGCCCGGAATCCATTCCCCTGCCCCCTAATAACTGCAGTAGCTCAGACCAGGTCCTGCCCCTGCTTGATTTTATATTGTGAGCCGATTACACGCCCCCTCTCACTTTCGGTCTTCGTGGCTCACGTATCCGAAAACTTCCCCTCGGCTCCACGACCCGGAATAGGGCCATCTCAAGCATTGCAAACCCATGGCAAAAATGACTGGGTGAGGGCCACTCGTGTGAGGGGGTCGGAGCCAGTGAGATTTAGTTCTGGAACTTCTGAATTGGGAGAGCTGCTGAGAGTCCCGGATAGAGGGAAAATGTCAGCCATCACCTTGCTACTGGCCAGGGGCAGGGCTGCTGGGCAATGAGGAACACAGAGGAAACAGAGCCACTGCAGGTAGCTAGTCTTGAAGGCACCGAGCCTCTGGATCCAGCCATGCCTGAAGTCAGTGCCCTGGACCACATTTCAGTTATGTGAACCAATATATTCCTTTTTTTTTTTTTTTAATCTATAACAGTTTGCTGGGATTCTGTCACTTACCTCCCCAGGAACCCTGCATGATTTTAAGTCACTCACAGTTTCTTCCTCAGCCCTGTTCGAATATTCCTTAGGCCATGGCCTGAGGAAGAGATACCCTTTTTTCACCCAGGCGTCCCCTCTGACAGCTTCTCCTGCACCAGCCACAGAAAAGAAAATCTGTAGCCCTGAACCAGGCAGGGAGAGAAGACAGCAAAGCTTCTCTGGGGACACCCCGGACGCCCTCGTGAGCTGCACGTGACGCGGGCGCGGAGCCAGCCATGCTGCTCTCAGACCCCTGTGCAGACCGGTAGCAGGTCCCATATCTGAAAACCAGGGCCTCCTGGGGAGGGAGAGGATGTCGCAGAGGGACAGTGGGAAAAGCAACAAGGAGGCAGAAGGGGTGGCACCCAGGCCCAGGGTGAAAGGGAGGCAGAGACTGCAGTAGCTCCAACCAGGTCCTGCCCCTGCTTTCCCCAACCCATCGGTGGCTTCCCTGAGCCCCAGGACCCCAAACCAGGGCCTGCCACACGGGTCTCCTCCAGCACCTTCAACACCCCGAGCACTCCTGCTCTGCACCTGCCGGGCGCCTCTCCCCCAGCTCCACACGGCCACGCTCCCCTAGGAGGTTCCCTAGACACACGGGCCCCTCTCTGTCACACTGTTGATCTCCTTCACCTCACAACCGTCCTGTAACTGTTTGGGACCGGCCTCCCTCAGCAGCTGTCGGAGCCACAGGCTGGAAGCTGTGTCTGAACTGTTCGTCCCCTCGTCCCCACAGCTGGGGCATGGCGGATGCGCACAGTGGGTGCTCAGTATTCAGACAGAGGCGTGGAAGAAGGGTGAGAGGCACACAGGGGGGACGGAGGTGTGGCAGGAGGGCGGAGGGCAGAGACGCCGGCGTTCAGAGGGAGAGAGTGGTGAAGCACAGGCCCGTGGCCAGGCCAGGCATAGAGTTCTCGGTGCTGGGGGTGCTCATTCCTGCCCGGCAGAGGGAGGCACTGCCTGGCCTCCGTGTGCCCACCCGGCCCCAGCTCCTGGGCGCACTGGCTGAGGTGGGAAGTGGCCTGGGATGGTCGCAGCCCCTGCCCCAGCCAGAGCTCTGGGACTCGAGGGAGGAGGCAGGATGGGACGTTGTTGGGACTCAGGGTCCTCCTCTGGGGAGCCCTCAGGGCTCTGCGCCTGCCTCCCGCCCTTGCCCTCCCCCGGGGGGGGCAGTGCCTAGGCTGAGTGCAGGGGAGCCCGGCCACCCCGTCCTCTGTCCCCGCTGCCCACTCACCAGGCAGCTGCGGGACAGCCCTCCAGGTCTCCCTGAAGCCCCGGCGGCCCGGCAGGTGCACTCACCTCACGGGTGACCTTGCCATTGTTGTCAAAGTCGTACAGGGTGAAGGTCCACTCCTGCCGGCTGTCCTCTTCTACGGACACGTCACACTGTAGCTCCTGGACACAGACAGACAACCACGAATGTGGCTGGAGTACCCAGAGGCCAGGTCACGGGGCGGCCGCCTCCCCACTGCCCTCCCCAGACCTCGTGTGAAGGAAGAGCACAACAACCACGACATGAGGGACCAGGTGGGGAGGCCAGGCCGGGCAGGGGAGGTCTGGCCCCGGGAGAGACGCCTGCAGGGGTGCCGGACAGCCTCTGGGTCTTTGAAGGCAAAAGAAACACGGGGTGGGGCGGGGGTGTGAGCTGGGGGTCTGAGAGGAGGCTTCGTGGCCTCAGGGCGACGGAACCTGGACCAAGGGACAGAAGTTACTGGAAGACACAGGGACTAGTAACAGGAAGCTATTACAGGATGCCCAGGGTGGCCACCTGACCTGGAAGGCAGGGGAGGGTGAGCGAGCACTAAAAGGTAAAGCCCCAGCTCAGCCCCGGGTGCCAGCAGGTACATGGCCCTCCATGGCTGTGTGACCCTGGGCATGGCTTCTCTGTACCTCAGTTTCCCCTCGTGTAAATCATGGGAAAGGCCAGTTACTGCTCTCACGAGGCAGATGGGAGCATGAAGCGCCCCACCCCGCATCCCCTCGGCGTTCCCGGGCAGCTGTGGCGGACGGTTCCCGACCTCCCACCTTAAGCAGCCGGCTTCTGTGTCCGAGGAAGACCCGAAGAGCCGGGGATTGAGCGCCCGGGGCAGTGTGAGGCATTCTGCACAGCCCAGCTGCTCTGGCACCAATCCACCCCTTCACCCACTGGTACTGGCTTCCCTCCTTTGCTGCTCCCTGCGATCACCTGCCAAGTGCTTGCCTCAGGCTCTGCAACGGGGGAACTGGAAAAAGCGTGGAATGGTTTGGCACCTAGAGAAGTCCAATTAATGATAGTAGCTGCCATTGTCTTTGCTGTGATGTTAACATATGATGCACGTAATGTTAACAATGACTTCATTATCATCGCTCACAGGACCCGACACGTCTAACCACAGGCACCCGAGCTGGGCAGTGATGAGCTCTGTCCCTGGCAGTGTGTATGGAGGAGCCAGCTGAACACCAGATAGAAAGTTCGAGAAAGGCTGGCTGGTTTGCCAAAGAGGGTCACAAGAGTCTATGAAAACAAGCAAAGATGCCCCCAGGCCATTCCGTTCCGCGTCTTGCCTCAGCTGCCCTCCCCTTTTGCAGGAAGACGGGCTCGGGCCCCCAGAGAGGAGCGGTACCTGGCCCCTGAACACTGGCAGGGATGTGCCCGAGCGCGGCGTCCCTGCCCCCAGCCTCTGCAGCTCGAAGCCAGTTCCCTCCAGCAGTCCTCGGGCGGCCCACGCGGAGTTCAAAGTCAGCCTTCCCTCAGTTGTGACATGCCCATCTGATACCTGCCAAGTGCCCGCTCTGCTCTGTGAGGCGCCGTTTCATGTAGTACAGCGCTCGCCCTGCACACATGCCCCCCCCCCCTCACACACTCACACTCACACAGCGTTCATCTGATTCCTTCTCGCTGGCCCTCCTGCACGGCTCCAAAGACAGCTCGGGGTTCAGTAACTATCCCCCCCCTCAACTTCTGTCATATATGTCTTTGTCCTCCCAGCCCCCCACCACCTGGGCTTCTCAGGTGAGTCCTCCTCATGGGCCGTGGATGAGTCCCGGGCAGTCAGCCGGGCCCTCCCAGAAATCGGCCCACTTGGGCCTCCAGGGAAGTGAGACGTCTCGGTCTGAGCCTTCCCTCTGCCGCTGCACTCGGCCCTCGGCTCTGCCAACCACCCCAGGAGACACGCAGGGACGCCGGTGGGCTCCCGGAAGCAGCTAGCAGCCCCAGCTCCCCAACGGGATGCTGCCCGCCCCCCTCAGCTCCTGCATTCAGGGCCCACTGTGACCCGGCTCACACCCTGTCCCGAGTCATCTCCCCAGACCACCCACCATCACTACGCAACACGATGCAGCTTTGTGTCCACACAGCTTGCGGCACCGACAGGCCTCTGGGCCTTTGCTCCTGCCGTTCCCTCAGCCGGAAGTGCTCTCCTTATCCCAGGGGCTCCGTGTCCTCACCTCTCCCAACTCCTACTCCTGCACTCAGAGGCTCAACTCAGACCTGCATCCGCCCCGTCTGCTTACAGCCACCACCCTGCACACACTCAGGAACTGCCTCCAAACCCTGCACGCCCCAGCCTGACCGAGGCGGCCACCCCTCCGCGTGCTCCCGGACCCCCATCACATCCCTAGCTGTGCAGTTACTGGGTCTAGGTCACTCTCCCGTCCCCCTCACCACACCGTGCTCCGGGAGGGCAGGGCCATGCCCCATTCACTGTGGGGTCCCCTGGTACCCAGCAGGTGTCAATCAAGCTTGGTTGGAAGGAAGAAGGAAAGTGCTGATGTGATAGTGGACACCCTTTTAAGCATGTTAGGCGCATTAACTCACCAGGCCTACGATAAATACCCCGATAAGAAAGAGACTGAAACTACCCACATTTCCCAGGGGAGGCCAGTGGGGATGGGAACCCTAGGCTGCTGGCTCCAGAGCTATGCCCTAGTGGCCTCATGGAGGGAAGCAGAGAAGGAAGAAGGGAGGGCAGAGAGAAGCTGGTAAGCTCCGTGCCAACAGACCCGGGTTCCGCTCTCCGGCACCCGGCCCTGCTTGGTACACAGAAGGAGCTTAACGTACTGTTTGGGATGGGGCAGGACAGACAGACTGCAAGCTCTAGGGCGACGTGTTCCTTTAGCTGTTGACTGCATGGGGAAACTGAGTCCCAGATAGGGCCTCCTGCCACTCTGCCTCCAGCCCACCCGGGAGCCCCGACATGTTCCCCAGAACAGCCTCAGGAGTCGAATCAAAGGCTTCTTCCAGTAACGAGGAAACTGAGGCCCAGAGGGGAAGGCAGTCCCCTAGTACAGTAATGGAAGCGCCAGGGCCAGCTGTCCCCCCGGCCCCCGCTCACGTCCTCCCCCAGACTGCCGGGCCACAGCCCCGTGGGATGGCAGTGCTGAGTCCTCAGGGCCCACGCGGAGCTGGGGCAGCCCCAGACGTGGCGGGACAAACCTCCCACAAAGGGCAGCTGTTCACACGGGAGGTGAAAGCCCTCTGCATCTGGACGGGCCTCAGCGCCCCTCCTCGAAAAGCACTGCCAAAAGGATAGAAGCCCTACTCTCCAGAGCCTAGCGCCAGGAAAGGGAACTTACTTCAAATTTCAGCTGCTTCTTGGAGCCCGGGCAAGATTCGCTCGCCTTCTCCCTCTTCTTCTCATCTCCGCTGGCCAACCCGTCTGTCTTCTCGGGAGGCAGGGCCACTGAGGGGAGAGCAAGTGAGACAGCGTGAGGACCGTCCCCAGCTGGGCCTCGGGGCCACCACACCCACTGGGGCTTTGGTCTGGGGACCAGGTGCCCGCGCGCTAAAGTCAAAATCACTTGGCTTTCTGGCCTCGGGTAATGTCCAGGGCTGCCCGAGGGGAGCCCCCCTCCCAGGTCACCTGTGCCGGCCACTCAGATGACCCCAGGGCGCCTCAAGGCCGCCATTCTCTGCCCCAACTATACAGCCCAGATAAGCAGCCTGCAGCCAGCCAGACCAGAGACAGGTGGACAGGAAGCTCATAGACCGTGGCCACTTTCCACACAGTCTCACTGCCTTCCCTGCTGACGTTTTGGCCTCGAAGATGCTGCCGGCCTGGGTCCAGGCAAAAGCACGCCGGATGGGCAGTCAGGAGGACTGAGGGAAACAGGAGGTGCGGGGCCTCCCTCAGGCGGCCTGAGGAGCAGCCTCAGTCTCTGCTTGGGTCCTCCTGACACTATGTGTGACCCAGGGTGGGTCGTGTACCTTCTCCAGACATCTCAATGGTTTCCCTGTCAACAGGGATCAGAGCAGTCCCCTCCCCAGAGGATCCTTGGGTGGATTCAGTGAGCTAGGACTGAAAGGGCCAAGAGCCCAGGGCCAGTACACAGGGTCCTAGCAGCTGCGAAGAGTTACAGTCAAGGGGAATGATGTCCTCTTCTCCCTCCCACCCCAACTCAATCTCTCGGGAATCAGCACAGTTGGTAGCTAAGTTTTCTCAAAATGGAGGCTTTGGGAATGCAAAAGGACACAAAAGCATTGTATCAAACACAGGCAGCCTGGGATGGGGAACAGCAGGGAGGGAGGAGCTGAAGATAAGGATGCTCCGGTCAACAGTCCAGACGGGTGGGGACAGGAAGGCCACGGCAGCAACAGACTGACCTGGCTCCATCCACAGCTCCCCTCCCAGAGGGGCCTGAGTATTCCCTTTCTCTTCACTCTGGGTACACCCAGAGGGATTCAGGGGGACCCCCCCCCGGCCCGCAACGCCCCCACAGCAAGGCAACAACTCCTTAGAGCTGTCAGGGATCCAGCGGGAGACCCTGTCTCAGCCCCAGACCCCAGCTCCCTCCTGGTGCTTTCACAGAATGAGGCTGATAAGGACAAACCTAAAAGGAGATCCAGGTCCTTGGAGGCCTCCAGGGCAGGGGGCGGGGTAGGGGTGGGGGGCCTTGACGGCGCTGACGGCTTCTGATCTAGTGGATAAAACCAGGTCCTGCCCTCCCTGCTCCTCCAAAGCAAACACCACCATGGCCAGGCGGTAAGCCAGCCCAGTGCAATGCTGAGTCCTGGGGCAGTCGAGCCGGCAGTTAGCCAGTGACCCAAGGACAGCCAAGCACATAGCCACCCTGATTCCCCCACCCCAAATCTGCAGGTCCTGCTGGGCCCGAGCATCCGCCATCGTGGGAGCGGCCGGGGTGCAAGGCAAAGTGCTCGACCAGGCCACAAAGCAGTGGGCACTACGGCCGCCCCCACTTAGAAAAAGGCAAAAAGGTCTAGAGAGGCTTGTTAGAGCGAGTCAGGGAGCGGAGTCTCTCTCCATTCCTAGCCCTCAGCTCTAGGAGCCCCCAGCATCTCCGGTGGGCGCAGCTGAGCTCGGCGGGAGCGTCCTGATGAGAGGACTGATACTCTGGGTCCATATCCCGACCCTGCTACTGACTGGCCTGGGCAACGTTGGGTAAGGCCCTGGACTGCTCAGGATCTCAGTGCCCTCGTGTGGAAAATGGGGATGAAATGGTTTCTTCCTCACAGGGTTACTGGAGTGGGTGGGGGGAGGCAATGAGGAAAGTCCCTCCTTAGCACAGTGGCCTGCGTGCAACAGGTGCTCAGTAAAAGCTTGGCTTTGCACACGATGGAGAGGAGCCGTGGTCCCGGCCGACAGCCCAGATCCAGAGGATCCCCCTCACCCCAAAACCGCCCCACTGGAGAAACCATGGTGCTCTTCTGGCCGGCAACATCCTCTATTCGGCCCCCCTGTGGGGGGTGGGGGGAAGAAGAAAGGAAAACAAAGCCCAGCTCCATCTTCAAAGCTGCAGCCTCCCTCCACAGAGGTCCTGGCTGGAGATGTAAGCCAGCCAGGCTTATCGAAACCAAACTTCAAGTTCAAAGAGAAGTTATCAGAAAACCACCTTCAGGTTCAACATTGCCTTTCAAGTTCCACTTGATAAAACCCAAAGAAAAGAAAGCTCTGTCCCTGCTCCCTCCTTCTCTGGAGCACCCCTCCCCACATGCAGGCCCTCCCTGCCTCCCCTCGTTCCTCCTCACCCAACGGGGTAGAAAACGCGCCCCTCGACCGCTCACCCTCTTCCTGTCTCTTCTCTAAAGACCAGCGTGGTCTGGATTGCCTTCTCTTCACCAAGGGGTCCCTCATCCCATCCCAGCTCAGAAAACCCCTCGGACATCCATGGGGCTGGCCACCGATGGGTAATAGGACTGGGAGCCATCCTGCCCCCGAGCCCTGGGGCCTAGGACCAGGGACAGTCAGCGCCCTCCGCCCCCACCGAAGAAGGCCCTTCACCCTGTCACTGTCCCCCGCCCAATGGCCAGAGGAGGTGTCAGAGATGATCGGAAAGCCTAGCAGACCCCAGTGCCAGAGGCAGGGGCTGGGACTTGGGGCCCCGCTTCTACACCCACATGTGAACCCTCTCAAACCAAACACCGACCAGCACCCAGCCCCGCCACCCCTGCACAGAACAAACTGCCCTCCATACATCCATCGTTGGGCTCATGGGCAGGCACAAGAAGGGTAAAGGGTACCCACTTCGGGCTGCCAAGGTCCCACCAACCAGCAAAGAGAATGGCATTTTTGTCGAGATGGGCTTTGGCGCCAAATTCTGAGCCCATTCTCTCTCTCCTACTCCTGCTCAGCCCAGAGATTTTTTTTTTCCCCCAGAGATGATCTTCTGGGGGGGCATAATTTCAGAGGGACTCTGATCATTCTTTAATCACTCACAGCAACAACAGGAGATACTGCTAACTTGAAAGAAGAAAGGAAAGCTGGAGGAAGAGTAGAAAAAGGAAGGGAAGGGTTGGAGCAAGGAGGAAAGAAAAGTCTTCATGTTCAAAGACTTGTATTCTGGGTTTATAGCCTACGTTCCTATCATACCTTTAGATGTGACGTACCTGTAGATGACTTAGAACAGCCAGCCCACCCACCGCCTGTTTTTGTAAATGAAGTTTTATTGGGACACAGTCACGTTCATATGCACTGTGTATGGCTGCTTCGCTCTATGATGGCAAAGTTCAGTAATCACAACAGAGACTATAGGGCCCGCAAAGCCTTAAAGTTGTGCTCTCCTGGCCCTTTATAGAAAAGTTTATGAACTGCACTTAGGTACCCTTCCCACCAGGGTACCCTGATAAGCAGGGTGCAGGCTGGATTTCACCTGCTGCTCACCTGCTTACCTGGAAACTCTTGCGCAGTACACAACCTGCCCAACCATACACAGTAGGCATGGAAGAAAGAAAATGTCAACTCTGATTTCTTCAAACCAATTCTCAGCTCAGATGAGTCTGGGGGTGGTGTGTGGAGCTCCTTCTCTTTGGAAACTGCTCCCTGTCCCTTCTCACACCACGGCTGCGAGGAGCCTGCTGGCTGTGTTTACCAGATGATGGCTCTCTCCCACATTAGCTCCCAACCTGGCATCTCTCCACCCCCAGCAACTGCCAGATTAAATGCATTACTTGACCATCTTCACCCGGCTCCCTTTGATGTTCCCTTCTCAAGCTTCAAAATACCTTTTGGAGGGAGATCAGACAGCATTAAACAGAATTACTAATTAATTAAGCAAAGTTAAATTTTAAACACTGTTTGTTGTGTTAGCCAAAAGCCTGAACAGAACAGACTTTTTTCCTCCACTGAGATCAAAGACAGTCTCTTCCCTGTCCCTCCCCCAGTTTAAAAAGAAGAGGGGGCTGGGAGGGAAGAGAGGGAAAGAAGAGAGTACAGAGGAGCGCCAGGGAGCGAGGAAAGACCCGAGTGGGGATGAGTGGGGATGGTTGGGATGGTCACTGGGGGTGATCGTGAGGTCGAGACTCCCAGCCCTCACCCCGCAACCACAATCCCAATAGGAGGCATCAACAGCTCATTTGGGACCGCATGCTGGGAGAGACCCGGTCACTTCCTGGAGCCTGTTTAGCCTGGCAAATAGCAGTGACCCAGGGAGCAGGATGGCACAGCCTACCCAGCACGAGCTGCTGATAGCTGGCACCACCCAAACGGCATGAGAATCAGCTACAAAATAAAACAGATCTGCCCTCCTGCAGCCCCACCCTCCCTGGCACCCAGGCAGGACAGGCACCTCAGGGTTCTTCAGGGGGCTTAGGGTCATCTGAGAGACAGGTTGTGCAGTGTACAACTCTAGGGGGTGCCGTTCACAGGCTGGACCTCATACACTTGTATATCGCCAGTGACATTTTTTGGACAGATGGCAGAAAGGTGTCTTGAGGCCGGGGGGAGGGGGTGGGGGGGAAGCTCCTTTCTCTACATTGCACGAATGCATTTGTTGCGAGCAGAGTGCGGTCTCTCCCCATCCGGCCCAACACTTCATTCTGCGCAATCTGATCTGGGCTCTTCCGATTCCTTCACAGGAGCCTGCCACATCCTGGTGGCCAGACTGCAAGTCTCCTAGGAGCGGGGTCCTGCCGGCTAGTGCCCCTGGAATGCCCACAGCACATGCACAGGGCAGCCAATCCACCCCAGCGTGCAAAACTGCACCAAACCCCACAGGCAGACACAAGGAAGGCTGCATAACAAACACACCATAAATTCTGGCTTGACTGAGATTGGGAACCGGCAGGGAGAAAGGTAGGTCTGTTCCTGAATCCCATACTTCGGCTAAAATCCAAACCCTGGATGATAGGAGCAAACGCCAGCTTATTTTAACATAATCCAGAAAGGCCTGGTTGATAATAAACTTAGGACGTAGGGACAAATTTGAAATCCCGTTGTGACTATTATCAGCCCTCCCCCCCTCCCCAGAGACCAGAAATGACTGACACTCAGACAAGCGGTTCTCTCCTCCCGGTTACCTGCCACGTTCTTCTCCGTTGATACGACGTAAGATCTAACACAAGCCAAAGCTTCCTTGCTGGAGTTTGGACACCTGCCCTAACGTCTCCACTGGCCTTTCTCAATTGTCCGCGTGCAGATTATCTGCTGCAAATATTTTAGTCTCAGGGTGGCTCGCCAGGATGTTTCTGACTCCCCAGCCCGCCACCGGCAGCTGTTAGAGGGAATGCAGATGAATTTTAATATTAGCCTATGCCAAATATAATTAGGTGGGTAAATCTGCTGCCAGTAAAAAGAGAAAGATATCATATGTGCATTCCAGGCCAAATGGTTTCTCGCATCATTTGTGCGAGGTTCTCCTGAGGGAGCGAGGGTCCGGGAGGCGCGCAAATCTGTTCATTCAACGACCACGGCAGCGGGCTGGTGAGGTTAGTGGGTACGTGCAGTATTCCATTAGGGTCTGTTAAGAACACCAGGCGGGGTAGGTTCCTGTTTGCATCGAACCAAAGAGGAAACTAATCTTAAGAATCTTAGCAAAATGGATTTAGCCATGTAGTTCCCTGCTGAAAGTGATCTTCCCGCTGCTGTCTCTTGGCCCTGTCTCTCCCATGAACTGCTTTTTAATTTGTAACCCAGCCGTGCTCTCACACTGTTATCCCTGCCAAGAACACTCGTCCTGGCTCACCAGTTCCTGCTCATCCTTCAGGTCCTCAGCCCTCCAACCTCTGAGAACGTGCCTGCATGCTCCCAGGGCCTAGGTTAGGGCTCCCTGCTCGGTGAGTCCGTCTTACTCCACTATTATCATTATTCTGTTAATTCGATCTTCCTAAAGTAGCCCCAACATACAGCACAGTGTCTGTCACCCCACATCTAGGCATATCAGCACTGTCATCATCATCATCATCAAAACGAGACAACGGTAAGTAGCACAAGCGGGATTTGAACCCAAAGTGTAGAAACAAAAGAACGAAAATCCCTGTTTCCTGACTCCCCAGCCTCTGATCTCTCCACTCCATCACCCAATAGTAGACACCTGCTCTTGCGTGTCCTGCAACCATCGTCCTCCTTCTGAGAATAGCATCTGGGTTTCCTCTGGTGGGCCACCCCTCTCCCATCTCAATCCACATGGATTTATGGAGGGCTGATCTGACTCCGGCTTTGGGGATGCACCCAGCACCTAGTCGACACAATGAATTTCATCCTGACGGCCACTGGGGCTGCTCCTAGGTCAGTACCAAGGGAGGGTGCATCCTGAAAGCCAGTGAAGCTGAACCTGTGGGCCCCTCCCTTACACGGGCCCTGGCAATGTGTTCACATGGTCGTTTGGTTTTCTGATACTTTCAAAACTAGGTATTTTAACCTCAGTTGGTTACGACCACTGTCTCTTTCCATTCTGACTCCCAAACGTCCTAATGTGTCACTCAGTGTCGGAGTGAACACAGGCATTTCTGGAATTGAGCTAAGGGAAGGTTGAGTTGGAGATATATTTCTTTAGGTTTAGTGGGATAGATCTATCACCTGGTTCAAAGTTATAAAAGAATCGTGTAAAAAAATAAAAGAATCATGTATTCTTTTTTTTGAAGATGGCTCCCAAACTGGGATAAACTTCAGGTGCCACACAACCTAGATCCACCTGGTAAGAACCAAACTTTTGCAAGAAGAATTGAGACTTGGGGGCGGGCTCTCTTTCACCTGAGGTGGCTGAGCTCATAGGATGGGAGTGCCCAGAGCTGGGTAGCTACCCTTTGCCACCTTAGCGGGAGAGACCAACACAGGGGCAGAGGGAGAAGTGACCAAGGGAGGGAGGGAGAGAGAGAGAGAGGGAGGGAGGGAGTGGATGTGTGTGTGGATGACATGTTTTGAGCTCCAGAATCCAGCTGGCTCTTTTTAGGCAGGATCCACCCTAGGATTTTTCAAGATCATCAGCCAAAGCTTCGTCGCATTTGGGTTGAGTGTCAAAAGAACCCAAAGAATCCTGACTTAACTCTAAGCCCCTGCTTATCAGGACAAAAGCCACCACCACCCAAAGAGGAATTGACCTAATGTGGCGGGATTCTCCAAGGTAGTTTCTGGCCTTTCCGCCAGTGGGTGTCTACCCCTTCCTGAGACCAGACATGCCAGCCTGGGGTTTTTTTCCTCCACAATCTTGCCTCCCCAGGCTGCATTTTACTGTAGGGAGATTTTATTTAAGGACCAGTGGTGACTGAGGAGAAAAAGGAAAGGAAAGGAAAGGAAAGAAAAGAAAAGAAAAGAAAAGAAAAGAAAAGAAAAGAAAAGAAAAGAAAAGAAAAGAAAAAAGAAAAGAAAGGAAGAAAGAAACCTTCCCAACAAATAGCATTCCAGCCTTTTTTACCTCATCAGAGCACAAGGTTGATGGCCACTCTGCTTTGAGGTTTGAATCGGTTGAAACGAAACATCTGTTCAGGGGGCGACGGGGGGAGGGGGTGATGCCGGCAGAGAGGGAGCAGGAAAGAGAAAAAAACTTTTGGGGGGCTAAAAATACCATGTCCCTTCCACTCTCCCTCCATCCCTGCTCAAGTTAAAACATGTGATGCAATTCAACTTTTAAAATCTAACCCCGAGCTACTTGAAACTACTGAAGCCTGCTCGGTATGTGACACAAGTCAGAATTTCCACCGTTCCAGCTGAGCTTTTATGAAGAACAGACTCGAGTGGTTGCCGTCACCCGGGCTGCTGGGGGGACTGCCGCCGAGCGAAGTCGGGCCCCGCTGACACTCACAGGAGGACGGGCTCTGAACTGAGAGCGGGCAGCCGGCAGGGTGTGGCCCGCCTGCCCTCCGTCGGGGGGTCCCCGCTGCTCCCCAGTCATCTCCTCCTCCTCTCAGACTTCCAGGGAACCACCGGCCAGCCCCAGTGATTGACCGGCCTTTGCCGGGGAGACGTGCAGGGCCGTCTGTGGAGACGTCCTTAGAAGTCCTTCCCCCCCTTTCCCTCTCACTGTCTCCCCGCCCCCCAGCTGCTCCCTGACCTCCAGACTCAGTGTCCAACTGTCTGTCTACTTGGATGTCCAACAGCCATCTGCCACCTGACATGCCCCCAACAGACAGCCTTCACTGTCACCTGCCCAAACCTCCACCTCAGAAGTGGCCCCAGCCTTGCCTTTGGTCCTTAAGCCGGTGGGGGGGGGGTGCCCAGGATGCCTTTCTTTCCCTCATCCACCCCCTCACCCCACCTCCCGTCTCCCACGCCTACGCCCAGGCCCACCCACTGCTCTCCAGCCCCATGGCCTCCACGCTAGGCCGACGCCCTCACCCTCGCCGGCACTACTGGAATCATGTCCCACTGTCATGGCCTCCTTCCTCCTTCCCCCGCAGCGCCCATCCTTCCAAGAAGCCACAAGTACTTTGTTAAAATGGAAGTCAGAAGCTGGCACTCACCTGCCTACAAGTTTCCAACGCTTTCTCTTCAAAAGCAGCGTAAAAGCAAGCGCGTGGTCCCACCCTTGCTGACAGGCCCACAGGTCCCCCTTCTGTTCTTCCCTAAACCCCAAGTTCCTTCCCGCTTGGGGTTCTGCTTGCTTGCTCCTCCTGGCTGCTCTCCCTTCACATCCTCCACGGCTGGCTCCTTCCCGGCACCTGCATCTCCGCTGACACGTCACCTCCTCAGAGAGGCCTTGCTACCCTCTACCCTCCACTGGCTTTTACCTCCTGGCAGAGCACCACTACCAGAAACTTGCGTGGTCCTTCCCACGTCCCGCGTGTGACACCCTGCCAGCAGGTGCTCAGTAAAGACTCCCCGAATGAGGAGGAGTTAGAGACCCGAGTTCGGTTCTCAGTGTGCTCCTCTCTGGGCCTCGGTTTTCCAACTACAAATGAAGTGGACGAACGGCCTCCTGAGGGCTCCTGGGGTCTGTGAGTGGTCGATATGCCACACCTGGGGGCCAGGACAAACTGACCGGGTCCGCGGGGTGGGGGGTGGGGGTGGGGGTGGTACATGGGACCTGCCTGGGTGGCCCGAGGGAGGGGACTGCCTGACTTCAATGACTTCATGCTGTTGACTTCATTCTTCCAGGGAGTATTTATTGAGCACGTATAGCATGCCAGACTCTATGTCATGCACTGGGAGGAGAAGGAGAGGTTCTAATAGGATTAAAGAAGCTTTGAAAATAGGTCTTCTTTGATCTGGACTAGTAAATAATTATAAACACCAGTTGGCTCCTCTTCAAGAAGGGACGCATGAAACAGTAAGACTCCTCCCAGCTCACATAGGCTGGGCACTTACTCCGCGTGCCAGGGCTGTTCTCTGCACTTGCATAAACGACCTCACTGTCTTCACAGGAACCCTGCAGAAGGGCTCTGATTACCCCCAAAAAGGCAAATGAAAAACAGAGTCGTGAAACGATTCACCCAAGGTCACCCAGAGACTGGTGGTTAAAGCCAGGCTGGCTCCGGGGTCTGACTTGCAAATTCCCAAAAAAAGCCCGAATAAAGGTAGGAAGGTGCCTCTCACGGATTCGGAGGCGGTGGTGGTGAGACAAATTTCGGGGCCCTTGCAGAGTCAGACGGGTCCTGAGCTCACAGTGGGGCTACTCAGACCCCCAGAGCCAGTGGGGCTACTCAGACCCCCAGAGCCTCAGGCCCATCACCACTGCCCTGCTTGGCAGGTCCAACTACTCTAACACATCCATCCTGGGACCAGGGAAGTGGGGACCCCCGGAGGCCCAGCTGGGGGGAGAGAGGCCTGCCCCGCAGCAGCCCTGGGGGCCTGGATGGAGGGCCTGGGCCCCCAAGGGGTGGGGCCGCCTGACTTCAAGCCCTCTGACAGTTCCTTTACGGGAGGTCTGTCGAATCAGTTTTCCAGAGATGCCAGGCAGACGGCAATGTGCCTGCTTCCAGCCCCAAGTGGAGGTTGGAGGACAGGAAACAGACACGGTGTTGGGGGTCTGTGGCCAGAGACTGGAAGTCAAGCCCCCTGGAAGGGGTGGGGACATCCCTGGGTGGCAGGGAGAGAGGGGACCCAGAGAGAAGGGGCTTGTGACCACGCACAGGTCTTTCCCTTCCCAAGGGCCCAGAGCAGAAGCTGCACCGAGTGGGGAGGACGCCCCCAGACCAGTGCTTCCGGGGGGCCACTCAGGGTACGGTGGGTCTGCCAAACAGGTGTGGCTCCAATTTGCACCTCAGGCCACAAGCCACAGGCTGCCACCCACCTGTCGTGTGGCCCAACCGAGGAGATGGGGAAGCCAGGTGGGGACCGGAGTGAAGGGTGGGGTGGGCCCTCCCCTGTGCTCAGACCCCTGCTGGGTCAGCAGGGGGAGGGTCCCTCTCCCCTTCTCCCCTGGAAAGCCAGCCCCGAGAGTCCCGCCCCTGCCACGCCCAGCCAGCTCTCAGAGCTTGGGACTTTTGATGTTTACTTTGTTCTCTCCACAGTTCAAAAGGAGCTCGGCAGCCCTCGCACCAAGCCCAGACTTAATCTGCCCTCCGCGAGCTCCCAGCTGGCCAGTTAAGGCGGTTAAGATGCTGGATTAGGGCCGGCTTTACATAACAACGCAGGAGCTAAAGCTGTCCTCTCCTGGGATGGCTAAAAGACTTCTTTTTATCTTCACACCTCAGATGGCCTTTTTTCTCCCTTAAACAGCCCTCCAGCCCGCCAAGAGGCAATGAACTTGGCCAACAGGAAGACAAAGAAGAGATTCAGGATTCGGGCGGGTAGCACAGAGGGATGCTGCAGCCCCCGCCCCGGGCCAGGTGGATGCTTCTCCGTGGCCGCGGCTGGGACCATGGGTGACCGTGGAACCACAGACGGTCATGGGTCCAGCATCCCTCCCACCAGTGTCAGAGCCACGCAGGCCGGCCCAGGCGCAAACCAGAGCAGCCTCACCCACTCACCGTTTTCACTTTTTAATTCTGCTTTGAGTCTTTCAATTCGTTCTTCTTGGGAAAGTTCAAACATTCATCCCCGTTAATACTACAGCCCTCTCTTTGTGAGCTCTTTCCGGTTTTAGTATCCTCTT
This sequence comes from Leptonychotes weddellii, assembly GCF_054177405.1. Lineage (NCBI taxonomy): Eukaryota > Metazoa > Chordata > Mammalia > Carnivora > Phocidae > Leptonychotes > Leptonychotes weddellii. The sequence continues at coordinate 29,981,294 of NC_138384.1, forward strand.
CCCAGGTCCAAGAGGAGCCTCCTATCTTTGTCTGTCGAGCCCTCCAGCTACACAGTAATACGCACGTGGTCTCTACTCACACACGTAGGAAATACAGAGCGTTCTCTCGCGCCCCTTTTAACATAAAACGTACTGGCCATGGCGTACTGAGTCTCTCTGCAATCTGATCTGGTTTCTGTTCTCTGCTTCTGTGTAAACTTTTGTTTGAAGAAAGAGGCCAAAAAGCTGGACCACCACCAACTTAGTCTGACCCCTAGTTGGGAAACTGAGGTAGGAGAATGGCTCCTAACCCCCTCCCTCATGAGTGGTGGCACCGATGTGCCCGGACATCACCAGGGACTAGCAAGGTGCCTGGGCTGCCCTTTGAGCCTGGCGTGCAGCTGGGGCGCCATGGGGTCAGACCGAGTGCCGCCAACCCGACACCCTTTCCCCATCAGGAGCCGGGACCCTCGGGCGCCTCATCTTCATCCCCCGTCCATCAGCCAATGTTTGTAAGTGCTGCCCTCCCCCCTGCCGCAGGGCTTCCTTCTCCCTGCAAGGAGCCCACGGCCTTTGCGTACCCACAGAGTCCAGCTTCATGTCCCCACTCATCATGTGACAGAGGGCAAGGGGGCCTAGAGCTGGGGGGGACCTGGCCGCGATCCACAGTGGGCTGCTACCAGGGCTGGGAGGGGACCCCGGTCTAGGTGCTGCTCGGCCAGCATTCCTTCTACATCACTCCAATGGGACTCACGCACTGAATGTAGACAGTGAACAAAGCAACCCTCCCCTCCAGAGGGAAGTGGATTCCATGGGTAGGCCATTTCGTGTCTGTTTGCAGGGAACGACATCCCATTTGAAATCAATTACATGGTTGTAAACTGAGCCTCGACGGACAGAGAAGTGCCTCCTATGGGGCAGTAAGGAGGGGCTCAGTACATGATGGATAGGCAGACAGACGATGACTGGAGGATGGGTCCATGGATGAAGGGATGAATGACGGGGGATGAACACACAGGCAGAGAAGGGAGTATGGATGGCTGCGTGATAACTCAGAGTGGCCGGGCTGCTGGACGGGGGACAGGAGAGTAGGGCAAACCATGGATGGACGGTTGGGTGGGACACGGCCAGTGGGTGGGTGGGTGGTGGGACAGTGAAGAGTGAGGGATAAGTGATTGAAGGGACAGACAGATGAGTGGACTGACTGGTGGCTGGTTGGATGGGTAGCGAATGGGTGATGGATGGAGTAGGTGGAGGGATGGATGAACAAGAGAATGAACTTGCTACTGAGTCACCATGTGAATGAGGGAGAAATGAATACATAACCGGAACGAGAGCCGCAGCCCATGGAATCAGTGTCTGGAGTCACTCCAATCCCCAGGGCTTTCATCCTGCCCACCTTTACCTGACTCCCCAGATGTCAAGGCACCAACTCGTGGCATCTCTCCATGGAGCCAAAGACAATAGTTGAGGCTTGGGGGAGCCCAGGGGAATGACAAAATCAAGGCTGCAGAGCCTCTGAGTGCAGTTACCAGCTCTGTAGGCTGCACAAAGCCTTCCATCCATGGGACTCCCCCCAGCCCTTGATTCAGGACCTGCTCATATTTGAACAAAGTTTGATAGATACCTGGGTCCCGGCAGGCCACCATCTCCTAGGCAACTGAGTGAATCTCTTAAAACAGCGCTTCTCAAAGTGTAATGTGCACACAAGCCACCTGGGGAGCCTCTTCAAGGACAAATGGCCTGGGGCTGACAGCTCTCAGGTTGCATGTGGCCACAGCCCTCAGGTCTGGCCCAGGCTCCCCTCGAGAAACTCTTGGCACTATCTGCTCCTCTCAAGGCCCTACAGGGCACCAAGGCCTAGATCCCCGCCCCCCCAAGCCGCTGGGCCCCCTGGCTCTCCTGCGAGCTGCCTGCCCTCACCTCCACAGCAAGGCCCCGACTAACCTAAGGCTTCCCCCGTTCAGTGATTCTCTTCTCTGAGTATAAAATGGAAATGTTATCCCACGTAGCAAATGCTTTCCAGTGCCATCTGTGCTCCGTACCCAATGCAGGGAGTCAAGCAGGGAGACGGCTCTCATTCCCACTCTGTAAGTGTGGAAACTAAGGCTCCTCTAGAAAGGCGGCGTGCCTTGCCCGAAGTCAAGTGAGGGCACCAGTGGCCGGCCGGCCCTCTGCTCCAAGATCCTCATCCTTCTACACGGTGCCTCCCCTTGAACAAAGGCAGGAGAGAGAGCTACAGACATGAAAGGGGAGGGGCTGGTGGGGGGCTGTTTGTATGTGTGCTTGTTTGTGCTCCAAGTGAGTGATGTGAACTGAGAAACGGGGAAATACAACAGCTACTTTATGTATGGTCACCCCCCACCAAACAGGAAAGCTGAGCTAAAACAACCTGTCCAAGGTTCCCCGGCCAATACAGAGCAGGGCCAGGATGTGAGCCTCAGGAGCCTGGCTCCACTCTGGGCTTGGACCCATGAAGGGCTACACTCACTCCCTTCTTTCTTCTCACCCCACCACCCCCACCGGCAGTCAGGGTCTTGTCCTCTGCCTGGTCTGCAGATTTTCTGGAGCGTACCTAGGGCACGTGGTGGGCCAGATGGCCCCTTCCCCATCTCACTGCACCCTAGGAAGAGACCAATGGATTCCAGTACCTTCTAGCCGAAAGTCTTCCTCTTCCTCCTCACTGAGCGTTTCTCTGAAAACTTCACCCACGAGCTCCTAGAGGAAGACAAAGCAGGGACGTTAAGTAAGTATCCGACAGAGTCAAGGAGGAAACCAATATTGGGACGGTAAAGGTGGCATCATGAACGTGTGCCTGGCTGGTCACAGGGAAGCAGGGATCCTGCTCTGATTCTTCTGATGGGAAATTAGGTCAACTGAGGTGGATCCTCTCGCTTGAAAAGTGAATTGTCCCCATGCTTTTTAGGAAGTACCTTTTTCTTAGCCTACAGCTCACTATAAAATACTGCACGCTTCTCCCTCAGAAAGGAAGTTCCACCCTCTGCCCTGGAAAAAGACAGAGACAAGATGGGAAAACGTCCCTCATCTATCCCTCGGAGTCAACTTTGATGGACTCAGGACCAACAAGCCTCCTCTGTGGGCCCCAGGAAGGGATCTCAGTGTGACTCCTTCCTCCAGCAGAGGATTCCAGGTGGGCTGTCTCCATGGGTTTGCAAAGAGGGCCTGGTGTGCACAAGAGTGGGTCTCTACAGCCCCTAACATAACCCCCCAACTCTTCAGCATCACATTCAGCAGCCTGCATGCTCTGCCTCCTGGCTGATCTTCAGACATGCCTGCCGCCTCTCCCCAGTGCACACACATTCCAGAAACTAGCCTGACCCTTGCACTGCCTTGCCCGGTGCCCCACGTGTGAGTTCAGGATGCCCGGTGGCAGAGTTGCTCCCGACCAGCCTGGTCACACTGCCGCTCGGGTGTTGTCAGGTTGGCAAGGGGAGTTTGGTTAGCCCACAGGCTGGGAAGTTTCTGGAAGGTCGACAAAGGTACTACTTATCTCAACCTAACCCAGCAGGGTGACCCTAGATATGGAAGAAGCAAGACCAGCACTTGTCAGACCGCCTTCCGCATTACTGGTGTTCCGCCAATAAGAGTTCTGTGATCCAAAAAGATTGTTTTCAAGTCAGAGAAGATCCCTTACTGAAGAATTTACTATGGTAACGGACACCGTGAATATCCAAGTGGTAACTCATGCTGCATTCCTCAAACCTACTGAGACCGTGGAGTCTCGTGTCTCAAAAGCATCCCATGGGATCTGAGTTCCAAGGAACCCACTTTGGGAAATGCTCCTCTTCTGGGGAAGAGACAAAGTTGGGAGGGTTACACCGCCTTATCTCTTTTGATGCCACAACAATGCTCTGGCAGCGCTTCTCGAACCACAAAATGACAAGCAATAAAAAAGCCCAAACTCAGCAGCTGTCACCAACTTCTCTTTTTGGGGGAAAAAAAAAAGTGCAAAGAGAAAGAAAAAGAGAATGCACCCTCTCCTTGAAAAATTAGAAGGGGGAAAAGATCCCCCACTTCAGATACTTAACAGAAACACAGTGCTTGTCTTGATTAACAAAACCAAAATCACGCTTGGTAGAGCTGATCTTATCAGCTGGACACAGCTGGAGATAAGTCTCTAGTTTTGTTTTGTTTTGTTCTGTTTGTTTTGTTTTGAAAGGATCAACAGCTAACATTTTATGGATTAGGCCTGGTGTTCTCCATTCTCCCTCTTCTTCCAAACCGTCCTGGGGCATCACACTCTTTCCCCTGCAGGTTGTGAAAATGTGGTCATTCAGACTCCTGGTGTCCCACTGACTTCAAAACCAGGCTCCTTGATTCCTGGAGTCGGGGTGGCTTCTCCCTCCACCTCCTCCGCCAATTATCATAATCACCGAACACTTCCTGGGCTTGTAAACTGGCTGTTTGTGTTAACAGCGCCGGAGTTGACAGGGAAGCTGGGAGCCGGTGACAGGGACAGCACGCGCTCAGGCGGCATCATTAGGTGGCTGGGACACTCCGGCAGCCAATTAGAGCCCATCTTTCATGCCAGAGGAAGACAGATGCTGCCTCCCCCAGACAGGCTGGCAGGCAGCACTCCCAGGAGCTGGCGACCGGCTTCAAGGGGCTCGTGCTGAGGTCTTCTGGAAAGCGGGGGCTCAGCGCCGACCTCGGCCCGCCACCCTGGCCGCTCCCAGCGAGGCGACCAGGACCTGCCAGGCACACCCCTGCGAGCGCTCACGTCTTCTTGCCGGCACACTTGGAGTGTAGAGACTGCCAAGGTCTCCCACAACAAAGCAGCCGTCTGGAACCCCAAGTAATGATGCCTCGCGGTGTGCATCACGCACTCTGAGAACTGTCTGCGGGGAGCACCAAGCTCCCTGACACAGTAAAGGCATGCCTCTGCATATGAAAGCAGAGTTCTGGCAAGTTCCGGGGTCCGCCTCTTCGTGCTAAACGCTATACTGCTCTGTAGAACCGTAAAAGCTCCCCAGCACCAGGGTCCAAGGACTCACTGTGAGGCACAGGTGCTTGATGCCGGCAAAAATCCATTTCATCTGGGGCGCCCGGGTGGTGCAGTCGGATGAGTGTCCAACTCTCGGTTTCGGCTCAGGTCGTGATCTCATGGGTCGTGAGATCGAGCCCCGGCATAGGGCTCTGTGCTCAGCGGGGAGTCTGCTTGAGATTCTCCCTCTCCCTCTGCCCCTGCCCCCACTTGCTCGCTCTTTCTCTCTCAAATAAATAAATCTTAAAAAAAAAAAAAATTTCGTTTCATCTGCTAAGCCAGACGCCCAGGGAGTGCACTGTCCGTGGTCCTCAAGCTTTGAATCACTAAGCCAGCAGCAATGCGGTGTTGAGGCAGACACAGGATCACATCCTGGCTCCATGGCCTCCCCTCGCCCTTGGACGTGGGGCCAGCCACTGCTTTCTTGGAAGCTCAGTCTATCTCTCTGTAAAATGGGCGCAATGACAGGACAGCTGACCTTACTGGGCATCTCCTCAGGGCCAGGCACCACGCGAGACACCTTGTAAGGATATTTATTATCTCCCTCAGTCTTCACCATTGCCCTGCACTTTCCATCTCTCCAGGAATAAACGCTCATAAAAATGATCTGCAATTCGTAAAGTGAGAGTTATAATTGTTACCCTTTTTTTTCCTACGAAGGAAGTGCCGTCAGTCCTCGAGGGACATAGGAGACAGGAGATAATGGGACCGAGGGAATCCTCACAAGAACCTCCAGGGAATGGGGTTCCCAAAAGCCCTGCATTTAAATGAGGAGGAGGCTCCACGAGGCCAGGTGACAGGTTCTGGATCCTCAGCAAAGCCAAGATTTGAGCCAGTTCTCCCAGAAGCCTGGCCCGAGCTAGTACAGTGGAGTCAGGGTTCCTGTGGGCATGGGACCGAGGCAGCCAAGAGCCCTGGTAAGTCACTTGCCAGGGACCAGGGATCACATTTAAAGACGTGCAAAGAGAACAGCCCTGCCACTAGCTCCGAGGGTGGTGGCCAAGGCCTCCTGTTTGTGCTACAGGACTCAAAGGGCCCACAGCTCCTCCCCACTAAGGTTGGGGACTCAGCAGAGCCCTGGCCGGGAGACCCGCAGACAAGGTGTGGGGCCAGGCCCTCGGGACCATCCTGCAGGAAGGTACTCAGACCCCTCAACAGCCATGGGCCCCACGCAGGGCCCCACTGTGGAAGGTGCAGGGCATGGAACTGGAATTGGTCAGACCTCGGTTCAAATCCCAGCTCTGCTTCATACGAGCTGCACCATGTGGGCGAAGGAACGTTCTCAGCCTCCCATTTGTACACAGGGACGATAGTGCTCGTGACGTCTCCGGGTGGGTGTGAGGATTAAGTCAGTCATTGCATGGAAAGTGCTTAACATGACACCTGATACCACGACTGGGGCTCCATAGACCAATAGTTACTGTTTATCACTTCTTCTACTCCGATGGTCAAATAGCTACCAGAACATTGCTCAGAGAATCTCAAAGACTCACCAGCCCCAAGGCGCCCTCAAAGACACTGAGAAACACTCTCCTACCTGGCACACTGTTTTTAATGCTTCGCATTTAATCCTCATGGCAATCCTTTGAGGTCATACCACTATTATCCCCACTTCACAGATGAGCAAACTGAGGCACAGAGAGGTTAGCGACTTGCCTAAGGTCACACAGCTAGTAAGTGTCAGAGCCGGGCTGGAAGGCAGGCGCCTGGCTCCAGAGCCCACACTCTTCCCCACTGCCGTGTAGGAAGCCCAAGTATGGGGCTTGGTATGAGTGACTTCCCTTCACTGCTCCTTTATTCAGCCATCACTCCAGCCCCTGGTCCCCAGCCCCCTCTCCTCCGGCCTCCAGGACAGTCGGCATCAGACTAGGCTCTAAGCTGTTATCAAAGGCCTTCCTGGATCCCCGGACCTCCTGCTGCACCCAGCCTGATGCCAGGCTACCCCCTGCCTAGTGGCCAGGCTCGGTAGCCTCTCAGGCCACAGGGCCCAGGCCGGCCTCCCTCCCTCCCTCCCTCCCTCCCTCCCACGCCCCAGCACTGCTGCTACTCGGCCCCACGCTGGGCCCCAGGAAGAAAGACCATCTCCTTCAGGCACTGGGTGTGCAGTCAGCACCAACCCAGAGCCCAGAATTGCAGGCATAAGGCCTTATAAGGCCTCCGGGGACGGGAAACCACATCAAAGCAGGGCTTGGGAGCGGGCTGGAGTTCGGTTAGGGTTTTTCCTCTTTGTCTTTGAGACTCCTACTCCTGAGCTTCATATCTTCCCCCCACCGCCTGCCCAGCAGCTCTTTGTCAATGTTTCTGTTCTCTAAGAGCTAACAGATGTTGGTGCCACGGGCTTTCAAAGCAAACTCCTGGTGCCCAGAGCACACGGCGCAACTTCTAGATCCCAAGAATGCACAGGACTGGGACATGCCGGGGAAGAGAGGGGTGGGAGGCACGACCCAGCCACCCTGTAACCCTTAGATCCAAGCAGTCTGCCCTGGAGCTGCCCCAGGAAATTCCTGGCGAGCTCCATCTTCCCAGCACGCTGTGCAGAGGCAGGCCGGCCGGCCGTGCCTGGGGGTCCGGCACCACTGTGGGCAGGCCTCGCCGAGAGCAGGCTCTGGCCGTCCAGGGCAGGGATGCTCCATTCCCAGAACCGGGTTGGACCCGGGAGTCAGGGCGCCCGCCCGCCCGCCCGCCCATCTGCCCGGCCTCAGCAGCTGAGTGACAGCAGATGCCTTCCTGAACCACTCTGGCTCCCGTTCTGCTCTTCTGTAACCTGGGGATTCAGATGTCAAGAGTCAGTGAGAAAATGTACACAGAATACACGTAGTGGGAAACACTAAGTATGAGCTTCTCTGCACCTTTTAAAGCGCCCTACTTCTGCCCCACGCTCGGAACATTCTCACATTTTACTCCTGCAAAAACCTCACGTCCAGTGATTCGACACCTCAGTGTCCACCCTGGGACAACATTCTCACCGGAGCACCAGGGAGGCCCGCTCAAGTTCACCAACAGTCTACAACACGCTAAATGCCCGAGAAAGGAAACTGTGCTGGATCCGCACCGTGAATGCCACACGGTGGTTCCGAAGAAACAGGCAGACCCGTAAATCCCGGCATGCGGAGCACCACGCTACATGGGAGACACACAAAGTAGAGTGCGACTTGTACATCTAAGAAAACACCAGACACACACATACCCTTAGGGCACCCAACGTACAGGTATCCCCGTGGTTACCGCCCGGGAGAGAAGGCACGAGAGGGGGATGGGAGGCGAGAAACCTCAACGTTCTCAGAAGCGTTCTAGTACATTCCTGTATCACTTGGGCCACTGAAATCTAGTTTAATAAAACCCCACACAATAACCCCCTTTATAAGAGGGATTAGAGTGTGTGACTGGCCCCAGGTCACTTAAGGAGAGAAAGTGGCAGAGCTGACTTAGAACCACCCAGGCCCTGGGGCCCTTGTCTCTAGTATGGGGGCAGTGGGCCAGGATGATGCTCGTGGTCCCCTTGAGATGAGACCTTCTGGGGCTCCAGCCCCCTGACCCAGCAGGAACCAAGAGTGAGAAGAAAGCTGGGGCCATCCACTTTCTGGGCCTCAATGTCCCCATCTCCACTGTGCACCTTAATCCGTGGACCTCTGTTACTTCTGTCCCTGAGAGCCACTCTGCCCAGGAGCATGGCAGGTCAAAAATGCGGGGAATTACCCATTTTACCCCCACCTGTGCAACGTGCAAGCCAGGGCTGAAAGATAACCACTGACAAAGGGCTGGGGGTGGGGAGGCTCCTGGGGGCCCTGGATCCAGTGACAGGCCAGGAGGGGCTGGGGGTTCCCTCCTCCGTGGGGACTCACTCCTCCCGGATGTCAGCAGAACCTAGGCCTCACGGCTGCTGCCACAAAGAAATAGCCGCTCTTCTCAAACAAGTGACATGGGGGGCAGAGGCCTCAGACACTCCCCTGAGGACACCGCAGCCTCCCATGGCCATGGAGCCCCCAGTGAGGGCCACGGGTTCTGCCTGCCCCAGCTAAGCAAATTGAAGTCCTCCCTGCAGATCCTTCTCATAGGAGCTGGCAAGAAAGAGGTCTTCTCTGGGGCCAAGGCTGTGTCCAATCTCATCTCCAGCTGCCTGAGACAGCGCAGCCCAGGTGAGAGCTCACAAAGGGACAGACACCCAGGCCAGCGCCCAGGCCAGCGCAATCATTCAAGGCCTTAGGTCAACTCGTTTCTAGAAGTCAGCTCCCCGAGGACAGGAAACTGGGTCTGTGCTGTTCTAGAACAGTGCCTGATGTATAGTAAACAATAAATATCTGTTGGATAAACCTTGGGGCCAGATCCACCTTCACCTGCCTTCATCGCTTACAGCAATTCAGGTTGGGCTTCTACTTCGATCTGAAAGCTCTGACCCACCCCCCACCCCCAGGCCCTTCAGAACCAAGCCACAGTCCCTTAAAACCAGAGCCCAAGATCCCAGCCAAGCTTGGAAGTCAGAAGGAGGAAGGTGTCGCCACCCGCTAAGCCTTGGGCACCTGCATAGGTATCTCCCAGCTGGAAGGGGTGGGGGTGCTGAGCAGAAGAGGGCACGGCGGCTCCGAGGGCTTCCGTGTGCAGAGCTGGCCTCCGTGTCTGGCCTGCGAGGACCAGGCCTTCGTGACTCCAAAGATGTGCAGCAGTAATTAAAATTCCTTGGCTTTCTCCCCGACTGTTTTTATCTGCTCAAGATGTAATCCCTCTGCTCCCATGGGCACATCCCAGCCTCTGCCCCCCACATCTCGGGGGCTCCAGCCTGAGCTGGCTTTCTGGACTTGAGGGAATGCTTATCAGGAAGGTGGATGACGGGGAGGGAGTGGGATGGCATCGCTTAGCAGGAAGGACCTCCAACCCTGGGGTCTGACTCCGGGGCCACCACACTCCCTTTCTCTGAGCCTCAGGCCCTCCACCCTACAGGGTGCAAAAAAGCCCCAAAGATGGCTTTGCCCAGTCCCCGAGACACAGCCAGCCAGAGACAGCAATGGGCCAGCAGAGTCTACTTCCTGGGCTGTTGTCACACCAGCAAGCTGCCAGCATCCACACACCATCATCCCAGCTACCCCCAGAACTGGGTCTCACCTGGGCTTCCACGAGTAATTCACATTTTTCTTTAGATTGGCTCTCTTTCCCTTTTTCTTTCTTTTTAAAACCTAGTCTTGCCAATAAGATCAGTGAAATCGTGGGTGTGATGTCCTAGTTACCGTTGGGGTTCTCAAAAATATATTTTGTATCAAACAAATGCAGAACCATTAAAATACAAGCTGTCCACCACTTACCTCAAGCCTCATCCCCCCCGCAGAATGCGGATCACGCTTTGGGAACTATAAGGTTTAAAGAGCCCAGAACTGAAGTCTTCTGCCCCCTCCCCGACCCTGAGCAATCAGACAGGTGGGAAGGGGTGGGGGGAGGAAGGAGGGTGACCCCAGGTAAGCGGCCAGGCCCAGCGGACACTCCCCCCACCCGGTCCCAGGGCCTCCTCCAGGGCTTATGCTTTGGGAACAGGAATCCTGGGCATGGAGAGAAAAACAGCTAACGCCAAGAGAAAACAGCAAAGTTTGGCATTACCCAGAGCCTGCCTTAATCTCCAGGCTGCGGGACTTGAGCGCTCTCAGGAGGACATGAACCAACACAAGGCAGGTTGTCCAGGTCTGGGCAGGACATGGGGCTTTAGGGCTTCTCTGCTGGCGTGATGGGAATTTTCCTACTAGATGGAAGTTCAAAGGAGTTTCTACAGTGGAAACCAGGATCCGATGGGCTTGTCGGGGCGTGGGAGTAACTGAGGTCACGAACATAAAGGACTCAGTGATAATAATTAGCAGCATTTCTTTCGCAAGTGACTGACGTGGGCCAAGTGCTCTGTTCAGCACGTTGGTGCCTAGCTGAACGCTCTGAACAGCCCCGTGAGCTGGGGTGTCGCTGTCACCCCCTGTAGCCAGGAGGGAGCCCAGGCCTAGGGAAGTCAAGTGACTCCCATGAGGGTCCGACCTGAGCCCTGGCTCCTCTGCCTGATACTGTGTGACCTCGTACACATGATTTCCCTGTCCGTGCCTCAGTTTCTTCACCTGAACATGGGAATGACAGCAGTGCCTGGGAGGAGCACTTGGAAGGAGAAATGAGATCGCGTGGGTACGGCGCTCAGCACACCCACCAAGCAGTCAGCAGGCCATAACGCAGCCGTCCCCTCTCCGCTCTCGGGGGGCGGGGAGGGGGGCCCCCGTCCTTCCCCCTCCGCCCTCCCATCTTCTCCCCCACCCCCGCTGACTTAAGGGATGCCCC
>NC_138384.1:29992671-30085978 GCF_054177405.1 Leptonychotes weddellii
CTGCCACACGGCTAGCCCGCCACACCACTGACCTGCCCCACCGCCGGCCTGCCGGGCCACACAGCCGAGTGCTGAGAACAGGAGAGGCCTCTGATCCCTGAGCAGCCGGGGCGGCCTCTGCTAGCAGCTCCTGGCCCTGGGACAGGCCGTGGGTCTGCTGCCAGGGTCCGGCGGGTGTGCCCTGCTGAGCGGGGTGGCCGGGAGCCAGGCTGCTCAGGCCTCACAGCGCTGTCATCTGTCGGCCAGGGGACGGTGCGTAGAGCCGGGGCCACCGTATTGTGCGCAGAGGCCAGCACAGGAGGGGGCCCTGTGTGGCCTGGGGCCCTGGGGAAGCATGATGTCTCTCTCAGCCTTGGGAGTGAGGGGCTTGGGCTTCCGGTTTCTCCTCACTTAAATAAAAAGAGGGAAGAAGGCTGTCTCATTTTGGTTTTTTTTGTTTGTTTGTTTGTTTGTTTTTAAGATTTTATTTATTTATTTGAGAGAGAGACTGAGAGAGAGAGAGAGCATGAGAGGGGGGAGGGTCAGAGGGAGAAGCAGACTCCCTGCTGAGCAGGGAGCCCGATGTGGGACTCGATCCCAGGACTCCAGGATCATGACCTGAGCCGAAGGCAGTCGCTTACCAACTGAGCCACCCAGGCGCCCTATTCTTTTTTTTTTATTTTTTTTATTTTTATTTTTTTTTAAGATTTTATTTATTTATTTCAGAGAGAGAGAGAATGAGAGAGAGCACATGAGAGGGGGGAGGGTCAGAGGGAGAAGCAGACTCCCCGTCGAGCAGGGAGCCCGATGCTGGACTCGATCCCGGGACTCCAGGATCATGACCTGAGCCAAAGGCAGTCGCTTAACCAACTGAGCCACCCAGGCGCCCGGCTGTCTCATTTTGTACATGTAAGGAGGCTTCGTTTTCACGAGAGAACAAGAGAAAAATGGTTTGGGCCAGACTCTGGGACCCTCCTGCTAGACGTGCACGCGCGCACACACACACACACACACACACTCAGTCCACCCCATCTGGCTTGAAAGCGCTTGCAAAAGTCATCTTCCTGGCCCTCCGATGCCTGTCCACACCAGACCTCCCCCTGTTCTGGCCTCCTTCTCCTGCCCCACAGCCCAGCTCGCAGGACCTCTCCCCAGCCCCCTCGCTGGCTGGACCCCACCTCGGGGCCTCCCAACCCCCTCCCGTGCTGCTTCCTCCACCCTCAACTGCTGACCGCCTGCTGGTGAAGTCTCGCCCCCCCGCCCCCACCAGTGTGACAGCTGACTCCCAACCTCCCAACCTCGTTGCATTTGGGCAGAATCAAGGGTGGCACATCTGAAGTCCCAGAGGAGTCCGTGCCTTCAGAATCTTAGCCGTTTCTGTGCCACTGGATCTGTGGTTGCAAGTCTCCGTGTCCACACCCGTAAAATGTGCCTGTGACACAGATGTGCCTTGAGGGTCACGTAAGAAGGCGGACACGGAAGAACAGAAGAGTTAGCAGTGCTGCTTGGGAGCCTGGGCTCCCAGGCTCCCAGGTGTGCTTGCACGGGGCAGAGCAGGTGAGGACAGCTAGATCCCACTGGGCTCGTAAATAAAAGAGGCATTTTCTCCAGAACGTTTCTGGAAGGACACGCTACCCGTCGGTAACAGAGGCTCCCCTGGGGGAGCAGGAATGGGCAGTGGGGGGAACTGTCCCCTTCAGCTGCCCAGCTTTCTGGACAATCTGGATTTGTGCTGTCTCTCCTCCCCTCCCCTTCTCTCTCTTTCGCTCCATCTTTTGTAACCAAGAACACGCAATGCTTTTATACTCAAAAGACACCAGGCTTTCTAAAGCACTGTTCCATCGAAGAGACTGCTGTGGCTCCCCGGCCCACTGGCCATGTGCACCGAGCTGCTCCACAGGCCCCTGTGACTTCACGTGTCCAAACTGACTCCCGACCGCCCCAAACCCGTCCTCCCAGACTGCCTCCCTGCACTCGACCAGGGCCGCACCCCCCTTCCTGTTCCTCAGGCCAGCAACCCGGGAGTCAGCCTGCCGCTGCCCTTCCAACCCGTCCAACCAACCCCCACTACATCCTGTTGGCTCTACCTCCAAAACATACCTGGAAGCCAGCACACCCTCACCTCCCCCCCCACCCCTGGTGCACTCCAGGCCCTGCACAGAGGTCATCCTCTCTCATTGGGACGATGGCCACCATTGCCTTTTCTCTGCCCTTGAACCCCCTCGTCCATTCTCCAAAGTCATACGAATGCCCTACAAAGCTCCACCCAGCCGGTCTGCCCCATCGTCTACCTGCCCTGCTCTTACTTCCCTGCATGCATTCTGCCCCAGCCACCCTCACCTCACCCTCACCTCCTTGCTGCAAACACACTCCTACCTCAGGGCCTTTGTACATGCTGTTCCCGCTGCCTGAAACTCTTTCTCCACATACCCCCTCCCGCAGCACCCCCTTCAGGCTTTGACTCACCTCATCACCTGGGTGAGGTCTTCCAAACCCCTCTATATTTAAACTGCAGCGCCCCCCCTCCCTTTACCCCTTCTCTGCCTCAGTTTCCTCTGGGGCACTCACCACCATCTGACATACCACGTATTGCCTGACAGAGAAGGTGCTCGATGAATATGTGTGAAACAACTAAATGCAGCTCTGACTAAATTTACTGACTCAGAAAAACACTCCCCGCATTTTCCTCAAGGAGAAAAGCAGTCGCCAAAGCGCAGAGAGAAGGGATGGCATCCGCTAAAATTATCTACACGTGTTTCCATGCGCCGTGGTCAGAGAGGCCCATCTGGAGAGAGCGGCCGCCAAATTCCCAGAGGTGGTACCTGGGCGCTGGAGTTGAGGTTGTCAGATGGCTCACCGTGAACCTGCACCATTACTTCAACAATCAGAAATAACAGCTAAGCGCTTGGAAGAAAACATGTTACAACACACGGCAATGGGCCACGTTGGTTCGAGAAGGACTCGCCCACACAAGTCGGCTAGAAGGGTCTTGGCCCTAGCAGGGGGTGTGGTCTGCCACGTCCAAGGGAAATGGGGCGGTTTTGGGATCCCACCTGGGAGGGAGGGAGGGGCCAAGGGGCCTCTCTGCACCCCAGACCCCACTGCTCCCTCCCACGCCATGCACACAGCCCACAAAGAGAACCCACCAGGAACCCGCCTGTTCCCGAGTGCGCTTGGCTGTGGGTGCAGAGGAAGCCGGTGGGGGGTGGGTGCAGGCAAGACCTTCTTTGTGGTCATGTAATGCAGACAGGCTTTGATTCCAGAAACGGCACGAGGCCAGCTGAGCATGTGAACCCCGGCAGGCTGTCACTGGGAGCGGGGGAGAGTAGCAGCTTTCTCTCCAGACCCCTCAAATTCTACTCTTTCCATTCTCAGGCAAGCCAAAATCTTTGGGGTTTTTTGTTTGTTTGTTTGTTTGTTTAAAGAGGGGGGTTGTAGGGTGGCTGCCTGCCCCCACAGGTCATACCAGGGATCCCTGCCGCCATAGTGGTCCCCCAGGAAGCCCACGGAGACCTAGGAGATGCTGTGTGGCCAGCATCCAAGGTCAGAGGATGCACTTGGGTCTGAGGGCAAGAAGGCATTCACAGCAGTGCCCACATCTGTCGCACCCTGTCCCACTGCAGCCCCTGGGTCGTCGACTCACCCACAACCCTAAGAGGTCAGGAAGGAGCCCTCACCCCCTCTTACACATGAGGAGGCAGAGGCTCTGAACGGGGAGGCAGGAACACGCAGTGCAGGTGAGAGGAACCAAGACCCCCCGAGAAGAAGGCCAGGGGCTCCTGAGCCACGAACCCTGGCGTGTTTCTGGATGTCGAGGAACAAATGCCTGCAGACGCACACACACAGTCCCTCGGACCACAGGGTCGGGGCCAGACCAGAGCCCTTGTGCAGAGCTTCTGACCAGAGGGAAGGTCCAGACCCCCCTGAGAAGTCCCCCTGGAAAAACACCACACAAATAAAACTGCACATCGAACCTTAACCTAACTTCAGGTTAAGACCCCCTCAGAGAACAGACGGGGAAACTAAGGCCCCAAAAGGAGACTGCACTTGCCCAAAGTCACAAAGCCGAAGAGTGGTACAGCCACAGTCAGAATCTAGGACAGTCAAAACCGGCAGCAAGAGCCAGCAAAAATCAGTCCCCACAGGGGCCAGCAATAAAGACGAGAGCGCCTCAATTCCACCAGAAGCCAGGGGTTAGGTGCTCTGAGTCAGCAAGCTCAGACCCTCAGACCAATGTCCCCACGAGCAGGGTCCTGTGGCCCATGTGGTTGGGAGAAGATCCCAGGTCCTTCGCTGTGGGACCTCTCAGATATTATGGACGATCTGCACGAGGAGCCGCTTGAAGTGCTCACGGTGTGCAGGTTTCCCCAACTTCTCTAGGCCCTTTGCTTATGGCTCCCACTTGGATCTCTTGCCATTTCTGCATGGCCCCCACCCCCACCTTCAGTAAGGTTTCCCCACCACCAGCCTGAACCTGTGAGGCATCTTCAGAGGCCTTCAGAGAACTGCAAACCTCCCCACCCCACCCTCTGCCAGGTGGCCCTGAGCCCAGCTTCCTCACCTCCAGTGGGGACCAACTCTGAGGCAGAAGTCATACTCCAGAGCTCCCTGCAGGAGCTCCCTCCCTTCCTTCATGGTCTGCCCTGGGAGATTATCCTTCATGAATCACTTGCACATGACCCTTGTCTCAGGCTCCGCTTCTATGATATACCTGATGGCTCCCCACTGAACTACCTGGTTCTTTGGAGGAATCCTGACACATTTGGTAAATTCATATGGAGCAGACAGGCTGACCAGCAAGCTGGTTAGTCTCAGACAAAGGTATGGGTCACCCCAAGGCCGGTCCAGAAAGGTGATGGGCAAGGAGCCCTATGCCAGGGCTCAGGCCTGATTGGCAGACAGAAATGGACATTTTCTCCCACCCAACACTCACCCCACCCCCATTTCAATATATGCCTCTCCCCATCTCTGGGGCCTAATTCAAGTACAGGGAGCCCTTCCTGACCACCTCATCCTCCAGTGACTTCTCTCACTGAATATCCGTAGCTATCAGGGCTGACTTCAGGAGGAATCCAAGGCCGAAGGAAAGCTTTTTATCCCTCTCTCTGACTCTGTAGTGGGCTCCTGTGATTTGGACAAACAACTCCCCACCCCCCACCATCCATTCCTCCTCCTTCTGGTAACACTTTGATTTTCCCTGGAGACCCACCCCTCCACAGGCTGGCCAGACTTCACAAACAAAAACACAGGACACTCAAACTTGAATCTCAGATTCAGTCATTGTTTAATATAAGTATGTCTCGTGCAGTATTTGGGATATGCTTATAGAAAAAAAATGTGTTATTTATCTGAAATAAAACTGGATGTACTGTATGGTATCTAGAAACCCTACCCCTCCACCACTTTCATCCATGAGGCATGGACAGGGCTGATTTCTCCCCCTCACCACAAGGGTGGGTACATGATCCAGGCCTGACCAGTGAGAACTTTGCACATCCCTGGCCACAGGGATTAGTCAAGACTGGGCACATGACCCAAGTTTGGGTCAAATAGATGCAATCTCAGGACATCGGCTCTTTTTCTGCTGACATTAATGAAATGGGAGGGTGGAAATCTGACCCTGAAAAAACATTTTACCTCTTTACAGGGAGATTCTTTCAAAGAAAAAAACAACATGAAGGAAAACAGATGCAGGAGTTGAAACAATAGAAAATGGGTCCCCACAACACTGAGTGCCTGGATCAAACCATGCCTGAAGCTAGTCCTTCCCCTAGACTTTTCAACGACAGGAACCACTAAATCACCCCTTTTTACTTAGACCAGTTTGAGCTTGTTTTCTGTTTTCACGGGCCACTGAAGTGCTGCTCAATCCAGCCTCCCCTGACCCCATGTAACCCTGTACAATGTGGCACAGAGTCAGGCTCAGTGAATATTTAAGTTACATACATCTCCGACTTTACACTTTACTATGGAAGGTGGCACGGGATTATGGGAAAGCCTGAGCTTTCCAGTCAGACAGGCCCGGTTCCCATTCCAGCTCCATTCCCATCCTCTTTCCAGGGCCTGGCCCAACTTACTCGAGTCTCTGTGACCCTCAGTTTTCTCATCCGATAAAACGACAACACTAGTACCTAGATTCTGGGGTGCCCATATAATTTTACTGCCCAAACCAGGTCACTTTTGAGAGTGAAAGGGGGTGCTATTAATAACTGGGCCAGGCCAACGGGAGTGAGTTGCACAGTCATGGGTAGATGGGCCAGTGGTAGTCCTACCTACAACCGGCCTTGCCCACCTCCACCCACCCCTGTGGTCAGTGCCTTCCAGGCTGTCCACCCCCCTCTCGTCCCATCACTGCCCTCTGCCCAGGCCACTCCCACCATTCTCCACTAGCTGCCACCTGATTCCTTCTCCCAGCGCAGCTGTAATGTTCCCTCCTGGAGAAGCCAGCCCAGGAGCCCCCAGACTCAGCATGGCCCCCACTCTGTGCCCCCCCCAACCTGTGAGGGCCTCACTGTGGTCCTTAGCACTCAGTAGGACTACTACTTCTGGATCGCCAATCTCCCCACGTGGCCGAGGACAGGGACCGTACATTTCTTCCTCGTTACCGAAGGCCCTACAGACCTGGCATAGAGCCTAGAGCACATAAAACAGCAACCCCCAAAGTAAACGACTAACCCTCCTTTGCCTCCTCTCCACAGGTCTTGTGTTTCCTCCGTGCGTCGCCAGAACCATCCTGGGGGAGATGTCAGGAAGGGACGAACGGGGCTATGAATCACAGAGCAGGGAGAGTGTGGGGCGGGGGGTAGGACTGGGCCCTGGCAGGCCCGGATGTGCTGATGACTGTCTCGGAGCCAGGGACTCTGGGGACAGCAGCGCTGGGAGGCCCCGCCCATCTCAGCGGCCCGCAAGCGGCAGCGATGCGCTGGCCCTACGACAGTTTTCATTGATCAGGGGCCAGTGTGGCCTGGGCCTGGGCCGGTTGCCTATTCCAGAATCCAGCCCTGGCTCCTGCTCAAAACACAGGCCCGGCGTTTCCCTGCAGCCTCGGCCAGCTCTGTCCTCGGCGGCAGCCAAGTCACTGCCCAGAACACAAATTGGGCAGGTGCAAAGGGCCTCTCCAACCTGAAACCAAGGCCAACCCACGCACAGCCCGGGTTGTTCCACTCATGAGCAGACAGCGTCCCCTTGGGTTGCCTGGCCCCCACCCACATGGCTCTTCTGGCCCACCCTGGGGCAGCCTCACCCACCTGATTTCTTGGTTCATCCAGGCTCCTGGGCTGAGGTCAGCTACCTGGAAAATGATTTGCCGACCAGCTCCTTGGCTCACACCCCAATCCAGATGACACACTACTTCTTTATTTCCACAGGCTCCCTCCCCTGATCTGCAGCCCTCAATGGCTCCCTATTTCCAACCAACTCAGATCCCTCTGTAGGCTTGTCCTACCTTCCCAGTCCTGCTCACCAGGAGACAAATGGTTATGGTAGGGAAAAAAAAACGCTGGCCTGGGAACCTCACATTCTGCCTCAGTTTCCCCATTTGTATAAAGGGAGGATGCAAGGGGGTGTCTCCAAAGGCCTCCCTGCTACAACAGGCCATGATTTCATGGGCTCATGAGAGGGTTGATTCAGCCAGGCCCTGACCTCCATCCTTCCTCTGCTGTCCTTAGGCCACCTCACGGGGCCATCACCCATTCACAAAGCCACCCATGTTAAATACCCGCAGAAGGACCCCAGTAGCCTCAGCCTGACAACATGCACCTCCAAAGATAGCAATTATCAGGTTAATTTTACAATAGGTTGAGTCCTAACGGCTGCGAGCTCATAACAGCACCGAAAGGAGCCTGCAGCATCGCTGAGTGGGGTGGGACCCAGATTCTGCCCCAGACCACCTGGGGTTTGGGTCTTGGCTCTGTCACCTTCCAGCTGCAAGATATTAACTTCCCTGAGCCTCAGTTTCCTCCTTTGTATCACAGGGAAATGATATCTACCTCATGGAGTTGCTGTGGTGATTAAAGTGAGTGATATTTGCCAAGCACTTAATGCCTGGCTTATCGGGAGCTCTACAAAAATGTTCGTTTAATAAACAAAAATAAAGGTTCCTATAAAGTGCATAAAGACATACTTATAATAGAAAGGAAGGAGGAGAGGTCATCCTACAAAAAGAATACCGTTTGTGAATATCTTGTGAGCATCTGTTGGTTCTGACCCATAGGAGGGTATGAAGGCATGTGGGTGTTTTTGCTTCTTCTATTGGGCATCTGCCAGTTTTCTATGAGGTATTGATACGTCCCTGGATTCTCTGTGCGAGTACGGGAGGATCGATATGGGGAGATGAAGTTAAGCCCAGCAGTGCTGGAAAGGACTGGGCCCCTTCCGAGGTGGACTGGCAGGAGAGGTCACTATAATGCCAATGTGCAAAGAGTGCATGACAGAGGGCTCCCACATGATCTGTTTGCCTGATCCCATCATAGGGGAGCAGGACCTGCCCAGACTTGAGCCACCTCCTCCTCCAAGGAAGAGCCACACGCGGGGGATCCCTCTAATTATAGGATGGTGCAAGCAAGGCACAGCCCTGTCTTAACAGTGCCCCTGACCGGGCTGATTTTTCACAAGGCCAGGGGAGTGAGCTGTGAGCGCTAGCCACATGGGCTTCCATACGGAGCTGTGAGCGCTAGCCACACGGGGCTTCCATACGGAGCATGCCGGGTCACAGAAACCCAAACCCAAACAAAACCTCCGAGTTCCTTGTACACAGCACATCATCGGGTTATTTTTTTTTTTTTAATCCATTTAGCCACTCTGTCTTTTGATTGGAGAGTTTATTTACATTTAAAGTAATTATTGACAGGGAAGGATTCACTATTATCATTGTTTTCATTGTTCTCTGTTAGTCTTAAGAGTTTTTTTGTCCGTCTTTCCCTCTCTTGCTGTCTTCCTGTCTTCCTCTGTGTTTTGTTGATTCTTTGTACTACTGATGTGCTTTGATTCCTTTCCCTTTCTCTTTCATATAATTTAAAAATTTTCTCTGTGGTTGCCATGGGGCTTACATAAAACATCTCATAGTTCTGGGGCGCCTGGGTGGCTCAGTCGGTGAAGCGTCCAACTCTTGATTTCGGTTCAGGTCATGATCTCAGGGTTTTGAGACGGAGCCCAATGCTGGGCTCCACGCTGGGCATGGAGCCTGCTTGAGATTCTCTCTCTCCCTCTCCCTTTGCCCCTCCCCCGCTCTATCAATAGATAAATAAATAAATAAAAATATCTCATAGTTCTAACAGCATCCATTGTTTGAGCTGCATACAGAAATTCAACTCCTCCCCTTCCCAGCCACACTTTGATTGCTGTCACAATTTACATATATTTGTATTGTGTATCTATTAACATATTTTTCTAGTTTTTGTTCATATTTTTGTCTTATAACTTTTATAGTAGAATTCAAAGTGATTTACCCACTGCCATCACACTATTTTGTATTTGTCTATATATTTGGAGTTTTATGCTTTCTTATGCTATTGCATTGCTAATCAATGTGACTTGAACTCTCTTCAGTGTTCTTGTAAGGAAGGTCTGGTGCTCCTTACCCCAGCTATTGTTTGTCTAGGAAAGACTTCATCTCTCCTTTGTTTCCGAAGGACACTCTTGCTGGGTATACTAATCTTGGCCGGCAGTTTTCTTCTTCAAGCACTTTGAATATATCAGGATCCTGAAGATATATTAGCCCTCCCATGTTCATAGCAATACTGTGCACAATAGCCAAGTATGGAAACAACCTAAATTTCCATCAATAAATGAATGGATAAAGAAAACGTGGTGTAGGGACGCCTGGGTGGCTCAGTTGGTTGGACATCTGCCTTTGGCCCAGGTCATGATCCCAGAGTCCTGGGATCGAGTCCCACATCAGGCTCCCTGCTCAGCGGGAAGTCTGCTTCTCCCTCTCCCTCTGCTGCTCCCTCTGCTTGAGCTCTCTCTCTCTCTCTGACAAATAAATAAATAAAATCTTAAAAAAAAAAAGAAAGAAAGAAAACATGGTGTATACATACAATAGAATATTATTCAGCCTTAAAAAGGAAGGAAATTCTGCAATATCCAGCAATGTGGATGAACCCCGAGGACATTATGCTATGTGAAATGAGCCAGTCACAGAAGGACAAATACTGCATGATTCCACTTATGTGAGGTACTGAAAATAGGCAAATCCATAGAATCAAAGAGCAGAATGGTGTGTGCCAGGGGCTGGGGAAAGAAGTTATAGGAAGTTGCTACTCAACCGGCATAAAGTGTCAGCTAAGCCAGATGAATAGGCTCACAGATCTGTTGTACAACATTGGATCGATAGTCAACAATATCATATTGTACACGTGAAAATTTGTTAAAAGGCTAGGATCTCATATTAAGTGTTCCTACCACAATAAAATGAAAATAAAAAGATTTTTCTAAGTAAATAAGTAGGAAACCTATGAGGACGATACAAGCTTAAAAAGCTCTATTATCCCACAAGTAAAGTTTAATACTTAAAAAAAAAGTCAAGAAAAATAAATAAATAAATAGATAGATAGAAGTCAAGAAAGCTGACTGGTTGTTGCGTCTGGGCGATTACTTCGAGGGGATTCATTTCCATACTCTCTCTAGTTTTGTGTAGGATTGAAATTTTCTTAAATACTTTTTAAAGTGGTGGGGGTCAGAGGAGAGGGGATGCAGCAGGGGGAGGGCAGCTTAGCTGGAAGAACAAGAGCTTGACTTTGAATCATCTCGGCAAAAGCAGCCAGGTCCAAGACTCACCAGGGATAAGCTGGTCAACAACCAGGATCCTGTGATGCCAGGTCGTGGGAAGAGGCTCGATTTCTTTCAGGCACAATGAGATCACAACATAACGGGAAAGGGCCAAATCTCATGTGGCACTATGGGCCTCTAGACACCCTCCTAAGCACTTTGTGTTTATGAGCTCATTTCATGATGACAACAACTATGAGGTAGACATTGCTATTTCCCCCATTCTACAGATGAGTAAACTGAGGCACAGGGTGGTGAAGAAATTTGACCGAGTGGCGCTGGGATTTAAGCCGAGCCCCCTAGTCTCGGAGGCTGTGCTGGATCTAACCACCATGCTGAGCGGCCACTCCCTTTCTGCCCAGAGCCGATCACAGCCCAGCAGAGTCAGATAAGGAGCAGAGAAACGCTGCTTAAAGCTACAGCATCATGGCAGCTTTGGAACAGGTTGAATCAGAAGTGCACTGATAAGTCCCTAACCATCGTGCTCGTCAGCAGGTGCGATCTGTCATTCTCAGGTTGTCTCCTCTGCCCCAAGGGTTTCCGGGAATGCAACTGGAAATTAGCATTTAAGTCTTTAAGAAAAATCGGCTTCTATTATGTAAGTTGAACGAGCCCTGTAAGTACAAACAGGCGTCAGTGGTCTTCTCTGTGAGCAGCAGTCCCTGGGACACGAGGGGGTCCCACTGGCAGCAGGGCACCGACCCATCGCCCACACCAGGCTGCTTCACTCACTCGCTGCCCGTGGCGGCCACGCCTGCCGTGAGAAACCCCACTCCACAGGACCCGGAGGGACTCCCCTCGCTGACTTAGCTTTGGCTAGCCACATGATACACCCCAGGATCAGGAGCAGAGGGACTCCCAGAGGCAAGGCATGTCCCTCAGAGATCCTCACATTCTTTCAGATCCATGAAGGCTGTATGCAACCTACAGGACAATTTCTCCATCGATCACTGGCTCAGACTCAGAAGCCAGAGGACAAAAGTTACCTTGACATCCAAGGTAATACTTCTCCCCCCTCGAGTACTACAATGTCAGCCTGCTTTACTACAAGTATTGTATCTTCTATCATGGGACATGATGATTCTACCATCACTGGAACGGAGTAGCCCCTACCTGGAAAATGAAGTTTCATTCGTAAAGAAAGACACAACTACACGAGCTTGCTATTCAAAGTGTGGGCTGAGCACCAGCAGTCTCCACACAGCCTGGGAAGTCGTTAGACATGCAGGGTCTTGGGCCTCGCCTGATCTACTAAATCGGAATTGGCATATTTACATGAAATCCATGTCATTCATATATACATTCAAGCCTGAGAAGCCTTGGTCTAGGGGTGACCAGAAAGATGACTGCATAGTTAGAGCTGATATTTATTTACTCAGCAAGCCCTGTTTGACGTACTTTATAGGCAATAACTCATTTAACCCTCCCTCGCAAGAAGTCTGAGCTAAGGACCATGGCTATCTCCATTTTGTATTATGATAAAATGACTCAGACTAAGACCTAGACTCAGACTCAGAGAGGCTAAGTAATTTACTCCAGGGCACACAGCTTCCAAGTGGTAGAACTGATAACACAAGGGTAAAGGTTGAGAACTTTGAGGGTGGAAGAGGCCGGTTTCCTGCCTTCACACACGTCAGCAGACAAAGAAGGCCAATTCGGAGTGTCTCTCGAAGACAGAGCAGGACTCAGGGCAGAGAGGGCCAATATTCTCTATCCTTCCAGGAGCTGAAGCTATCCAACAAAGGAAGAGGCCACTCAGAATAGTGGGCTACCTGTCACAGGAGGTATTCAAGCAGAAGCTGGGTGGCCTTCTGTACGGGATGTACTGGAGAGGGTTCCTACTTTAAGAAGGAGTCAGGCTTGATAGG
Source organism: Leptonychotes weddellii (assembly GCF_054177405.1). Classification (NCBI taxonomy): domain Eukaryota; kingdom Metazoa; phylum Chordata; class Mammalia; order Carnivora; family Phocidae; genus Leptonychotes; species Leptonychotes weddellii. The sequence goes on from NC_138384.1 coordinate 30,005,286, forward strand.
TGGGACTTTCCTCTTTAATTCCAGAGTTCTGGGAAGACCAGGAAGTGAAAATGCCCCCCTTTACCACCAAGGGCTGGCTGGGGACAACAATGGCTCACGGAAGCCTAGGAATCCTCTCTGGCCTTAAGAGTCTGAACAGAAAATGGGGCCTATTTTTAACCCTCCGGCCCAAACACCTTCAACCTGGATCGCCGACAGTCCGCAGACAGCAAGCAGAGCTAACTGACCCCTGGCTGCGGACGGGTGGGAAGGCGGGCAGACACCCCTCCTCACTCCCTCTGAAGCAAGGAGACACCTCTGTGGCTCCGGGACCCAAGCTTTCGCAAACAGGAGAAACCCCTTGAAGAAGATCCTCATTCATTCATCCAATGGCCCACACCTTGACTAGGCAGACTCTACCCGCCGGCCTCTTCAAGTAACTGCAATTTCTACCCGGCTCACAGAACAGGGTGCAAATGGAAAACTCTGATGGGGACTTGTCTTCTAAAATGTCAGACCATGGGAGCACCTCGGTGGCTCAGTCTGTTAAGCGTCTGACTTTTGATTTCAGCTCAGGTCATGATCTCAGGATCCTGGGATCAAGCCCTGCATCAGGCTCCACGCTGGGCATGGAGCCTGCTTGAGAGTCTCCCTCTCCCTCTGCCCCCTCCCTACCAGCCCCCTGCGCCCCCCTTCCCGCTCACACGCTCTCTCTCTAAAATAAATAAAGAAATCTTTAAAAAAAAAAAAAAAAGTCAGGCCACGGACATCATTCAGAGCGACCCAGCATGGCTGAGGGTCAGAGCCTGCCCACTAGAGTTGAAATCACAGCCCCACGTATGAACTGACTGCTCTGTGCCCCCAATCCTCGTCTGGAACATGCAGATAAGAACAGTGCCCAGCGTACCTAGAACAGTACCAGGCACACGGTGAGCACATCTGATGAATAAACACAACCAGTAGACAGAAACATCCTCGCAATTCCAAAGAAGGGCGAGCTTTACCGGTGAGATTCACTAAGCAGCACAAAGATGCCACGAAATACTGAGCGTGGTGCGCTTGGCCTGTCCGTGGCACATGGAAGTCTCTCAGTAAATGGTCACGGACATCCCTGCCCATCCTGCTACTATCGTTCTTGTTACATTACCAGTTTCTAACTGGAGAGAAGAGGAGAAAATCAGCACCGACCACACTGTGCAGCCCAGGGAGGGCTGAGGCGCGGAGGGGGGCTGACAAGGGCAGCGTGGGGAGGTGGGGAAGGCCCTGCCTGGGTAAACGCCTGGCGGCTGGATCTTGGAGGCAGCGAGGCCTCCGGAGGGCCAGCTCCACAAGCCTTAGAAGTTAGGCCAGCTTTCAGTTCCCGGCATTCGGGCCCCAAGTCCCCCCGTCGGGCCTGCTGCCCAGGGCACTCAGATTCTTCCAGGGCCTGGGATGTGCTTCCAAAGTGGCCTCATCTCCAACTCAGACCCAGAATTCCTTGGCCAGCAGGGACCATGTCTCCACGAGGCTGACGGAGCCCAGCTGCCGGGATGCTTTCTGCTACACTCCCACAAAGGCCCCGTCTAGCTCCTGAGTGGACAAAACGGGAAGTGCCAGTGTCCCCAGGCCCTACGCTGGCGAGGGGCTATGGCCACCCCTCTTGGACCCTTGGTGCTTGAGCGGTGGCGGGTACTGCGTGGTGAAACTCTGAATCTAATGACAGGAACGAAATTCCATAACAGGCCAAGTTTTGAGGAAAAAGAAACAAAAGGGAACCCTCTCTTTCCTCCAGAGCGGCACATCCTGAATCTAAACAGCATCCTTGATGCTCCGGGGAGCCGGGGAAGGGAATGCCATGGCCTGGGCCCCCTTATTCCTGGTGTCTGGGACTTGCTACCATCTACAGGTGACAGGCTGGACACTCGGGGCCATGGGTGATGCAGGACAGGTGCTGGGGTGTCACGAGGCCCTGCTGCCCCCAGTCAGGGGGAGATGGGCTCAGCGGGGGCCATCCTAGATGGAACAGACCCCTTGTTTATCCACGGAGGCCAAAGAAGAGAAACCAACCAGCCCCGGAAGCTCCCAGTTACCACGTACCTGTGACGTAGGGTCACTCATACGTTGGCTGATAATTATAATTGCTGATATTCACCATGGGCTTACTCTGTGCCAGACATTATACCACCCGCTTTACATTTCTCTTCTTTTGAAGCCCTTGCAATAGTCCTTCTATTATTATGCCCATTTTATAGATGGGAAAACTCAGTCACGGGCTGAATAATAACTGAATCACCCATTTGGAAAGTCGCAACCCGGGGGCCAATGGGCAGGAAACAGAGCCCTCAGCCCCATTGTATCAAGCCGATTGTATTAATGGCCCCGATTTGTCCACACTTCCGTGCACTCACGACCCTTTGGTGGTGACCTCCCACACGGACGCCGGGCTTAGCCATGTGACTTGCTTCGGCCAATGGAACTGTAGCCAACGTGAGGCAAGCGGAGACTTGACATGGCACCTGGGATTTCCACTTCCTCTCTTAGACATCCGCCGAGATGATGAGAGGCGCCTGGGCTTACTGGCTGCAGGGATGTGAAATGCACGTGGAGGAGACTCACCTTGTCCCAGCCGATTCTTTTCCAGACCAGGCAGCTGCCAGTCGACCTGCCAGCCATCCTCGGAAGCCTGCGCAAGCCCAGCCCAGAGCAGCCCAGCCTGGCCCAGGTCAGTAAAACTGCTCCGACCAAACCATACATGTGTGAACAATAACGAATGGTTAAGTCACTAAAGTCGAAGGGTGGCTTGTTACCCAGCAAGAGCTACCTGTATGTATTTCGTTATATGCACGTATATAGTTACAGTTCTATATAGTAGATATATATCTACCTGTACACATATAGTTACATGTTAAAAATATATATACATATAGATACTTAGATACTCTTATTGCCCATTCTCTTCTGACATAGGAAATAAACCTCCTGAGCTTAACAGGGTGACGAGTGATACTATTTTGAATGAGAAACCCATTAAATCAAGGGGTTTGCTTTAAATGAGGGATTCTCGAGGATTTTCTGTATTTGGAGGAGGCTTTGAATCCCAGAATTCTTGACAACACCCGGGAAGGGATGGAGCCGCATCTGCGGTCCTGACCCTGGTCCCTCCACCATACTGTGCACCACGTCCCTCAAGGGAGACCATTTGTTGCTCGGCCCTTCTCTCTTCGATACTTAGGCGATGCTCCACCACGTGCCAGGGGGACACATCATCTTTCTTCCATGCCAGCTGACATCAAGCCACCCCTGTTTTGATCTTCTACTGCTGTGTAGCAAACCGCCTCCGAACTTAGTGGCTTCCAACTACCACCTTCTAACCCCTTGTGATGCTACGGATTGACTGGGCTCAGCCAGGCAGCTCTGCTGGTTGCCCCGAAATCTCCCACGTGGCTGCTGGAGGCTGGGGCTGCAGTCATCGAGAGCGGGTCTGGGCCGGAACACCCAAAACTGTTCGTTCACCCCAGATGTGATTCTGGGACAAACACCTCAAAGCAGCAGCCTGGGGACCCCAGGATCCCTGCTGGGTCATCCGAAGACCCCGAGGCCCCTTGCAGACTGAACGTGTGAAATGACTAGTGAGTGGCACTGCTCCTATTCCTGCACCTACACGGCGACGTCTGGCAGGTATGAGGCCACCATGCTCTTTGCAAAGACCTCAGTCTGGAAATGAGCACCTGCAAGATCCAGCTTCCCTTGGGCCCTGGGGACCCGGGACAAAAAAGAATCACATCTCGGCAAGCGCTCTAGGCAGAGGCCTATGGGACTGCTGTAGGAAGGGCAGCCCTGGGAGAGCCCTTAATTGTTTAACTAAAATCACATTTGAGGCATAATTAGCAGGCGGCTCCAAATTCATGATCTGAGGCCCATCGGTTCCAATGGACTAATTAGCTGAGACATCCTTGGGCGGGCAACGCACTCTGGCCTTCTCAGGAACATCCCAGGATGCTCAGCAGATCAAGGCTGACATCTGGTCCAGGAGCTGTCTTACTGGGGCCAGGCAAGGAGACAAAGGCGTTACTGGGCAAGAAATACACCTCACGGCACACACAGCTCAGGAAGATGGGCCAGGCAATCTCCCGATACATGATTCCTCCCTCCCCAGATCCCACTCGTCGAGCCCTTGTAGACTGACAGCGACTGAGAGGGGGTGCCAAATAGCCCAACATCATCCTGGATCAGAAAACAAGTCACCAGCTCTGTGGAAGCCCACAAAGTACCCAGAGCCACAAGCTGACCACAGAGAGAGAGCACTGGCTGTTCAGCCAGCTCGCTCAATCCAAGTCGCTTCTAAGCAAGTGGCAGGGGCCCCACACAGCAAGGAGGACTCGAAATCTCCGAGGGGAGCTGGCAGAAGACAGCTTTGCCGAAGCAGAGTTTGCATCTTGGGGAGGCCCTCAGTGCATCTAGCCTAAGAGCAGGTACACGCAGGGGATGCAGTACGCAGGCTGGGTGAGTGGGAGAGACAGCACTTAACAGTGTGAGAGCACTCAAACCCTACAGCTCTGCTTCCCAAAGGGCTCCCTGGTCAGAGAACATTGGGAAACTGGCCACCAAATCGAAAGAACACCGAGTTATGCTTAAAACCCCATTTTGAGATTCACAGTGTATCTTGGCACAATAAAGGCACTGAGAATTCCTGCAGTAAAGAAACATATTAATTTGGTTAGTAGATCTACTGTTTCCCAAACCCTATTTTAACATAGAATCTTTGACCCCTCAAAATTCCTAGTGGGATACTGTATTTGGGAAATACTGTCCTATAGGAAGCAATACATCAGTGTAGGGCAGATGTGACAAGCTCCAATCCTATTGGAGCTAGGTTATTTATATAAATGAAGTGGGCCACATTTAATATTCGCATAGGAAACATACAGAACCTTTCATCGTCACGGAGAAATATGCTCTCATTTTGCTTAAAGAACCATCTTGGTTCATCTCCGCCCCTCCCCCCATCTTTGATAGCAATTTTTTTTCTTTGCGAGAACTAGAAAAACTTATTAAAAAGAAACACATCTCGGGGCGCCTGGGTGGCTCAGTCAATTGGGCCTCCGATTCTTGGTTTCGGCTCAGGTCATGATCTCCTGAGTGGAGGGATCGAGGCCCGCGTGGGTCAGCGGGGAGTCTGCTTAAAAATTCTCTCACTCTGCCCCTCCCTCCACGCTCTCTCTCTGGCAAATAAATAAATAAATCTTTTTTAAAAAAAGAGAGAGAAGAAACATATCTCTATAAGAAAACATGTGCAAGAACAATGATGAAGGGCCGCAGAGAGAGAAACAGGATTGGCGGGCGCCACGGGGCTCTGGGAGGCGTCTACCGTGTCCAAAGGCCCAGCCACACTCAGCCCCAGCTGACTGCTGCCAGGCTACAAAGCTGATGCCCGTATTACCAGCTTTTCCAATTTTCAAAAAGGAGGCAGAAATCTGGACTTCTAAGTGAAATCCTCCGTTTTGAAGCATTGATCCTTTTTTTTTTTTTTGCAATTAAATCAGTCAAACAAAACAAGCCAGGGGTTAGATTCAGTCCACCCATTTGCAATCTCTGCCGAAAGGAAGGGAGTAAAACACACTAAGTAAAGTGCTGTCGGCTTTCCTGAATCTTCTCTGGCCAGGGAGCCCTCGGGAAGCCAAGCTGCGGGGTGTGGGCACTCTGGCTGTGTTGGGTGCTGTTACTTACATTCACCCAAGCCCGGGCACTGCCTTCCCTGTGTGTACGGGTGCCTGGGCCCGATGCGTCGAGGGCCTCCCAAAGATGCAGGCTTTGCCTTGGCGAAGGCTCCACCCCAAGCACTAGGCCCCGTCCCCTACTTGGGCTCGCCCTGGCACATGTGGGACGGGGTGAGCTATGAGCCAGCACATGATGAGAGGCCAAGGCCATCAAGAGAACCCGTCATGGTGTCGTAACACTCAGGTCTCTTTAAAAAAAAAAAAAGGGATTTGTTAATGCAATATATATTAAGAAAAAAAAAAAAGAAGAAGATAGCAGGAGGGGAAGAATGAAGGGGGGGAAATCCGAGGGGGAGACGAACCATGAGAGACGATGGACCCTGAAAAACAAACTGAGGGTTCTAGAGGGGAGGAGGGTGGGAGGATGGGTTAGCCTGGTGATGGGTATTAAAGAGGGCACGTTCTGCATGGAGCACTGGGTGTTATGCACAAACAATGAATCATGGAACACTACATCTAAAACTAATGATGTAACGTATGGTGATTAACATAACAATAAAAAAATTTTTTTAAATGGGATTTGTTCTCAAACTGAAAATAAAAACAGAAAACCAACCTGGAAAGACCTACAAAGGCAGGTGCAGGCCATGGGATAGACAGAATGCATGTGTGTATGGGGTTAGACTGCACAGTGAGGGACTCCGGGGACCCTCAGGATGGCCAGGGTTTTATGTGAGCACGTGTTTAACTTGTACAGATGAGGCCGATGGACATAAAGTCACTTCTCCAGGGTGACACAGCGACACTTGCATTCCCAGAGACAAAAGCTGCCTCTGATAGGACGAGGCATCATGAAAGCAATGACCCAGCCCCAGCCCAGCCCCACAGCCCAACCGGCTCCCAGGCTACCCAGGAGGACCACAGGCCTGCAGGAGGCCTCCTGGGCATTCTCAGAACCACGAGGAACGGTTCTCAGAATGTGACAGCCAGCCACAGCAGTGCGAGAAGTACGTGCAGTGTGGGCATCCAATCAGAAGCTGGGTGTGAATCTCCCAGAAGGCACCAGCAGCCCCCTAGGGGCTACACCACTGCACATGGGAACAGAGGCACAAAGCTTCTGTAACATGGAGCTAGATACGGCCAGCTGAGAAAATCAGCAGAAAAGGAGGCCCAGGTACCAAGAGACTCTGCAAAGAATACAAGGACGCAAGCGGGGGCTGTGACAGATAGACACCTGCCCCCCAAAGAGTCATGCTCTCCCTTCCATGGTGTGGGGTTGCCCCTGGGAGGTGGCTGCCCAGAAAGAACTACATTTCCCAGCACCCCTTGCATCAGGGTCAGGTCATGTGATCTCAGCCAGGGATCTTAAGGAGTGGATGGTTTTTTCATTCTTTCATTCCCCCTTTGCCAGCTGGAAGCGGATTTGGAGAACCTGAGCTACAAGATGGAAGGAGCCCAGGCCACTGAATCACTGCCTGGGCAAGAGTCACCTTCCAAACAAGATACCTGTTTTACACTGGTACATGAACAATAAAGAAAATTCTAGCCTCGTGAGCCACTCCAACATCAAGGTTTGTGTGCTCCAACAACTAGGGTCACCCCATCTAAAACAGGAGAAGAAAGAAAGAAAAATGCCAGAGGTCAGGAAAACAGATCCTTACCAGAGTGAGCAGCTCAAGGCAAAACCAAGGCAGGAAAAACTCACCTTGCTAAGTCAGATCAGCTGCCACCTCCTACATGCAGCCCACCCTGAATGCCCCTAGATAGAGGTGCACTTTAAGACCCCTGGACACTCAGTTATGCCTACTACCTTGATCAAGAATGACTTAGGAAAACTTATTTTGAAAAAAAAAAGTAAGTGTTCTGCCCACTCAACAACCTGCTAGAAAGTTACTCCTACTATGCCCATTGACAAGTGAGGGCCACGGGATCAAGAAATTCGGTGACTTGTCCAAGGTCACGTAGCTGGGAAAGGCAGACTGGGTTTTGATTTAAGCTCCTGTTTCTTCCACCAACCCTTCCTGCTCTGGAATATTTTACACCTTTTCCCACAAATCCCTTTCTGCACCTCCCGCTACACTGGGTTCTTCCTGAAGGGGGTGTGGAGCCTGTCCTTCTGCAGCTCACAGTGCCCAGCTACAGACCCTTAACTTGAACTGTAGGGAGTTATCGATATTTAAACCAGGAATCACTACCACTGAGGGGCATCTTCTTTGCTGCCTGGGGAAGGGGAAGGGGAAGGGGAGGGGGGCAGGGAGGGGCCAAATGCCTTCCTATACTATGGCAGGAGGGGTAGCAGCTCCTATATGCTCTGTTCTGGGTCGTGCCTAGCAGTCAGTACACCCACCAGCCACCAAGCACCCATTTGTCTGGGGCCGGGGCAGGGCCCTGGGAGGAGTGAGGGCAAATTAGCACACAGTCCCAACTTTGAACAAAAGGCGGGAATAAGCCAAGAAGCTGGCAACCAATCTCGGGAACTCAGAACCTTCTAGAAGCCAGGAGTGGACTTGGTGGGCTTTGCAGGTGCTGCTCCATAGCAAGGTTTGTCAACCTTGGTGCTGTTGGGGCCAGATAAGTCTTTGCTGTGAGGCTGTCTGGTGCACGGAGGGTATCCAGCAGCATCCTGGTCTACCCCCCAGATGCCCGTAGCACCAGCCCCCTGGCGTGATACCCAAGAATGTCTGCAAACACTGCCAAACGTCTCTGTTCCCGTGAGAAGCCCTGCTCTAAAGGGCGCAGCCACTGGTGACCACACGGAAATGTAGGCCTGCTGTTTTGAGGGCACAACCCCCTTCCCAATGCTGCAGCCCCTGAGCTCCCTAAGAGCCAAACTCGGGCCCCACAGCCCTGGCGAAGAGCTCCTCAGACGTGAGATTCATACCACTGAGGCAGAGGCAGATCAGGAACCTGCCTTACTTCTTGGGGAACATTGTCACGACATCGCTGTCTTTCCAAACGCCCCTCCCAGAAATACAGGCCGGCAAACCCGTCCCCAGAAGCCCAGACCGGATTCCCTTTGCAGGAACGCTGACTGTCCCCAGCAACATCCCACCCCCCACACTTCGCCCCTTCTCCCCGAAACACAATTACCCTCCTGCTGATGCTCCTAAAGCCCGGGCCCTGAGCGGTTCTGGTCTGTGAAGCGAATACCTGCCAATAAACCCAACCGGCCTCTGGGCACGGGTGAGTATTTCAGCACCCGAGTCCCCCCCCAGAGAACTGGTCTCATCTTCTAGCCCCTAGTTAAAGAACTTGTTCTGAGCAAGTTTCCTTTACTTCTAGCAAAAATCTGGGTTACTAGGGGGAGGGCAGTGGAGAATCTAATAAATCTTAGAATATACTTCTTGGCTAAAGGGGAAAAAAAAAAAAACCTACTCACTGGTGTCATGAAACCCCTTTCCTGCTCTCTGAAGAGAGCCCCGTTCAGAAGTTACTATTGTATTCAAGCTGTATTAAATCAAGCTGTGAGCAGCACCAGGGTTATGCTTTTAAAGAATGCCCTGAGCCAATTCTGCTGTTTAAAGGGAAAAGGAAAAGTTTCCAAGGCTTCCATAAATTCCAGCGAGAGGAAGTTTCAAACTTGGGTGTTCACAGTCCGTGGCCCCCACATGGAAACAGCTTGGTTTCATGTATTTGGTTTTACTGTTCAAACTTGAGGGTCTTTTAACTTTTTATTTTTACAGGGCTCAGAGAAAAGGGAGAGAGAGAGCCATTTGCTCACCAAGTGCCAAAGAAAACCGCCGAGCCTCCCTCCAGAGGGCCTCTGCCTGAGGCGGCAGCAAGCAGGGGTGTGGGGTGGGGACCCCCTGGCTCCTGGCACACCCCCAGCACAGCTCCTGCCCGCTGGAGGCCAGGCCAGCAGGACCAGCTGCTAATTAACTCCGACAAGATCAATTCAGGCCAGAGCGTGAGTGGAGAGCGGGCAGGGCAGTCATTTGGCTGGGTGGCTGGGCTCCGGCTGCCCGAAGGCAGCAGGAGGAACAAAATGGAGACTTTCCAAAAACAAGAGGAGGCCCAGCCAAGAGCCGAGGAATCCTAAATTTAGTCCCCGGGAGGGGAGACGGCTGTGTCTCCTCAGCCAGGGCATCAGTGAGGCCCAGCATCTCTCAGAAATGTCAACCAAACCAAACAGGCCCTCCCAGGCCACCTCAGCCCCAAGCCCCGACTCCAAGGAGCTCACCCCTCAGTCGGGAGGGGTGACTCACACACGCGGGTTCCCAATCCTCAGTCCCGCTCTCCAAGTGCTGGCTGCCCAGGAGGTGGCCAAGGCAAGTGGAGTGTGCCCATTTGACAGGCAGGAACACTGAGTCCTAAGAGAGGCAGTGGTGAGGCAGGATGAGCAGAGCGGTCCTGAGTTTGGATCCCATATCGAGGTCCATTGCTCGATACTGACCTGGAAGAAGGGACCCTGTCGCTCAGAACCTCAGTTTTACCATCTGGGATATGGGAGTAAGAATGCCTACTTCAAACAAAAATCTAGAAGTGTATATGTATCAAGATGCATGTATTATACATACACACATACATGTGTGTGTTTTAAAGAGACTCCTGGGCTGCCCCCCAGACATATAGTCAACAGCTGTCGCTCATGCGGCCAGGCACCCCTCCCCCATCTGTGTGATACTCCTCGGGGCACCATCCCTCCCCTCTCTCAGTCCCTGTGGCTGATATGGGCCTGACCTGTTTCCACAAGCGTTCTCATACCTACTGAATCAGACTCACAGGGGGTTGGACCCAGAAGGTATTTACTCACTTAATTTCCCCAGGTTATTCTGATGCACACAAGGCCATCTGGGGAAGAGCTGCCAGAAAAACCCCAGAGGGCTCGGAGAGGGTGTTAATCCCCCCAGGAAGCTGCACATCTGCAAAGGGTCTCAGATTCCAAAGGGCTGTGAGGACGGGACCCTCTCCCAGAACTGAGCCAAGAGGAGCTTCCAAGAGGGGAGGTCCCATGGGGCAGAGAGCAGGCAGCACGCTGATCTGACTCCAGAAAGCCCTGATTCTTCCCCCACCGGCACCCGCCTTCACACTGCAGGGCAGGTCAAGGGGAGGATGGAGGCCCAGAGTCTCCAAACCGAACCTCCCTTTGTCCCCTTGACTGTCACCCTCGGGCCCTAGGCGGGCATCACAGGATGTCCACCCAGCCACAGGGCAATTTCAGCATAAGGGGGTGTCCACAGCAACCCTCCAGCTGGAGTAATTAATGAGTCACCTGGTGACCAGACAGGGTGCAGAGGGACAATGGAGGGACGGGGTGAGGGTGAAGGTAGAGGTGGGGGTTTTCCAGCAAGGAAGGACATAACAAAGACCTTTCCATGGGGTAAAGAAATTTCCAGAAAGACTTTTCCTTCTCCTATTTCCTTCTCCCCCACAAGAAGCAATTTTTAAAGGGAATATGTATTAGTCATAATAAAAAGCAGATTTACTGAGCACCTGGCCTACACCAGGCCACAGAGGTTCACATGCAAGATCTTACTGAACTCATACACCAACCCCAAGGGGGAGGTTCAACTGGTAGTCGCGTTTTACAGATGAGGAGACTGAGGCCTCAGAAGGATCAGGAAAGCTGCCTGAGGTCACATAACTGGTAGGAAGCAGGCCCAGGATTCCAATTCCCCTGATCCCAGAGCCCATTCTCCTACCCTCTTCCAAACAGCCCGTCAGCATCCCTTCTAACCTCCGCATGCTCTGGGCTGGGCAGAGACTGGCTTCGGACCCAATGCCACGCTGCTCCAGGCTGGTTAAGAAGAACCATGGTGGTGGTGATGAGCACCCATTTTTACCGATGAGCTAGTTGGCGCACAGAGGATTTCTCTTTCTCCCGGGGTCCCACAGTAGACCCCGTGAGCCCCAGCCCAGCTAGAGCACAAAGGAAGAAGGTGGGGCATGTGACCCTGCTACACCCAGCCTTCCAGCCAGCCCCAAGCACCATACGGGGTCTCAGAAAAAGCACATTAATTCCAAAGAATATCCAAGATGGAAGCGACTTAGAAGCGACTGAGTCCAGCTATCCCCACTATTTACAGACAGGGTAGTTGAAGCCCAGAGGGGCAGGAATGTGTCCAAAGCACAGAGCAAAGCAATTCCATTCTGCAAGTTGTTGTGTTTGTTTGTTTGCTTGTTTGTTTGTTTAAGTAGACTCCACACCCACCGTGAGCCCAACACGGGGCTTGAACTCACGACCCTGAGATCAAGACCTGAGCTGAGATCAAGAGTCAGATCCTAACTGACTGAGCCACCAGGCGCCCCCCATTCTACACTGTGGTAGGCCTGGAGCTGCAGGGGTTAATAACAGCACCTGCCCCGGATACCACAGAGCTGATGTTCATGTGGGAGGTGAGCAGCAACTCAATCACCGCATGAATAATTTGCTAAGGCTGAACGGTGATAAGCACCCCCCAAGTTGAAGGAGCTGGGTGCTAGGAGAAGGAACAGCAGGAGGAACGAAACTCACTGTGAGTGGGGTCTCAGGGAAGGCTGTGCCGAGGCAGTGATGTGGAAGTTGTGTCCCGAAGGGTGGGTGAGGAAGAACCAGGCAGAGAATATCAGGAAGAACATCTCAAGAGAGGGGACAGCATGTGCAAATGCCCTGAGGTCGGAGTGTGATGGGTGTGTTCAGAAAGGACCAGAGTGGCTGGGACCAAGGGAGTGAGGGGAAGGCAGTGGCAGAAGAGTTGGGGAAGGGGCCAATCGTACTCAGTCTTGTAGACTATAGGAAGGATTTGACATTCTTCTAAAGGCTGCAGAAAAGCACAGTAGGGATTTAAAGAGGGGCACGATTCTGTAAAATTCCAATGTGTCCTGTAAGGTCAGCCTGGCTGAATGACAGAAGGTAACATCAGAGGCTTTGGAACCCTCCAGGAGGGATATGACTGTGGCCTCGACCAGACAGGGACAGCGACGAGGCAGCAGACAAATCGAAGAGGTGTTTGGTCACAGAATTGACAAAAGTTGTCCATCTGCCGGCTATTCAGTTGAGAGGGTTGAGAGGAAGAGCCGGGAATGACCTCCAGCTTCCAAACGGAGCAACAGGGGAGTGGAGGGCCGGTCATGGGTTTCCCAGGAAGATGGAGAGAGCTGTTTGGGACGGGTTATGTTTGGGTGTGTGAGCGGCATCAAGAGCAGGTGTCAAGCAGTGGGCACCCAAGGTCTCCGGATCACCTGAAACCCCCAAGACCCCCACTGGCCCCCCCAAAGCCACCATGTGTGGAGACTCTGGGGTTGGGGGCTGTCCAGCGGGCTGAGCGCCCAGCAGGTCTTCCTCACCCTAGCCGTGCGGCCCAGCGGCCTCGCTCACCACCTCCTCATACAGAAGGCACGGCCCGGCATCTGTGCCTCTCAGTGGTGATCTCAGAAGAGGGAATCTGGTTTTGTTATTAAAAGGCAGCAGTCCCCAGGCCAGGGTCCATGTCACTAACAATTTCTAAGACCTTGAAAGGGACCTTTAATCCAATTGTCTGTGTCGGGCAGTCAATGGGGCAGCCCCTCCTCCCCCCTCCACCTTCCTGCAGGCTCTCCCTTTGAAGGCGGCCCCAGGGAGGAGATGCCCAGCACAGCCCTGGCCCGGCCCCGCCCTGACAGCTGGACACCCCGAGCCCCTCTGCCACGAGCCCGGCAAAGGCCACTGATGAACGGCCCTCAGTGTGGACCCCCCCCCACCCAGTGCCTGGCCCACCGCTAGCATGATTGGGGATGGGGGCACCCAGCGCTCAAATACCCTCCAGCCACATGTCCGTGCCCCGTACAAAGTGCTCTGCAGACGTTAAGGTCTTCCCAGGGATTCCAGATGGAAAATTGGGCGAACAGGCGTTACCGTCACTCTGTGAGTTGGCCTCGCTTATCACATACGAATAAGAATTAACAATAATAACTGCCCTGTTTATCAGGTACTGAGCAAAGTGTTTCACCTTTAATCTACACAACAGCTCTGCAGGATAAGGACCATTTCTCCTCCCATTTTACAGATGAGGAAATAGAGGCACAGAGAGGTTAAGGAACTCGCCCAAGGTCACACAGCTAATAGGAGGCAGAGCCAGCATGTGACTCAGGTCTGACTGTCCCTGGAGCAGAGTTTCTCAGGCCTTGTTATCTGCCCCCTGCCCCACACAGAGCCTACTTAAACTTTTTTTTCCCAATCACTTGAAACTTTAATACCACAAATATTCTGTGTAACTATTTATGTAGACCAATATGTATATTTGTGCTTCATTCCTAAAATGAATAAGAACCTTTTGCCCCTGCCCCCCCACGGCCCCAAGAACCAACTTTTGCCTACTTGGGGACAATATCATCATCGAGAATGGTCTAGCATCTAGACCAAAGCTGCTCAATAGGAAATGCAAGCCATATTTGTAGTTTAAAATTTTCTAGCAGCCGCATTAAAGAAATTAATTTTAATAACGTAATTTAGCCAATGCATCTAAAAATTGCCCTTTCTAAGTATTATCATTATACGTCATCAATGTAAAAATTGTTCATGAGAAATTCTACATCCTTTGTTATCATACTAAGCCTTTGAAATCTGCGCAGTAGTCACAATCCAGCCCAGCCGTATTTCAAATGCTCAACAGCCGTGTAAAGCTCACGGCTACCATAGTGGGCAGCGTTCTAACCACCCTGCTGAAGCAATATTGTTTCTCTTCCCCAGAACCTTAAAAATTAGGTTTGAGAGATTTTCTCCATCCAAGGAACCCAGACCCCTGCACCATCTCTGTCACTCACTCCCCCTCCTAGCCAGTGGGTTCCACTTACTATGTTCTCAGGGCGTACTGTGGATGAGACATGCTAAGATGCTTTCAAGGAGCCACAAAGAGGAGTAAGAACTGGCTTCTACCTGGGCAACTTATAATCTAAATTGGGGAGCGGAGGGGAGTGAAAAACGTGCCAGACCCTTCTGTACACGTGGCCTTGAGGCTTCCCACCCATTTCCTGATGGTCCTCATGCTCACCCTAGAAGAGGGGGGAGGGAGTCCTGTTATTTCCAGCCCCTTTTATGGATGAAGAAACTGAGGCTGGAGAGCATATGGGTCTTGCCTAGGGCCCATCTATGGGACTTGGCTAACCCAGGTCGGGACACAGGAGGTGTCAGCAAAGCGACAGGAAGGCTTTTAGGAAAGAAGGAGGCAGACTCGGAGAATGGCTTTGGGAGGGGTGGAGTTAATGAATGAATGATGGAGGTTTCACGGGAAGGAAGAAGGACACAAGGGTGTCAAGGATAAAGAAGGACCGGGTGTATCTGCAGGGAGTGAATGAGCAATGTGAGGACTCCTAGCGGAAGGCACAGCACCTCGAGCCTTTAAGAGGCAGAGATTCTGGGCACTGAGATGTCTCAGCACGTACCCGTGCGTGAGGCACTGCATGAGAAGGGTCCACGTCCAATCATCTAGCCATGGAAAAGCACCCAATGCCCAAACCCACGGGCCATAATGCCAGTGGAATCCAACTTCCCAAAATATTTACCAGAAGGCTCTGGGCACCAGACTCCATTCTGTAAACTTGGATGCCATTCCAAAGCCAAACCAATAGATCTCCTGGAGAACAAGATAAACTCTCCCTCACATTCTAAATAACGAAAGGGAGGTGAGGAAGAGAACGACATCAATCAACCCTCTCCAACCGCCCAACTTAAAAGGGATGATGGTCAGCAGCAAGAAAGGGGCAAGGATGCTGTCTCCTTATCAGGCGCATGGCTGCCCCAGACACAAACAAAACTTTTGGCAGGCGTTCTTCTTCCACATCGAGGGGGGAAGGGGAGAACAAAGTCTCCATCCACAAAGGTCAAACCCATCCTCCTTGAGTACGATCAAGCCAACATCGTCTCCCCTGATTTCCAGGTGAGAACAGTCCCTTCCATGAACTGAAATACTGACCAGCTCAAGGAATGAGGCCCATAAATCTCCAATGGGCTGGGGTGGCCCGGATCTCAAATCCCTCACGACTGCACTATCAGACCAGGAGTCTCTGTTCAGGGCCTGCTGCACTTGAGAGCACTATAGCAAAGGAAGTGGCATGATGAGCAGCTTCTGGAATGTGGACTGGAGGAAGGCCGGTCTCCCTGCCTCGAGTCATCACCGTGGACACCACGGATCCAGTAAACGAGGAAATGCTGAGCCTGGGTAGTCCCACTTCATCCTCACAAGCCCAGGTTACACGGGACCCAGAGTCACACGCCTGGTTGATGGCACGGACTGCTCTGACCTAGGCCTACTTCTCTCCAGCCCGGGGCCTCACACACAGGCATGCCACCCCATGGTCTCCCCCTCTCTGCCACGCACCCCCAGGCCCAAAATCCAGCTCTGACCACCGCCCTTCCCTGCTCTGTGACTTTAGGCTTCCTGCTGCCTGTGTAACAAGCCCAAAATCCCCAGAGGAGGGTTAAGAGAAGGTGGGTGCATGCCCGGGAGCCCCCCAGACCCCTGCACCATCTCTGTCACTCACTCCCAATTCCATGAATGCAGCCCAGCCCCTCACATGGCCTGTCAGAGAAGCGGGCTTCCTAGCATAATATTTTCCTCCCACAGAACAGGAGAATAAAGGGCTCTTTGCTTGTCTCCTGAAATAACTGGCTCTCACCATAAAGCAATCTTCTGCCCAGTAAAAATATTTCTGTAAAACTGGGAAACTCTATCTGTGGTTCCTTCTCTGAAAGTCAAAAATCTTGGAGAGCAAAACATGGCAGGGGCAGACTATATGACAAGCTCATGAAGTCATGTCTACCCAGACGTTCCCTCCTTAACGCTGTGATTAATTTGCTGTTAACCACAGGGACTTTGTGTCTTAATACTCTCAAAGCAGAGCACCAGTTCGCGTTTCTACAGAACAATACCCACCACCTCAGACCTGGTGTCCAGCCCGGCTGACGGCGGAGCCCCCAGCTGGGGCTTCGCTGAGATCGGGGAACTCCTTCAAGCCCCGGAACGCACAGGTGAGCCGTCACCTATGACCCGTCCTTGGCCAGACAGGAGACACGGTTGTGAAAATAAGTGAGGGGTGTCCGAAGATCAGAACATAAAGGTACCCATGATCACCCCAAACTAACCCCAAGACACCTGCATGAGTCACGGGAGCCTCCTGGGCCTTAGTTTTCCCAAATGGAAATAGAGGTGAATCACCCCAGCAACTCCTCAGCAAACAAAGATGTTCTCTCTGAACTTCTTCGTCCACCAGACAGAAACCAAGCCCCTTCCAGGTGCTGTGTTGGGCCCCCAAGAGATGTGAGTGGGTTTCCCGGGAATCTTCCAGAACCTACCAGCAGCTCTGGAGGCCTTACTGAGCTACCGAGCATGTTTACTGAGTGCTTACGGCATGCTAAGCCTTAAGTTGCTCCATGCACTATTTCCTTTAATCCTCGAAACAACTCCGAGAGGTGGGTACTTCTTTTTTCTCATTTTACAAGTGACGAAATTAAGACCCAATGTCAATACAGTCAACATGGTTCCCTATAAACCCACATCCAAAGGCCAGGCCCAAAGCTTTGTGGCCCCTGGAATTAGAAGAAGATCCACGTGGGAAATAATAATAATGATAATGAAGTTAAAAACAAAAAAGCCGGGTGGCTCAGTCGTTAAGCGTCTGCCTTCGGCTCAGGTCATGATCCCGGGGTCCTGGGATCGAGCCTCGCATCGGGCTCCCTGCTCGGCGGGGAGCCTGCTTCTCCCTTTCCTGCTCCCCCTGCTTGTGTTCCCTCTCTTGCTGTCTCTCTCTCTGTGTCAAATAAATAAAATCTTCAAAAAAACAAAACAAAACAAAAAAGCCATACAAAATAAGGCAGAGGTTCTTAACTGGGAAGCTAATGGGTGCCCTGAAATTGGAGTTAAAGGCATGAGAGCCTTTAGTTGAAGAGAAGGACACCATCAGATTTAGCAGATTCCCAAAAGGGTCTTGTTATCTACTCCCTGAAGGTTAAGATCATCATCACTAAGAAGCTAGGAGCTTGAAAGGAAGGCTGTGACCCATGTGGGCTGCGTGGAGGAGGGGACAAACCACCAGGGCTCTTCTGAGATCCAGTGGCAAGGAGTGGCTGTCCCTAGAGAGTCAGCCGACTGTCGGCTGCGCTGTCCCCACCCACGTCCACCAGCTGCTGACAGGAGCCACAGTCAGTGAGTTGAACCCCAGGGGCCAGGGAGGACACAGATGCTGGCCCCCTCCCTCCAGTGTGCCTTCTGCAGCTTTCTCCTCACAGGTGCTTTTTCTCTGGGGAACTGCCCACCCTCTCCCCTGAAGCCCCTTGAGGTTTGGGACTGATCCCGGCCCCACTCCAGGATGACCATGTTGACCCAGGACCATCAGAAGCGGAGGGATTTGTTCTGTGATGGGCACGTGACCCAAGTCAAAACGATGGCAGCCCAGCTTGGGATCTGGCTAAACCACTCCCTTCCAGGCTGGAACAGCAGTCCGGACCACTGGGTGCCAAGCAGCCACCACCTGGGGAGAGCCTGTGCCTGAAAACAAAGCCAACCCCAAAGAAAGCAGAGCTGAAGGCACAGACCACCGGCCTGGGACGGAGTTGGAGCTCTGGGATCCAGCGTACCTGAATTCAATTCACCCTCGGAACTTGCCGGTGATACAGGCCAATAACACGCCTTTGTATGAAACAGTGGGGATGGGTTGAAAACCCAAGGGATCCTGACTAATCCACACCAAGAAAGGTCGCACTTACTTAACCACAACACCCACCCTGAACCCACAGCCCTCCCGCATTCTGCAGACACCAGGCCAGGGGAGAAACTCTGGCTTTGCCAGAAAAGCAGTAGAACCACCCCTGGAGATGACATCAGGGTGTGCCGTGTGTGCCGGAGCTGGGGTGTGCATGCAGAAGAAGAGCTATAGAAATGTACACCGTTGATCTAGGGTAGACTAGAGGCACAAGGCCCAAAGTCACCTAGCTGCCCAACAATAGGGAATCAGTGCAGTCAATTATGGTCCATCCTTAGAATGGAAGGCTTGAGAGCCTTGAAAGGCAGTAAGATTCAATGTACTGATAAGGACTGATTTCCAAGATGCACTGTTAACAAAGCAAGATGCAGAACCAGATTATGACTGAAGGGAACACAAAGTCTCTATCACTTTTTCATGATTCCCCACCTCAAATCCATTTTCAATTAACCTACAGATACCAGTCCAATTGGCCTAGAGGGCTCCTGCTGTCTGAGCGGGGATAAGGGTGCACATACCCACAGAGCAAGGCGGGATGCACCGGAAGAACCAGAAACAGCAGGTGCCCGGGGAGAGGGGCGCTGGGAGGCCAGCGGCAGTGTGGCAAGGAGGCTTCCTTTTCTTTACATAACCTTTAGTACTATTTTGAATGTCTTTATTTTTATTTTTTACCACGTGCATTACTTCATTTACGAAAAGGAGAAAGGTGAGGACCCTTTTGAAAAGGCAGGGGAGACGCGAGAAGAGGCTCTCTTTGAGGGCTTAGGGGTGGAGGGACAGGACCTGACTTCCTGCTCCTCTGGGGTCACGCGCCCACGGACCAAGCTGCTAGCCCCTCTCAGCCCCAGCTACGCGGCAAGTGTTCCTTGAGCACCTGCCATGTGCCGAGCTGTGCAAAAGTCCCCGAGGATGCCGTGGTGAGCCACACAGAACTGGCCCCGTGGACTCTGCCGTCCGGCCTCCGTTCCCCCATCGTATTAGTGCTGGCCCTGGCCAGCTTTCTCTAAGTATTAAATGCCTGACCAAAGGAGGGCTTTGCAGACCATAAAGCCCTGGCTCTTCCTCCTGGAGAAAAGCTGGCCCAGGAGCGGGTTGTGCCTCCAAGCTCAGGGCCAAAGGGACAGGTCCTCACCCAAGAACCCCAGAAGCAAGATGGCAAGCAGGCCCCTCCCAAGGTTAAGAAGGCTGGGAAGGCCTGATCTGTGACACCAGGAGAAGGTGCTCCAAGCCACCCCCTGGAAGGACCCCACGATCCTTCCCATCACTGACATAGCAGTGGCCGGTGGGGCTGCCTGCCTCCAAGCTGGAGGGAAGTCATGCCTCCAAGGAGCGGGGTCTGGAAAGACCCCAAGAAGGGTTTCACCAGGGCTTTCCACCAGCACCTGCTGCAGATAACTCCTTTGAGTTATGTCCCGCTCAGGATGGGGGTTAGCCTGATGCGTCGCAGCACTGGATCTTTCCCGTTGGTCCAGAGCTGTGCAACCCATGAGGGAGTTCCTCAGTCCCAGAGGCCACATCCCAAGTGCTCAAGAGCCACAGGCGGCTAATGATGCCCCTATTGGACAGTGCGGACACAGAGCATTGTCATCATCACAGAAAGTTCTCTCGGACAGCACTCGTCTCGAGGTCCTTTTAACGTCTCCTTCCTTCCGGTTACAAAACGAGAGTCCTGGCAGGTCTTGAAAGAAAGGCCAGGTATCCACAACTGTCAGTAAAGATCGAAATCCACTTGTAGGTTTAAGACGCCACAGCCACGGGGAAATGCAGAGAAGCAGACAGAACCATTGACTGAGCTGATCGTGAGTCAGGGACTGCGCCAGCTTCTCCACGGGGCCACTCCCGTGGGCAGCGCCGTCCCTGCCTCAGCCCTCACCTTCCGGCCCCTCCCCGACAGCCTTTCCAAAGTGTCCAGGCAGGACAGGCATCACCCAATACAGAGAGCTCCAATTAGAGAGCATCCCGGGGGGAGAGGGCCCCCAAGGGCTCTGCATCTGAGACAGCACGCGGGAGGTTCTGATGCAGGTGGTCCTCACTGTACCCTGTGCCCTTCCCCACACCCACAACCCCCTCCAGCCACTGTCTTCTCTCTCCACCCCCTCCAGCAAAGCCTTTCCATAGATCTCCTGCACACGCGATCCACTTCTCATCTCTCATTCTCTTCTAAAACCTATGGGCTTTTTGAAAAATACAAAAGTATCCATGCTCATTGGACGGGGGAAAAAAAAAAAAAAGAGTCAAACAATGTAGAAACATCTAATGTGAAAAGTGAAACTCCTTCTCTCCTCACCACCTCCCACCACTCCAATCCTCAGGGAAGCAGCCTTTGACAGTGTATCCTTCCAGATCTTTCTCTGTGCACCTGCAAATATATAGACATGGGCCTGAATAGACTTTTGTATCCTCAAAAAACCGGGACCACGTTATACTTCTGTTTTGCTCTCGCTTTGCTCATTCAATAGCATTTCAGGGCCTCCTTCCCGTCAGCCCACTGCCCACCCTCACTCGCCCTGGTTTCACAAGTCGCAGAGAGATTCGAGACACGGCCACCCCATGTTTGTTAGCTGTCTCCTAGTGATGGATATTTGAGTTGTTACACATTTTTCATTCTTCCAAATAATGCAGCCATGGATGTTCCTGCACGTGAGCAGAGCACATACTTGCAAGGCTCCCTCAGTCCCTTCATGACGCAGGCCCGTCCCGCCTTTGCTGTCATCCCACCAAGACAACTCCTGCCACATCCCGCTGTAAGCACCAGGATCCCATATGCATCGGACACCTTGCAGCCCCTTTTCCGACTCAGCCTCTGGGCAGGTTCTCTCCAGGAGGCCATCCTCTCTGCTAGACTACCTTGATGGCGCCCAATAAATGCCACCTCCCAGTATTTATGCCCCCGTGTAGTCCCTTCCCCTGAACCTGGCCTCGACTTGTGACCTGCTTTAACATTGAGAATGTGGCATTGCCAATTCCAGGCCTAAGCCTTCAGGAGGCCTGGCAGTTTCCACTTCTGCACTCCCAGGAAGGCAGCCACCAAGTAGGGAGTCAGCTTACCCTGAGACCACCGTACTCTGAGGCGGCCCAAGCTAACCATGTGGTGAGGCCGCGTGGAAGAGGACCGAGGCCCCAGGCTGGGGGTTCCCCAGTTCCCCAGTTCCCCAAGTGGAACTCTTGGCCCCTGGCCATTCGAGCCACGCCAGCTATGCCACGTGAAGCCACAGACAAGTTGCCCCTGCCAAGCCCAACCCAAATTGCATAATGTTAAGCAAATCATAAAAGAATTAAGTCACTAAATTTTGGAGTAATTTGTTACACAGCAAAAGAGAACCCAAGCACCCTCCTTTTCTTCAGTGTATCTGGAGATGCAGAGGCGAAGGCCATGAGAGGTCACGTTAGCTACCTAATAGCCAAGCCGGGGCCACCCCCAGCTCAGGATACCCAACACAGTACTCTGTCCAGTCCCCAAAGATTCAGCCACGTGTTCTTCCAGGAGGCAGTTGCTGCTCAGAGGTTGGTTCTCAAGTGAGAGGGCTTGGGGACACACAAAGGACTCCTCATTCTCTTCATGCCCAAAGCAAAGGGAGTAGGTGGGCAAGAAAGCACCCCCAGCCATCCTGGGAGAATCTGTCGTGACCAAATAGTCAACAAACCAAAAGGCCCTGAAGTTAAGAAAGAAAACTTCGGCACAGAGAGGTTAGGGAACTTGCCCAAGGTCACACAGCTAGTGAGCAGCAGAGCTGGGGTTTGAAAGCAAGCATTCAGGCTCAGAGCCTGCACTGATAACCAAACATCAGTGTTTCCCAACACCTCAACCCGCAGTAAGAATTACATTTTAGAATGGGGCTCTATATATACGGATTTGGGTACAGATGTATAGGTAGATATCCATAGATCTAGACTGATCAATCTATTATCTATAGACATGAATATCCATGCCTATAAACTAAACAAAAAGTCACGCAAAGCAATATTTCCTCTTACTTTAGGCAATGTCCTCTCTCGTTTTTATTCTACTTCTTTTTTTTTTTTTTAATGATAGTCACTAAATTGATTTCATGAGTGACGAATGGGATTAAAACATATGGTTGAAGGTGGAAAAAAAAAAAATCTCATCTATAATGATGGAAGACAACTCTAAAATCAGATTAACCTGAATTTGAATCTTGCTGGAGCAAGATTCTACTTCCAAGTCAAGTGACTTTGGGCAAGGAGGTAGACTCCTTTAGTGCCTCAGTTTCTCCAGTGGTAAAAGGAGGATAGTAAGAGCACCTGCCTTCTAACGGTGCTGCGAGCGCTGAGCAGTATGGGCCACATGTGGCTCAGGGCCTGGCGTGCTGCGGATGGCTCGGCGTGGGGCGCGGAACAGAGTGGACACTTAGTAGCCACACTGAGGCTGCAGCCATAGAACACTGAAAAACGAGGCACGAACAAGACCGATCGAGGTACCAGGCTCCTTTGAATATCCAGGGCAGGGGAATAAAGACGTCTCCCAGTGCCCATTGAAAACACAACTTCATTCTTGGTCTGTAGCATTTTCTTCATCATCTTTTTGCTTTTGAAGTCTCTCTAGATCACCGGGGGAAAGACGGGTAAAGTAACAGGGTCAAGGTCAAAAACTGTCCTGCAATAAGGCTCCCTCGGGAAGCCAGGTGGGGCATGGCCATGGCACCCTGAAGCAGCAGTCCCAAACCCACTCAGTGGGGCCACCGCAAGCCCACGCCTCTGTGTGCGGGGCCTGCCAGCCTGCGTGGCCTTCTGGAATTAGAAAAACACCCTTGGGCCTGAGCCCATTTGGGAGGCTCTGGTCTTCCCCAGCCCCCACCTGTGGCCTGAGGGTTGCCAGGCCAGCCCTGCTAACAGGGCCCCTTTATGCTCTGCCCTGGCCTCTTTGGGGCCCCAGATCAGTACTCAAGGCCAGGGGGTTTGGGCAGCACACGGCGGGCCAGCCAATCAGCTCCATGCCTTCTCCCCTTACCTCCCATCCAGCCAGAAAGGAGAGCAGGCAGAGTGGGCAGACATCAGTAAAAAAATCAAATCACCTGCAGTGGGTGGACCAGGACTCGTGGTGGATTGTGACATATAACAGACCCCCCTCTCTCCGCCCAACCCCAGGCAATGCCTAGCCCCCTCTGCTGGAATATGCTTTTCCGTCCTAACATCTCAGAGCCTGGAGTCCGGTCTTGGGTCAGACACTCAGGAGGGAGTTGAAGATTTTCTGCACTGGGGCGCCCGGGTGGCTCAGCTGGTTGAGCGACTGCCTTCGACTCAGGTCATGATCCCAGAGTCCCTGGATCGAGTCCCGCATCGGGCTCCCTGCTCGGCGGGGAGTCTGCTTCTCCCTCTGACCCTCCCCCCTCTCATGTGCTTGCTCTCTCTCATTCTCTCTCTCTCAAATAAATAAATAAAATCTTTAAAAAAGAAAAAAAGATTTTCTGCACTGATCACAGACTTTGCACTTCCCTCTGTCTGAGATGCCCCTTTCCTTAGCCGGCTACTTATTCTTTGGGTCGCAGCAACTTAAATGTCACCCCCCAGTCCACAGTCGAACCTCCCTTACTCTCCCACCACAGCCTGCTCTTTTCCTCATCACGTTTAGCATGCATCTGGCTGATCATTAGCAAGCTGTAAGAGGAGAGACATCTGCTTTACTCTCCCTGATTGGCTGAGAGGAACTCATTTCCCACTGAGAACACTCCATGAGCTAGGAACCAAGATTCTATCCATTCCACAGATGTGGAAACTGAGGATCAGAGAGGAGCCCCCCAGCTGGGGAGACATGCAGCTGGGAGTCAGGAGTCAGACCCAGGAAGTCTGATTCCTTAAGCCACGCCTCTGACACCTGCTCTGTGTGCACACGGGGGCCTCAGCACAACGGGGCCCGAACCCAAAGGCGGGTCTAATGGAGGTTAAGAGAACCAATGCAAGATGCTAGATGCAAGCTCGAAGTATGGACGAGTGCTGTCCACAAAGTGGCCCAACCCACATCTCTCCGTGTTTACCCCACCTGCCCCTCCCACAGTGTCCCGCCCAACCGAAAAATGCTGTCCCCGACTTCCCAGCCCCCAGGCTTCCCTGGGGCTGCTCCCTCTGCTCAGAGGCAGCCTGAGTCTGGCTCTCCCTAGCTGGGCCTGACACTTCCATTTGCTGAGCCCGTCTCTCATCCGCACAACATGGGGGAACAACACACGGAAAAACCGCACGTAAAGCATGAGGCCGCTTTCGTACTCACGTGTATGTACTATTACCACTGACACACTCGTCCCCCGCCAAAATCTCATCTCACAAGCCAGGGCACAACAGGCCAAACCGAGCTGCCTGGGTCCACCCAAAGAAAGTATTTTCTAAAAGTGTTATTTGGTTGATGACAATTTTTCTTTTAATTAGAATGATTTCACATAAAAATCCAGATGGCTGGATTCTCTTAATGATCAGATGTGGCAACACCAGGGCCACGTTCCCACATGGCAACCACTGGCTGGGGCTGAGCGGGGATGCCCCGTTGAGACAGGACGTGTGCCCCCAGGGGCCCCCAGTCCCCACCCCTCCTATGTGTCTCCCACCCAGCCCACTACGTTCCTTAATATGACTTCTCTGGCCCTTTAAACTCTGACCACCCTTCAGAGCCTCCTCACACACCACCTCCTTCAAGAAGTCCTCCCCAAATCTCCATAGCCTGGTGTCTCTTGTGGCTTTATAACCTTAATAGTTCACTTGTACTGAGCACACACTTCTGTGCCAGGCAGTTATAACCATTTTACAGTTTGAGTCCCCACAACCACCTTGTGAAGCAGGTCCCATTACCACCCCCGCTTTACAGATGAGGGAACCGAGGCCCAGAGTTGATTCTTCTATTGGCCTCCCCATCCATTCCCCGCCCTCCTCTATGCTGCCCTGTGCCCCGGGAAGCTGACCCCCTTAGACCAATTTGCTGAAGCTTCCTGGTCTCTGGCTTCCAGCTTCGGCCAATGGGAGGCCCTGGCAGGAAACCCGAGGATGCAAGCAGAGAGAGGTTGGGGTATTTCTCCCCACCCCCGACTCCCTCTGCACTGTGTCTCTGACTATGGTTCATCTTCCATATCTAGAGCTCCTGCCTGGCTTTTTCCCTGCCTCAGCTGTGGTTTCTACAGGGATCCGAATCTAAAATACCCAACATTTCCTCCCCTGCCCTTTCTGCCCTGGGATGGTAACACCCCCCTGCCTTTGCCAGGGGCCAAGCACTCCCTGGGTGCCTCAACACCCCGTGAAGGTGCTGTAACCCTTCCCACAGCTTCACAAGTTAGCTTCCATTAGTTTAAACTGTCTAGAGTACAGGGCCCTGGCTGACACAGAGATTAGATACTATGCCCAAGGTCCCACAGTCAGAAAATGGTGCCGCCAGGATTCGAACCCAGGATATCGGGCTCCAGAGTCCTTACTCTTTAACCATCACACTATGCTGCCTTATGTCCTATTCTCCTTCTCTGGGTCCTTCATCTGCTGGTAGCCTCCTCAAGGGCCCCCCGGGTGACCCCCAAGAGTCAAGTGCTGTGCCTGGATTGATGCAGACATTCCAGAATCTCTCACTGAGCCCAGAAGACATAGTTACTTGATTCCTCTTTATCCTCCAGAGTATTTTTACAACTGAGAGCCCGTCCCCACATTCCTTCTTCCTGGGCATGAGAGCTCCCCCACTTCTGCCCTGCTGGCCCCTCACATAGGGCTTGCCACTCGTCTTCCCTCTAGACAAAGACCAAGGTCCATAACATGGCTGAGAAGGCCCCCAAGCCCAGACTGTGACCCCTCCTCGGCCAAATGAACTTCAATCAGCATCTCAAACAAACTGCCCCTTTCACTACAGGGCTTTCTCACATACTGCTAGTCCACCTAGCAGACACTCATGGTGCCATTACACACCCCCTCCCCCTGTCTTGCTCCCCACCACCCCTTCCCCAACTCACCTTTGGGCTGAAATCACAGCTCCTCCAAGACCACCTCTGACCCAAGGCCAGTTGACACCCCCTGCTCTAGACTGTCAGAGCCCCCAGAGTGTCCTCCAGCATTCCCCTAACATTGTCTTCATTGCTCAGTGTCCACCTTCCTAAATTATGAGCCAATCTAACATGAATATCGATGCAAAAATCCAAAGCGAAAGATTAGCAAATCAAATACAGCAACATTTTAAAATAGCAATGTCTCGTGATGAAGAAGGATGGTGTTTAGGAATACAAAGAAAGTTGAACACTAGGAAATCTAGTGATGTCGATCATGCACATAATCACTTGTTACATTAGCAAAGGATGACAACAGCCCAACAGCATTCGACAAAATTCAGTAATTATTCCCGGTTTCAAAAATAGTAGCAAGCCTGGGGTTGAAGAAAGCTTTCTTAACTAGATAAGCAACCAACTATTATTAAATAGTATGGGAGAGTCTAACCAATGCAATAAGATAAGAAAAACGGATGAGAGGCAAAGATGAACGTTTAGTCCCACTAAACTCTAAGTTCGGTGAGGCCGTATGCTTCATAGTTTCCACACCATCCTAAGCACACGCAAATATCTGTGGAATGCACAGCCACCCAGATGAGGTCTGAACCCCATTCAGTGTTCTCAAAGCACCCCAGTACTCCTCCTCTGAGCTACATATCACAACTTAAATTGTGTCCTTTGTTTTTAAAAATACTTCTATTTTCCTACTAGAGCATAAACTCCATGAACACAAGTGGCATGTTCTACTGGCAGAGTAAATGGATACCTGGCCTAAAATAGGTACTCAACATCTCTCACACTGATGCAGGAAGGACTATCTGTGGACTTGAATAAAATGCATTAGTTGCTAAGTTATAATAAGTGATTTTATCCTACTTCTCAGCTGGAAAAACCCGAGGCCCAGAGAAGGGAGGAGATGCCACACCACTGTGAAGCCCCCCTCTGGGACCCTGGGGTCCTCTGAAAGGCATCAGCCACACACAATGCCACGCACACAGGGTGCTGCCCACATGGCTCAGCAAGTACAGAAAGTGAAGCCCAGACCGATTCCTCTAAACAAACGCACACGCAGGGCACACCCGGGTGGGCAGAGCCGCCTTTCTGGGGCTAGGGATGACCCATGGAGGGACCTGAGCCTTCCTCGCAAAGCCCTGTGACTGCTGCCTACATGGATAAACAGCCCCCTCTGCTTCCCCGTGACGTTATCAAAGAATTACTTATGTCTCTGGAAATGCTTGTTTGGAAAAGGTTCTCCACCCCACCTGGGCTTGGCAGGAGGGGCAGCATCCTCAGGCCTGCCCTTCAGGGAGTGATCAGGCTTTTCCCCCAGCCCCTGAGGGCTCTCGGCCATTCTTCATACGAGGAGTCTGAAGCCAGCCATAAAGAAGCAGGCAGCCTCCCAGGATAAACGGAGCACGGTGACATCAAAGACCGCCTTCCAGATTAAACAACTGAGGCCTTCAGCTCTCTCTGGCGTTTCTTCCAGGATATTCTGGGCTCCTGCCTCAGTTCTCCCTCAGATGGAATGGCAGATATTTTGTTTGTGAGAGTCTGAATTTTTTCCTTCCTCGGGGAGAGGGGGAGAGGGAGGAGGAGAGGGGAAGGGAGGGTGGGGGGAGAGAGTGAGCGAGAGGAAGAGAAAGAATGTCTGTGAGAGACAAGAGCCACAAAAAGAACATGTGTGAGCGAAAAAGAAAGGGAAGTCAGGGAGGCAGCCGGAAGCGCCTGCTTTGGAATCCAACAAGCGACCTAAAAATTCCAAAAGTTTCTAAACCAAAGCACACTGTGAACCCACAGCCAGGGAGGGAGGCTACAAGAGCCCCCAAGCCGGGATGGGTGGGGTGCCTGGCTCCCAGTGCTAGCAGACCCCTTCGTGGGCACTGGCCCCTTGACCAGAGGGTCCCTTGGCACTCCTTTTTCTCAGACACATCAGGTAAACCAAGGCAAGGGGTCCTCTTCCCTCAGGCACAGGCTCACAACGGTTCTCTGGGGTTGGCTTGTCACTGCCTCTTATTCCCTCGTCCTTGGGGTGCCTCTCTCTGCCTTGAGCAACCAATCCAATCCCACCCCTCAGGCCCCCCATATCCCACCACAGCTGGGCTTCTGGCCCTCCGGCCAACCCCCCCCCACAGGAAAACAGGGGCCACTGATCCATCCAAACAGCTGGAGTTGTGCCCCCAAGGCCCCAAGTCCATGACATGACACATCCATCGGCTCTAAGGCGCATGCTGCTGGCTGGGGCGGCAGCTGACTACCCCCCACCCCTGCTCCTCCACCCCGCACACCTGTCCAGGGGACAGGTAGCTCGAACATGCCACAAGCCACTAATGCGCAGGGCTTTTCAGAAAGCCCGAGCTCCAGGAGAGCTTTGCAGGTCCCACAGGCTGCAAGCCACTCGGAGTCCACCCTCCCGGCGCAACCAGCACCCAGTTCCCAGGGACAATGGCAAGCCTGGGGCCTCCCACAGCTATTCCGTGCACGAATACCAACTCTCTCCTCCCATACCCTCTTCCTCACAGCCTCTCAGGTCTCTGCTTCAATGCCACCTTCACACAGCTTCTCCCGAGTGCTCCTGTCCATTAATGTGCCTGTAAGTACTGATTTGTCTCCTTTATTAGATTGGAAGCCATGGGAGGGCAGGGACCACATCTCGTTTATGTACCACTGTGTCCTTGATACCTGGTCCAGCTAAGGAGTTCTTAGGAATAACAATTCATTATTGATCATAATTAATAGCTGAGTACCTGAAAGCAAAGGCCTGATCCCACTCTTCCATCTGCCTGAGGAAGAGGATCTGGGAGAGAATGAGGCAGGGATGGTGGCCTAATCTATCTTCATTCATTCATTCAGCAAACACATCGTGAGTGTCCACCATGTGCCCTGGGGCTACCACAAGGAAGATGTATTCCTCTCAAAAAGTGATTCTTTCATTGCTGACATTCGGTGTAGCTGTTTTAAGCCCTCATAGGGATAGTTTGTTCCCTGCGGGTGGTACCGGAGTTTCCCAGGGCTAGGAGTCCTCTCTGCCCAGCCGTGGCCCACCCTCTCCGCTCACTCCGGCTATCCCCACTGGGTGAGGGGATGCACCATTCCCCCAAGTTCTAGGACCCCAGGAGACATGCCATGCTTGCTTCCTGGTTCAGCCTCTCCCGGGGTTTATTACAGTCTGTATAAAACGCAAATGTGCAGGGGCTGTTCCTGAATTCCAGGGACTAGAACACGCATGGCCCTGACTCAGGGGAACTTCTCTCCCAAAGAAGAAAAGTTCCAAAGGTAGGAAGAGATGCTCCTCGAAGTCTCCCAGAGACCACATCACAGAGATTCATTAAAGCCTTCAGAATATGACACCCTTGCCCACCACCTGCCTTCCTGAGGGACCCAGCCCTACTGGAAACCAGAAGCCCCACCTGGCACTTTGCCCAGCTCAGTCCTCCCCATTCTTCCCCCCTACCTCCCACCCCCGGGGTAGAGAAAGCTGCCAGGTGGGACTAAGAAGCTGGTCCTGGGTGCCATGGGCAGAGGAGACCCTCCATGGAAAACCCAAAGATGCCAGCAAGCTGCCAGATACCTCCCCCAGCCTCAAAGCAAATCATCTTTTAATTCTGAAAACACCAAATATTTAATTTATGCTTTACCTCAAATGTCAAGTCTACCTCCCGGCACATAGCTTCGAAACCACGTAAGGAGGCCTAACGCTTTCCATATGGTGAAGACATGGGGCCTTTTAATTGTGCCAACTGGTATCATTCAAGGGTGATTCCCCTGGAATCCGGCAACTGGGGCAGCAGCTGGGCCAACAGCCAGCCTCCAACCTCATCACCCAGCCCCGCACGGCCCCGCGGGCTCCGACGCAGCCTGCGCCCTCCCAATCTTCCCCAAGTATCAAAATGCACTAGGTGCCCCCTAATCAAATTACCAGCCTGCCTGGCGGCCACCTTCAACCCACAAACAGGCTTGCCGGCACCGCAGCTCTCAGCCCGCCTCTTAAGGCAGATCTGCCATAAAAGAACAAAAGGGCCAAACCCGGGGTTGGGGGGATGGGGGGGCCAGGAATTGCTGGTCCTACACATTCATGTCCACGCACGCAGGTACACACCTCGGGAGCACAGTGCACCCAGGTTCCGCTTGTCCAGGGGTTCACCATCAGCCTTCCTGTGTCTGCTACGCAGCTCCATCCCTCTACCAAGTTTTTTATGTCACCCATTATATTGTATTACGTTTACCAGACCCGGTATTCACAATTGGTGTTCTTTTGTAACCGCCTGTTAGTTTTGTGTTTACCTCTCCTTCTTTATCTCTTTGAGATTATTAGGCTTATTTAAACTTCTAAGTGTTTAGCGCACTGTTGTCTGGCTTATAGATCGTTCATGTCATTGTTCTCTCACAGTACTTGGCCCTGTCACCATCTCTCATTAGTTTTCTCCTCTGAGCTCATGATTCCTTGAAGCCCCGCCCTTAGCCCATTGTCCATCCAAGTGCGTCTACGACGGATGGTGGGGCAGGGGAGGGAGGAAACTTCTGGATTCCTAATCTGCGTTCCCATCTCTGCCCCACCAGTGCCTCAGCAAACCTCCTGGTACCCTTCTCCCTTTTGAACTCTTTTTCCAAGAGTCACATGCCATAACCCGGCCAGGGATGAGAATGTTATTATACCCATTTTGCAGATGAGCTTAGGTAAAACAGCTTATACAAGGTGGCAAGCTACAGTGGCAGAGCCTGGCCTCATTTATTTTTGTACTCAGGATGGCAGGCTTAGGTTAGCGCCAGCAAGATTACCCTCTCCCATCCCAGGACCTTCCAAGCAACTGGGACCCACCCTAAACGCTTACAAAGCTACTGAGGCCCGGTCAGGAAGGAAGAGGGCAAGCAGGGGCCCCTCCTGCTCCTGCCTGCCCCACCACCCGCCTCTTCCCAAAGTACTCAGCAGCTGGTCAGCATGCTGCCTCTCTGAAAATGAGTAAGGGAGGCACCCCCCGGGCAGATGCTCTTGCATAGACCTTTGCCACTCATGGCCCCTGTTTTCTAGAAAGTGCTCCAGAAAGAGAGAAAGACAGAGTCCACATCAGCCAGCTGGTAACTTTATAGGGTTATGAGGAGGAGTAAGACAATGTAAGCAAAGTGCTTGACATACACAGGCACTTAATAAATAATAATGTTCATTGCAATAATAATAATGCTAGTTGGGTGAACCACTAATGTGCTTCCAGCCACCTTAGTGAAAGGCCGGGTAGAGTGGAGACAGAGACCATCCCTACGCCAGGCCTGGGACTGGTGGGGGGACCTCTGCCAGCCCCTGGAATCCAGCAGACCTTGGAGCCCACACCCTACATCCTGATGATCTAACGGAAGAACCTGCTGCCACCCTTTCTGCGCCACTGGGAATCAGGGAAACTAAACTAGGCAGGAGGTTGCCCACTGCTGTCTCATTCACTATTCCTCCATGTCTCCCAAACTTTGGACATTCCATTTCCATAGTCACAGTTTTGACCACTTTTACTTAGTATTTTGCTCGGAATCAACTTTCACCACTCTCTTTCAATTTAGCTTCGTCCTAAGTGATACTATCCGTGAAATCATGGGTTTTATGTCCTAGTTACTATCTTTTCTGGTAGCAGAAATGCTTGCCTATTAAGATAACAAACATTCCTCCAGGTACCACCTGAAATCACTGCACACACCCCCACCGTGCAGCCCCCGACCTTGCGCTTCCCCTGACCTCTCCCAGGTTGGGCTCGCCATCCCCCCCTCCCTGCAGATTCGGTGGCTGGGCCAGGGCTGGTAGGAACCCCAGTGTCGGGGCACCTGGGTGGCTCAGTTGGTTAAGCGACTGCCTTCAGCTCAGGTCATGATCCTGGAGTCCCGGGATCGAGTCCCGCATCGGGCTCCCTGCTCGGCGGGGGGTCTGCTTCTCCCTCTGATCCTCTTCCCTCTTGTGCTCTCTGTCTCTCATTCTCTCTCTCTCAAATAAATAAATAAAACCTTTTAAAAAAAAAAAAGGAACCCCAGTGTCCGGGTCCCAGTCACCAAAGCAGAACTCCCCAGGAAGCAGAGGTTCCCTCCCCTTAATACCTTGGCTGGCAGTGCTGACCCTCCACTACCCAACATATGTCACGCGGCTGGCTCTGTGTCTCACATCTTCAAAAGTGCTTTGAACAAACATTAATGACCCCTCAGTGTTTCTCTGAGAGAGGGGGCAAGGAAGGGAGGGGGCAAGCACCACCCCATGCTGTCCTCAGCTGGGGGAATAAACCAGGCAACAAAATTCCATGACTTCACCAAAGCCACAGACTTAAGCTGGGCCCCCTCCCCCCGCTCCCTCATTTCCCCCAATGGCAACTTTTACTGGCTCACATTCCTCTTGCTAGGAATACTACTATTTAATTAAAAACGACAGACTTTTGTTTTCCTCTCCTTCCTTCCTCCTCCCTCCCATCCTCCAGGACTGGATGCCAAGGAGACCCACCAAAAACATGCGGGTAACATTTGTTATGGCTTTGAAGATAAAAGTCAATTGAAGTAAGCCCTCGCTGTATTTCAAGTTTCCCCTAAAGCATGGAGCAAGCTGCCTGGCAGTTGAGGAAAGGAAAAAAAAAAGGGGGGGGGGACTGCAAATAAATGTCATTCTGCAGGAATACTTTGTAAAAATAAACAGGCTGAAAAAACCCAAAACTTGATTAATGGAAATCCACTCAGTTGGCCTCTGTCTTGAGCTGCAAATGCATTTGTTCATATGGCTAAATCGGATCATTTTCACTGGGCTTTAAATAAGTAAGTAGATCAAAAACTATAAATGGTGGGGGAAGAAAGGGAAGTTTGTAGTTCTGTTTCTAAAGGGCCTCAACCGCAGTGCCCCCCACCCACCCAGTTTTGACCTTTACTGGGGGACAGCAGCTCCAATTCCAGCCCAGCCAAGAGATGAAGAAAAATGGAGAAGAGAAAGCCCCCCAGCTAAGCAAGGCAGTGGGAGGAGGAGATGGGGGCTTTTCCCAGATGCAGAGATTATTGCATACGTGCACAAGAGGGGACTTTATCCCCAGGCTCACTTCCCAACACCGGCCCCTGCAACTGAGCTGCAACCAGCCCAGGTGCCACGGCCCCAAAACACACACACACACACACACACACACACACACACCCCACACACATCTGAAAACTCCACAGGCCCCTCCCTAGCCCATGGACAAGACCAAAGAACTAACCAGACCTGAGACTCAGTCTGTTCCCCTCTAAGTTTAAAAAAAAAAAAATTAAATGTCACATCAAAAAGTTGATTCATCCTTTGATCCTTGGCTTGCTCGAGTTCCACGCAGACCATCTGAAAGCCCCGTGCAGAGTTCCAGAGCTCCTAGGACATCTGTGAGCACCAGTCCCAGGCCAAGAGCTGGGGCTGGACTCACTCACTTCCCTGTCACATCAACTGCTCCCCCAGGAATAACTCCAACTCAGGGTGGGCCCTGGCTGCAGCAGCAGGAGACCCTCTCTCTCCCTGTGGGCCAAGTGAAGGGGTACCAGGTCTCAGTGCCCCCTAAGCTCTGCTACCTTGATCACAGCCTCTTCTACTGGGGTTCCTGGGCAGATGGTACTGATGAATGCCACAGACACTTGGAACACATTTGGAGGCCAGCACAGTCCCGCCCTCCAACCCAGACACCCCTAGATGCCTTCCCTGTCTTCCTAGCAACCCCCCTCCAAATCTACCTTTGAATGCTGACCGCAGAAACAAGGTAGAAGTCAGAGCAGGCCCCCAAATCCCTCCAGCACACACAAGCTTCCCCACAGACTGGACCCGCACCACCTCCCCACCTAGGACTTTTCTCTCCCCAGACAGCCCTCTACCCCCAGCCAGACAGGAGACTGACACCTGAGCCACCTCTAAGATTCCCCAAGACATGGGGGTACCAGTGGTTTTGGTGGGGCAGGGGCAGCTGCAAAGGGACTTTCTGGACTTAGAAGCTGTGCCAAGAGGGTGCTAAAAGTTGAGGTGGGTAAGGAGACCCGTCTCTGGGGCTGAAATGTAGGTGGGGATCGTACCCGGGTTCCTCTGCCAACGGTGCCCGCCACCTGCGGCTGTCGGGGTCCAGAGCTGCCGCCTGGACAGCGCTGCCTCCCGATCCACTCCTCGATGCCCTTCCGGGCCCAGGCGGCGCTCACGGCGAAGCTGTCACCTGGGGCGGGGAAGACACGGAGCCCCTGAGTCTGGCCCCTGGGCCGAAAGTTACCCGAGAGAGGAGGGAAAGAGTGGGCTCGGCAGAGGCAGCGGGGCCAGGAGGGGGTTGAGCGCCTGGGCACAATCCGAGAGAGAGGGACGCAGGTAATTGGGAGAAAGGGGTTCAGCGAAGCCCCAGGAGCAGAGACCCAGAGGGGAGCGCATAAGGGGGAGCAGCACCCCGGAAAAGGGGTCTGGGGATCAGAAGAGCGAGCGCCAGAGGCCAGGACGGCAGAGGAGAGGGGTGAGGGTCAGAGGACGGGTGCAGTGAGCACGGGATGAGGGGAAGTGGAAAACTGAGGTTCAGGAGAGGGGCGCAGTGGGCGCAAGAGCCCACAGCTCGGGAGAAGGGGCTGAGGGCCGGAAACAGAGGGGCAGGATCTTGAGGGAAGGGGCTTAGGAGTCTGAAGAGGGGGGCGCAGTGAGCGCGGAGGGCGGGGACCGCAAAAGGAGGGGTTGGGGGTCAGAAGAGAGAACACAGGACGGCGAGGAGGGGGTAGGTGGGACAGAAAAAGGGGCGCGAAGGCTGCTCCCGGAGCGGGTCTGTGGGACTGGTGGCCAGAGTTGGGGGTGGGGGTGGCCCTGGTAATCAGATCCCGCGGGCTAGGCCATTCCGCCGCGGTCCGCGGTGCTTCCCCGTCCATCCCCCCGGTCCGTGCCCCGCGCGCCCCTACCTTCCGGGCTCTCCCTGCGCTTGCACACGGCGGCTGCAGGCACATCGCGCGCGGCGGCGGCGGCGGCGGCGGCGGGAGCCGGAAAGAAAGGAGAGGCAGAGAGTTAGCAATCGCGGGGGCGAGGGCGGCCGGGGCCAGGGGGCCGGCGCGCGGGCGGGGACACTGACCCGGCTTGGAGTGAAGTTTCCCCATGCTGCGGGCGCGGCGGGCGGGGCCGTCCCTAAGCCATGCGCCCGGCCTGCGGGGCCCGCGGCTCGCCGCGCCTCGCCTCGCTCTCCTCCTCCCGGAGCAACCCCGAGCCGAGCGGAGCCCGAGCGGCGCCGGGACGCGCTCCTGCCGCCGTCGCCGCGGCCCGACTGACGCCCGGGCGCGCCGAGCCCCCAGCCCGCCGCCGCGGCCCGCGCCTCCCCGCGCGCCCATTGGCCGGGCGCGGCGCATCAAAGGCGAGGCGGGCCGCGGAGGGGGCGGGAGGGGGCGGGGAGAGGGCGGGCGGAGGGCGGGGCGGGACGGCGGGGCGGGGCCAGGCGCCGCGGGGCCGACACAGCGCCCCCTTCCAGGCTGAGGTCTTCAGCCCCGCGCCGGGGGCCGCGGGGCCGACAGGTCGAGGGACCTGGGGTCGGTGACCCGGGGACCCGAGTGGAGAAAGGGCCTCTGGCCAGTGGGCGTATCGGACCAGACACCCTCCCGAGTCCGGTCTGCTCTAGAACAACCGCTGCCCTCGCTAACAGTACTGTGCCTTCCCTCGGCTCTATTTTTCCTCGAAGAGGGCCGGGCAGGACTCAGTGGCTCCAATTTACAGGTGATGTGACTGAGGTCGGGGGAGGAGACGCGGCTGCGGCGCTGAGGTCGGCTGCGCGCCTGCTGCGCTGCCCCTTCCCGATCTTACCACGACCTGCTTTTGGCGGAAAGTGTTCGCTTATTACTCGCCCCATGCTCCCACTCCGCCCCTCTAAGTTTTGATTTAGGATCCAAGAGGAGCCCCCACCGCGCCTCGAGCCGGTTGTTGGCCCAGCTCACTGCTGGCGGCTACAAGTGTCCGACAGCCACGAGTTGCCAGCCGATCGCTCGGATGCCTCATGCCGGGCCCGTGGGTGCCCTCCCCGGGGTCGAGGCGCGCTGCCAGCCGCGCGGCCCGGAAGGGGGTAACCGCTGGGTCTTTGATCTTCCCTGGTTTCCGCTCCCTGCTGCAGCTCGCCAGACCCAAGGGCTTGTTTGTTTTGTCTGGGGAAGTCTCCGCGGAGGGGAGGGCGCCATCAAGGGGTTCCACCCCACCTTTGTGGTTCTCAGGGAGAATGCCTGCTCTGCTGGGGACACCGTGGGCCTGTTAAATTCAACCTGGTACCGGGCGGCCTGGGCGTGGGAAAAGAAAACCCTGTGCTAAGGAGTGAGGAGCCGCGCTCTGCCCCTGGGAGTGAGTTCTCTGTGTGAGCCTCAGTTTTGTGGTCTGTAAAATGGAGGCTCAAGTCTCCCCATTTTGCCAGCTCCTTGGAGCGGCATTGCCCAAGAAAGATAACATAAGCAACATGTGTAAAGCTAAACTTTCTAGTAGCCACATTTTTTTAAGTAAAAAGAAACAGGGATTAAGAGTAGCACTTATCACGATGAGCACCGAGTAATGAATAGAATGGTTGAATCACTGCATTGTACACCTGAAGCTAATACAGCACTGTGTGTTAATTACACTTCAATAAAGAAATTAAAAGGAAAAATTTCTAGAAGCTTGTAAGAACACTAAAAGAAAAAATAGGCCCTCTCACTCATCAACATAGAAAAAAAGCAAAAAGAAACAGATGAGATTAACTTTAATAATATATTTTATTTAACCTGATACGCCAAAAATATAATTTCAACATATAATGAGATATTTTATATTCTTTGTTTGGCACTGTTTGAAATCTGATGTGTATTTTACACTTAGAGCTCATCCCCACCCAGACTCCGCCACATGGCAAGAGATCAATAGCTACGTGTGGCTGGTGGTTGCTGTGTTGGGCATCCCAGCTCCAGACCCTCTACCTGTCTCAAAAGGACATTGGGAACTGCAGGGGCCTCCAGAGTCATAAATCTCTTACAATGTCTTACTCCACAATGTCTCAAGAATGTCTTAACTTCCACCGTCCAAACTTCATGCTTCCCACACCCTTGTTGGTGAAAATGAAGGCTAATCTTATAAGCAGGTCTATTAATGCCGTTAGCAGGCTGGTTTCATTTGAGGAGTGCTGGGACTCCCCAAAATATTGTTACTGTCCATTTTATAATGCACTTGTTTACCCAGCACCTGCTACGAGCCAGCCATCATCCTAAGTCATGGGTAGCCCTCACAACCACTCTCTGACGCAGGCTTGGACTTGTTCTTTACAAAGAAAGGAAACCACCAGGCTCAGAGAGGTGAAGCTGCTTGTCCAAAGTCACACAGCGAGCCAGCGACCTGGTGAGGAACTGAACCCAAGCTGTTGATCCAATTGGCCAGGCTGTTTTCACTCCATGAGGCTGCCCCAACACAGTCTCAACCTCACATCCCAAAATGTCAATATTGCCAAAATGAACCCCCCCCTCCGCCGACCAAGCAGTAGGAAAATGAAAAAGCGGAGCAGGATAACAGGAGTCAGGAGTAGGAGGGAAGTGGGGGGTTTGAGTGTCTGATTCAGAGGGCAGGAGCTCTCCTGCAAGCCCCTGCAAAGGAAATGGCATTCCGTTGGGGTTGCCGTCAGACTCTCTCACCTCCCACCCCCCACCGGTGACAGGGTGCATCAAAATCAAAGCAAAAACTCTGCTCGTTCTTTCTCACAGTGCTCAAAAAGTTGGTTACTTCCTTAAACCGGTCATGGCTTTCTTCTTTCATGAGAAAAAAGTATCCCCTCTTCCCCTTGGGAATTTCTTTTTGCAGTTCAAAAAGAGATAAAAGCAAGAACTAAAACTCCGCAGTTACCAGTTTGAGTCTTGGGGGAAGTAAATCCCAAATGTCCAGCCCAGACACAAAGGCCCCCTCCACCTTCAGGCTGGCCCTTCCCAGCCGGGCAGGCGCCGGGGACTTTGCTGCTGCCTCCGCCGTTGGAATCGTGACACCACCACCCCCACCGACCTGGCCCTGGGGCGAGAAACCAGAGAGGTGGGCCTTGTGGTGAAACCTTAGCCTGTCCAGGACTCCGAGGAGGGGCTCTCTGGGCGCCACCAGCCCACCGTCCCCCTGGGGTGGCTATTCGGCCTGCTCCAGCTCCCCGCCCCACGACTCACTGTCTTTTTATGTGTTTTAATAATTTATCTGGCCCACTTCTTGGGCTGAATACTTACAGTGACACATCTTTTTCTTTGAAGATTTCCCATCCTTTGGGGGAGGAGAATGAGAAAGGATGGGAAGGAAGAGATAAGAGAGAGAGATTATAACAGAAACGGTTTTCATGGGGCTTGAGATTTAGCAAGGCTGGTTTAGGTGAAATCTGTTAGACGTGGAGCCAGCGGGGGGGGTGGTTTCTTCCCTGGTTGGCCACCCCCACGCTTGTCCCCAGGTTATAGCTGTCAGCTCTGGCTCCCTTCAAAGGCCACCTCCTAGAGAAAGCCCTCCTGACTTCCCAGCCTGAACAGCTCTGACCACTCGGGTTAGCCCAGCTCCCCTCCCCTGCCTCTGGGCTTGGCAGTCCTTATTTTATAATGAGGGCACTCAATGTTCCTCCTGGAGTCTGGGCTCCTTAAAAGAGGGGATCTTGCCTGACTGGCATCTCTAGATGCAGTACCCAGCACTGCCCATAGGAGGTGCTCTAGACAGACTGAGAGGAGCACGCTGAGTCCCACAGACACCACCCACCTGGCGTGTGTGGGTGTGTTGTCCATGAGAGGGTTGGCCCCTGCCGAGAATGTGCTCTGGGATATACTGAAGAGAAAATTAATGTCCAACTCTGCTGGTTCCCCCTTGGTCCCTGGGTTGCTTCATTCCGCAACCCCCGCTGGGATTTGGCGTTTGCTAAGTGGCCTGGAAACCCAGTTTGGGGTGAGGAAGGGAGAGTTGAACTAGTCTGCATGAGAAAGTCACAGGAATTTTGGAGATGGCAACCAGGAAAGGGAAGAGACGTGTGTCAAGGGGACCAGAGAGTATGGGAGAAGGACACTAAATCAGGGCCTTAAGAAGGGGCAATCCAGTGAGGGGGGGGCGGGGTCAATCACTTTTCAGGATGGTGAGGTCTAACTTGTGATTGGCAGACCTGCTCGGCTGTAGGGTGGGATCGCCCTCTGTTACTCCCAACCTCTGCAAAATCCTAACCACGTGTGTGTTAGGGGCACAGGACAGAATGAAGGAATGAGCCCAGCATAGGTCATCATAGGGCAATAGGCCACAGACAGTGGAAATGTTCATCGCGGGGCGGGGGGTGGGGGACGCGAAAGATGGGAGCCGGATACAGCCAGGAGGAGCACCAACCCCAGCATCAGTCCTTAGAGATGAGGTAGAAGAGGCTGGGCTTCCCCTAGAACAAGGGGTGAGGTCCCCCAAGCCATTCTATTTGAATCTTACGGGAGAGAGGCCCCAAAGACAGCTACACTACTTGAGCCTAAGTATTGGTTGAACTGAATTGAGTTTTTGGGCCTCCAGCTTCTCCCAGGTCCGGGGTGTTTTATTATATTTTATTATATTTTATTTTATTTTATTTTATTTATTTGAGGGAGGGGAGAGACAGCGCGAGCGGGGTGAGGGGTGGAGGGAGAAGCAGATTCCCCGCTGAGCAGGGAGCCTGATGCAGGGCTCGATCCCGGGACTTCAGGATCATGATCTGAGTCGAAGACAGAGGACTGAGCCACCCAAGCGCCCTTGGGGTGTTCTGACAGAGGACTGAGCCACCCAAGCGCCCTTGGGGTGTTCTAGCAAGATCAGAGCACAGGCTTCCTCGGAGGGAAGGAGAGAGGGAGGGAGCCAGCCTGGCCTCATCATGCTGCTCCTCGGTGAGACCCTGCTCTCTCTCCTGCGATCCCTGCCTCTCGGCCCTCGTCCCGTGCATCTGTGAAACCCTCCCAGCTAGGGTGCTGGTCTGTCTACTTCCAGACTTCTGTCACAAAAGGGAGAAAGAAACTTCCACCTTCCTGAGCCTTTGTTTTTCAGTTACATGCAATTGACCCTGGGCCCTAATCACCGCACTCAGTCTGCACGTCCATATAATAGAAAGCAGGGTGCGGCCAATCAGCATTTCCCAAAGCAGGTTCCGTGGAGAACACCAGAGCTGTGAGATGCTATCATGACGTGAAAGAAAGGGTTCTGTGGGAAACTTTGGGCAGCCCTGGCTTAGCTGAAGGGTGACAAGTTCCTTTTCTGCAGGACTTGTCAGGACCTTCAGCTTGGTGATTCTTCAAGAGGAAGGCATCCTAAGCAGTGTTGCTCAAACTCACCGACCTGGGGAACCCATTTTAGGCAGTTTGAGTACAAACAAATGGTCACGGCACACACTTTGGAAAATGCCGGACTAGACGGCTTCTAAGGTTCCTTCCAATCTGAGATTCCAACTCCTAATCCAGGGACCTAGCCTCAGAGGATGGCAGGAAGGAAAGTCAGTGAGGACAGAGCCAGTGTAAAAAGATATATGCACCCACGTGCATCTATGGTGTGCACTTAGCGTGTCCCAGGACGTATATGTGCACCTCCAGGCCCCTGGGCAATCGGACACCCGCTCAGCATGAGGCTCCATGGCCACAGTTTGAGGCAAGAAGGAAGAGCATCACTGTAGGAAAGCTCATGGGCAGTTTGCCTGCCTCACTGGCCTTCTCTTCTATCTCAGTCTCCTCCCCCTCCTCCCCCTCCCCCTCCACCCTCCCAGCACCACCTTCTCCTTCCATCCCACAGAGCACAGCTTCAGGGGGGCCTCCTGCCACAGCGGTAGCACATGACCCCTTCGCTCCTCGGCCACAGCCGGCCGGATGCCTGACCCGGGAGCCTGCCCCGTCAGGAGCTCGTCTCAGGATTTGAATAGAGAGGCCCAGGGTCTGGGGTCTGCTTGCTGGCGGTCTCCAAAACCCAAGGGCTCCATCGTCCCAGGGGCTGGAGCAGCTGCTTGGGGTCCACGTGGGCTAAGGAACAGGCAAAAAGAAGCAGAACTTGGAGCAGAGAGAAGCAGAGATGGTAAAGCAGGTGGAGAGAGACACGCGGACAGACTGTCTCGGTCCCTCATGCAGCCTGTTCCCGGCTCCTAACCTTGTTGCTTCTGCCTGCGTGTTCTGACCTTGGGTCCCCCT
Source organism: Leptonychotes weddellii (assembly GCF_054177405.1). Classification (NCBI taxonomy): domain Eukaryota; kingdom Metazoa; phylum Chordata; class Mammalia; order Carnivora; family Phocidae; genus Leptonychotes; species Leptonychotes weddellii. The sequence goes on from NC_138384.1 coordinate 30,046,666, forward strand.
TTCCTGGGCCGGGGTCAAATAGCCTAGCTGAGGGTTCCTTGGAATTTAACGTGCATATGAATTCCCTGAGATGGTGTGAAAACGCAGTCTGGGGTGGGACCCGAGAATCTGCATTTCTAACAAGCTCCCAGAGGAGACTGCTGCCACTGGTCTGTAGACCACACTGAAAGTTCAGGAAAGTTACACGTTCTCAGCAGCTGCTAGGGTTTATGACTTGCTTTGTCACTGAGTAAGTAGCAGTACTCGGCGGAGAAGGAGGGACAGAAGTCAGGGAGAAGGAACCCGAGAAATAAAGGTGTTTCTCTTTTACTAATTAAGTCATTCAACAAAGATCTGTTGAAGGCCTAACTTATACCAGGCTCTTATGTTAACAAACAGATAAAAATAAGTCCATGAAATAGATGGTGTGTCTATGGGGGGCAAATCGAGCGGGAAAGAGGGAGAGGAAGTACCAAAGGAGGGGTTGCAGTTTTAGGTAGAGGGGTCAGACGGTAGTCTTTGAGTGAAGACTTGGAAACGAAGAAGGGAGCCCTAGAGAAGCATAGGGAAGCCAGAGGAAAAGCAGGTCCAGGCAGGGAAGAGCGGGTGCAAAGGTCCTGAGGCAGGGACGTGATATGAATGTTTTGGGAACAAGGTGGGCTATGGCTCTGAAGCATGGGGGAACGGGAATAGGGTGTGCAAGGGGGAGGAGATGATGTTGGAAGGTGACAAGGTTCATCGTGAGAGCCTTGTGGGCCTTGCCAAGGGCTTCAGCTTTATTCTAGGGAAATGGGGGTCATTAGAGACCTGTGACCTGGAGTACCTGGGCTGCTGTGTTGCGAGCAGAATGTGGGTTAGGGGGTGGCAGCAGGAGACCTGGCAGAAACAAGGAGACCAGTAACAAGGTGACTGCAGCAATGTCGTTGTGACATGATCGTGGCTTACCCCTGAGTGATAGCAGCCAAGGAGGTGAGAAGTCAGCTGTGACCGTATCTGGAAGGCAGAGGCAACGAGGTTAGCTAACACAGTGGACGTGGGGTGAGAGAGAACGAGGAGTTACGGAAGATGCCAGAGTTTGACCTGATCCACGGAAAGGAGGGAGACTGCAGGTGGAGCTGTGTGTGGAGCGGGGAAGCTCCCGGGCTCAGTCTGAGCACGTTACTTGGAGAGGCCTGTTGCCTAGCCAAGCAGCAAGGTCAAGTGGACAGGTGGATCCGTGAGCCTAGGGTTCAGAAGCAAGCTGCAGTCTGCAGAGATCCACCTGAGCATCATGAGCATGTAGACAGAACTTAAAGCCTGACAGTGGATGCGATCCCCTGGGAAGGGAGTGTTGACCGAGAACAGAATCGAGCCCTGGGGCCTTGCCAAGTTTAGGGGTCGGCAAGCTTCTCCTTAGAATCCAGCACCACCTCGACCTCTTGACCTCCATCCGGTCCTCACAGGCTCCCCTCCCAGAGAACCCCCTTCTCTTCTCGGTAATCCTTCTCATACCTGCTCACCACCGCCTGCATCGCGCGCCGCCCCCCCCCCCCCAAGCTGGCAGATTCCTGGCTCAGCATCTGAACTCTCAAAGCACTTCTTTGTTCAAACCAGCCCCGGAGATAAATGAGACAATGTGTGTGAACCGCTTAGGGCGTCCAGCACGGACCCACCGGCCGGGCGGACGCCAGCTATCCCTGAGGGCAGTCACAGCATGGCACTTCGCCCTCCACGTGCGGGGGCCCGGCCCTGAGTCGGTCAGGTCTGTGCCGGCCTCACCACATCGCGCCTGGCGCGCAGTAGGGGCTTTAGAGATGCTTGCCGTAGGCAGGAATGACAGTGCAGGGACCCATCTGACCAGAGGCGACACTGTCCCCCATGGCCTCTCCTGGCCTCCTCCAGGCCCCTCCCACATCATTTTTGCTTCTTCTGACTCTGTGCCCAAGAGGTCACTGCCCACCCCTTCGCTCCAAGCAGCTTCCACTCCCAGCCGGGGCAGGGGGACAGATGGAGACTGCTGCTCAGGCAGGGGCCACCGTGGTCCCTCCCCTCTGAAACCACAGGGATGAGTGTTTTCTCCCCCATTTGCATCTTCCCACAGCGGCTGGGGGAACATCCTCCACCTGGCGCCTCTTTTACCATCACGATCTGTGGACTTCTCTGGGGGACAAGTATCTTTGTGCTGGGCGCCTCCTCCCCAGCCCCTCCCTCTATCCCTGGGTTCTGACTCAACCGGTCGGCTTCCGTCTGCACAAAGGGACCATTGAGAGGCAGGCGGTGGGACGCCGCCTTTGATCTGGGGTTCTAATAACGTGTGTATGTTTGCATCCCAAAACAATGCAGCCACCTCGCAGGAAGGACGGAGGCAGGGGGAGGAAGAGAAGGTCCGCAGGACGGTGACACTGGGGGCTTGCTTGTGCACGTTGGCTGGCACATTTGAGAGCGCCTGCGCAGAATCTCCCCAGTGAGGTACACCCATCACACGGAGGGAGGTCCTCGCACCGGCTGGCACAGCAAGCCAAGCTCTGAGAGGTCGCGGGGACAGCGCAGGGACGCCATAGAACCGGGGCTCACAGGTTCACCAGGGGAAGGGCGGCGAGTCTAAGGGAGGGGCTTGGGCCAGCGAGGTCCGGGGCTATCGGCCCACCCTAAGGGTACAGCTGCTGCTCAACACTGGCTCCCACCCGAGGGCCCAGAGTTGCTAGACCTTTGGATTTTTCGAGAGTAGCTGGAAAGCCAGGTTTCGAAGTGAAATCTCCCCCTTTTTTTCAGTGGGCAACTAATCGTAAAACATGTTAAGTATGAAACAGGCCTGCCTGCGGGCACCCAGCCTGGGGAACCCAGCACTGGAGACAGGGAGGGTGACTTGTGGGGAGGCAATCATTCAGACCAGGCCCCAGGCTCTCCCCAAAAGGGAAAACTTAGGGAGAGGATGCCAGCCTGGTTCCTGCTGCTTCAGGGTCCCCCACAATTGCCAGGCCCTGTGTGAAGGGCTCTATGTGTTTTGTTATCTCACATCATCCTTACAAACCCCCTGGAAATGAAGAGACTGTGATGATCATTTCCACTTTAGGGTTGAAGAAGTCGGCTCAAGGAGAATAACAGGGCTTCTCAACCAAGTTAAAGAGACTCGATCCACCATTGCCTGCCAGCCAAGCCCTTACATGTGGCCACTACTGTACACTGTCTCATGGGCTACAGGATGGGTCCCCCAGGTTTATGCCACATACCACTTGGAGTTGTGCAGTGTATCAACTGTGCAACTGTACGTCAACCAAGTAAGTGTTCATCAAGGTATATGTAAAGCCCTGGGGCTCAGCCAAGGAATGTTGAGTCTGGGGCCTCCCCCTGAGATCCTTCTTTTTTTTTTTAAGATTTTTTTTTAAATTTATTTATTTAACAGAGATAGAGAGAGAACACAAGTAGGCAGAGAGGCAGACAGAGGGAGAGGGAGAGGCAGGCTCTCCGCCGAGCAGGGAGCCTGATGCGGGGCTCGATCCCAGGACCCTGGGATTATGACCTGAGCCAAAGGCAGCTGCTTAACTGACTGAGCCACTCAGGTGCCCCACCCCCGAGATCCTTCTTCCCAGCACAAATCTTGCTTCTGGTGAAGAAACAAGTTCCTCCTTTGCCCAGATCTTCTGCCTTCCGTGGGTACCAGAGAGAAACAAAGACCATGCAGAACATTAGCACTTCCTGTCTCCCATATCTGCCCTCAGTTCTCTCATCTGGAAATGGGGGAGTGTAGCTAGGAAATGAGCATGCCAGAAACAATTGGAGAGGGTTCTAGGCTATCCGAGGTGGCTCTGCCTTCCTCACCTACCAGCTCGGTGACCTTGGCCAGCTACTTGGCCTCACTTTCTCCATCTGTTAAATGGTATGCAGTGCCTGGCTCAGGGTGGGTTCTCCATAGGCATTGGCCATCACTAATGCTTGTCGTCATATGAGCCCTCCACCATGGGAACCATGCTCAGGAGGGGCCGGGTCTCCCTCCTGCATAGAGACTTCCATGGGTCCCACTTTCATCTGGCATCAGGCCAACTTCCAAGAACTCATGAGGCTACACATCACAGCTGACCTTTTGTGTTTGCAACAGAGGTGCAAGGTGACAGAGCTCCCACACCATGTGAAGTGAGGTTGAACCCACACTCCCTACTGCCCTCCGTCCTCAGATGCTGTTCCCCGGAGCAGGGGGCCAGGGGCAAGGGCCAAGGCTCCTCCATCCATTGCCATGGGTGTCTCCAGGGAGGGCCCTGGCCATAACACAGGATCCAAGGCTGGCAGGTCAGGCCCTGGGAGAATGGAGCTGACCCCAGCAAGAAAAGTGGAGGGGAAGGAAGGGCTGAGAACAGGTCCTGGGAGCCCCTGCGCCCTCTTCTTCCTGCCCCTCCCCTATACATGAACCTGCCCTTGTAAGAGCCTGCTATCTATCGGGCGCCCAGATGGTCCAGGAGGACATACGGTGGACTAGCAAACTTGCGAAAAGTTCTTTGGCCTCACAAAAAACCCAAGCAATGGGAACAAAACAACAGTAAGTCAAGGTTTTACGCAAGGAGAGCTGTGGGCCCTCTCAAAACCAGTGCCCCTTCCATTCAAGTTAGTGTTTTAATGCACATGTAACATCCTGGATATCTCTAACTCCAGGTAAAAATAATTCCAAGTTAGAGACGCCTGGGTGGCTCAGTCAGTTAAGTGTGTGCCTTCAGCTCAGGTCATGATCCCAGGGTCCTGGGATCGAGCCCCACGTCAGACTCCTTGCTCAGCAGGAAGCCTGCTTTTCCCTCTGCCTGCCGCTCCCCCTGCCTGTGCGCTCTCTCGCGTGCGCGCGCTCTCTCGCTCCCTTGCTCTCTCTCTCGCTCTCTCTCTGGCAAATAAAATAAAATCTTTTTAAAAAATAACAATAATTCCAACTTGAAAAAGTTGTTAATGCCAATAAAAATGCCAGTTTTTCTGTTCTTAAAAATTAGCAACCTGGGCTGGAATCCGGAGGGCCAGTGTCGGAGTGCCCACTCTCCCCCTCACCTCCCACCCGGGCCCCCTTGAGCGCTACCATTGGGCCAGTTCCATGGAGGCCCCGGCGGCCCCCTGAGGCCATGACCTCTGTCTGCTGTTCTGCTCCCCACTCTCCCCACTGCGGGCTCCTGCTAATCCTTCGATGCCGGCCTCAGTGTCACTTCTTCCTCGGCAAGCCAGCTGCCAGCCTCCATGCTAACCCCCAGCTGGAGGCCTGGGGAGGCCTCACCTCCAGCCCCAGTGAAACAGACGGTTCCGAAGGAATTCTGGAGCCAGCTGTCAACATATTAAGAGGGAAGGAGGCACTGAGGCTTGGGTTTGCAAGATGAGCAGGAGCGGGCTCCTTCCCACTTTTAGGCAGCCGCCTCCCGAGGATCAGTCCCCACACAACTTCTGGCCAGAGGAACAAGCCCCTGTGGCCGGTGGAATCTCTGTGGTAACAGACTGTCTACACTGACCACCCCCTTCACCTCACACTGAACGCTAAGTCCAAGGTGACCCACTGTGGGGCTGGCATCAGGCTGCCCTACACCTCGTGCGGGCCAGGCACCGGCTGGGTGCTCTGCACGGTGTTGGGACAGAACCAATCTCAAGGAGATGAGGTACGTGGAAAGTGTCACCACGCATACAAATAACCACAGACCAAGGTGAATCGTGAGCCAGTGTGTGGAAACACTCAGCACAGAGCCCAGCAAAGAAACATGTGATAAAGGGGGCTCTCATCATCATCATCATCATCATCATTATTATTATTATTATGAAAGCACTAAAAAAATAATGGTTTTTTTTAGCACTTTTTGGTTATAAATGGCAGTGACAAGACCCACCGGAAACTAGCCCAAGCAGAAAGGAACTTCATGGGCTCACATAACCCAGGTACTGGGATGACAGATCATGAGCAGCTTCAGACTCATAACCTAACAACCTTGTGTTGAGACTGAAAACAGAATTATTCTTCCCAGCTCAGGAGAGAAAAATCCTGGGGAAGGACTCTGATTGGTCCAGCATGGGTCATGTGCACATTTCTGAACCAATCCCTACAGGAGTTTGGTTGGTCCCGCCTGAGTCAGATGCCCAGCCCTGTGGCTTGATGAAGTTGATTGGCAGCTCCAGCCCCACCCCCACCACAATATTGGTTGGGAAGGAACAAGTCCCCCAAAGGAAAGGGGGAGACAGGAGTCATTATCTCACTTGAGGAAGGCAGAATATCCTTATAACTCCACCCTCCAGTGTGCAAAACTCAGGGCCTGTCAGAGAAGTATTGCCCCCACTTTATGGATGGGAAAAGTGAGTCTCAAATCTGTACAGTAACTTGCCCAAGGCCATATCATCTGTACGTGGTGGCCCTGGGACTCAGTCTAGGAGTGTCTGCCTCCATAGTGTCCCTTCTATCTATTCCCTGTGCGCCTGATATGAGGAGGAGAAAGAATGATCATGAGTAGGCACTGCTGTCTCCCAGCTCCGGCCTGGGCCACTTCCTCCCATGTCCAGAACGGAGCCTGGTCTTTGGAGATGTCTTCAAATGAGTAGACTTGACCTCTTAAAATTGACCCCTGGGAAAGGGAAATGGGAGACAGTAGGGACACAGGACTGAGAGACTGAACAATCTGAGGAGCAAGTTAGCAACTGTTCTTGGACACACAGGTGACATGGAGACCAGAAGCCACAGATCTGAAGGAAAGCTGGCTTGGTGAGGGAGCCAGAGGCTGAAAAAGAAAAGAAAAATCTGTATCATACTCTGACCCAGGCCGCCCTCCAAAGTTTGGTCTCAATGTTCAGGAAGAGGATTTTTGGATTTTCTCCTAGTGAGGAGAACCATAAGATGTCCTTCTCCAGATGGAGCTGGGTCTCCAAGGACAGAGGGAATCCGTGATGGGGACGTTGCCATCAGGACTGGCCCCCTGGATCAATGGGCACCACTGGGAAGAGGCCAGTGCTGCCCTTGAGGGGATATCATTCCGTCTCCGGCAGCATCTGCAAGGTCTTCATTCTTCAGGATAATGACAAGCCATTCTCCTTCCGTCTCCCAGACCTTCCCATGCTCCATCCTCCTCTGGCTTCCGCAAATCTCCTCTTCCAGAAGCATCCAGCATTTCTTTTCCCCCCTCCCCGCTCTCCAAACTTACCTGTCCCGTGTCCTGTGAGAAGCCGAGCTCATCTGACTAACCGGTACCTGCCAGAGTCATTTGAGGTGTCCCAGGTGAAGACACCAATCACCTTTCCCTCCCGGGGAACACATTTAATACATGAGAGTGGGGCCACTCCATGTGAGAACCCCAGAGCTGACTCCAGGGTTCGCAGAGGCCACCTTGATAAGCCCTCAGGGCAAGGCTTTCTGGGCATCTCAGTTCTTCCTTCCATGACCAAAAAAGTGCCAAGTCCTGACAGTTCTTCCTAAATGTCTCTTCCATCTGCATCCCCTCCCTCCACACCGCCACTGTCCAGGTGTGATTGATTGAAGATGGCTTACCTGTCCCTCTCCCTATGAAGCAGACTACTTATTTTCCCGCTGAGTCTGAGCTGGTCTGTGACCATGGAACCAACAGAGTCTGGTGGAAGGATTCTGTACAAGTGCTGGGCCTTTAAGAGGATGAGCAGCCTCTGTTTTCTCCCACTTAGAATGTTTGCTTCCGAAACATTCCCTCTCAGAACCCGGCTGCAATGCTGGAAGGCCAAGGCACACAGAGAGGTCATGTATGTGTGCCTGTAGACAGCCCTAGCTGAGCTTCTAGTGGAGAGCCAGCGACAACTGCCATTTTGGATGTCTAACATAAGAGAGTCCCCAGGCGGCTGAGGTCCCTGTCGCCATCACACAGAGCAGAACTACCTCACGGAGCCCAGTCACCGCCCAGATCACAAGAGAACATTTAAATGGTGGCTGTGTTGAGCCACCGAGTTTTGTGGTGGCTTGTGACACAGCAGAGGGACCTGAACACCAGGCTCAAGCTTTCATGATCTTTTCTGGTTCAGTTTGCAACCAGACGCTCCCTGACTGATCTCCCGGCCTCCACGTCCATTGGTCGCTCAAAGCTGTTTTCCAAGTGCAGGACTGATGATGTCCTGCTTCTGCTCAAAGCCTTCCACGGCCTCTCATTGTCCCAAGCAGGACGACTTATCCCCTGGGAGGGCACATGAGAAGGACTAGCGCAGCTTTTTCCAAATATTCTACTCAAAGGCTTGGAATCAGGGCTTCAGACTGGGGAAAAACTCCTGGTGTGGTAGATGAAATGATTTGTCCCCAATTCTCCCCTGTCCACTTTCACATGATTCGTGGTTGAGCAGAGGAGGCTCTCCCATACCCAGGAAGTTGGACTTGGCCGTGTGATTTATTTTGCCCAGTTGAATATGGGCAGGGCTGACACAGTGCCAGTTCCACACCAAGGCCTTCAGAGACATTTCATCTTTCCGCTCCTCCTCCTCCTCACTCTTCTACGATCCACCATGAAAGAGTTTGCCCCAGATAGCCTTTCAGCCTGGGTCCCCAAATGAGACACATGCAGAACGGATACGAACCCAATCCCCGGCCCGGCTCAGCCGATTCTAGTCAAACGCATCAGAGTCCCCCCAGCTGGTTTTCAGAGCTGTGGTGAGAAAAATAAATCTTTGTTGTCGTATGCCACACGGGATCACTTGCTATGCAACATTACCACAGCAACAGCTAACGAATACATCGGGTGATTCGGAAGCTCATCCCCGATTTAGAACCACTGGCCTAAAGGATAAAGTCACAAAGGCTTAGCCTGGCACTCAAGACCTTCCTCAGTCAGTCTTCCATCTCTCTCTCCGGCCTCATTGCCTCACGTCCTCTTCTGACCCAGTCAAGACTCTGAGCGCTCAAACAGAATCTAACCATGACTAATCCTAACAGAAAAGGGACGCACAGGTAGCTGTAAAAGCAGACTGAGAAAATGGGCAAAAAGCAAGTAATGTCGGGCAGCTGGGACTAGTGCCAGAAGAGTCATAGCTGAGGAACAGACCAACCCTGGCCCCCTGGTCTCTGGGCACTGGATCCTCAGGCCACTGCTTTACAGAGTGGGAATCTTTGGCTCCCCCTGCTTCTTTGAAGAAGGAAGCATCCCATTGGCCCAGCCACACCCTAGCCGTTAGAGAAGAAAGAATGGATATATGACTCCTAAAGAGGAGAGGGTCAGATGCAAGGCAGCCCAGATCCCCAGTATCCCTTGAATCTTCGTACTCTTTACAAATATGAAAACTCTTGAACTCGTCCTAGTACATAGTAAGTGCCAGATGAATGTTGCTCAATAACTATTAAAATATTCTAGAATATTCTAGAATATTCCCAAACCTTCTAGGCCATGAACTAACTCGGCCCGTTTTGATTTCCCTTTCCCGATACGGTAAGTTCAGATCCTTTCTAGGTGGGCTCAGAATCTGCCCCTTCCCTGAGGCCTTCTCCGATCTCCAGGTGGGAAGTGGCATCTCTTTTTCTCAGCACTCCAACACGCACGGTCTGCCTGTCTTTTCCGATGCTGAGCAGCAGCTAGAGTCAGTGAATCTGTGAGGCCTGAGGTCTTCCCAGTGCTGAGGCCAGTGCCTGGTGCCTGGTAGGTGCTTAGGAGGCCCTGGGAGGACACCAGAGCAAGAGGCCTTTTACCACCTGTGAAACTGCAGCCTGTCTCTACATCCTCAAAATGCAAGCACTGGGAATACGGCGTGAGCTTAGGCTAGTACGTATATGCAGCCTGGCCCAGCTTAGAGCCCGCTGGTGAAATGCCACGGTGCAGAGGGCCTCTGGGTCAAAATCCTCATTCCTCAGGCTGGGATTTCAAATAACCACTCCCAGCTTTTGAGCTGAGCACACTGATTCTCCTATTCAGAAGTGCTTTGCAAATTGGCAGCCCCAAGAGGAGCACCCTGGAGTTCTCTGACCCAGAGAACAGAAGCTGCTGGGCCCACCCCGTGCCTTCTCTAACCCTGGCCCCTCCATTAAAATCATCTCCAGCTTCAAGTCTCCTGTGCGAATAGGAAAGAGACTGCTGAGGACAGAGGGTTTGCCCGCACCTCTTCGGACCCCTCTACCCGACCCCTGATGTGCTCTGGTTCCCAATAACCAGCACCTGTATCTCATGGCTGGCAAGCTCCCTTCGAGTGACTGGAGAACTCAGCCAATGCCCAGCAGAGTGAGGAAGTCGCTCTTCCAGTTCTCTTGCTCTCTGCCACTCTGAGCCGTGACTCATGCATCTCCAGAGCACCCATGTGGCGGGGAGCCCACACGACCCTCTGGGGGTCTTTGCTCAATAGCCCATCCTTGCTAGCCCATCCTAGCACATCCCTGATATCCCACCCTTGCTCGACACTCCATCCTTTCTTGATATCCCATCCTCGCTTTATACCCCATCCTCGCTGGGTACCACATGCCTGACACCACATCCTTGCTTGAGTATCTGTGCCCTAACCGACACTTTCCCTTCCCAGCCCCACTTTCCCACGTCCCGCACATTCCCTCCTCTTTGGAGCCGCTTCTGGGAACCCAACCTAAGAGAGTAGAGAGGGAGAGAAGCTACGGTGATAAACGTCGCCACCACTTATCACCATTCGGGGATAAACTGAATGCCACTCTACCTCAAGATCCTTTCATGCCTTATCTCTTTCATCATCTCAACAGTGAGGAATCTGTATTCCCATTTTAAAGATGAAGAAATGGAATCTCCGAGAAGGTAAATAACTTGCCCAAGGTTATAGCATTACTAGATGTTAGGCCAAGATTTTCTCACTACTGTATGTGCCGCCTCCCATTAGAAAGATGCCACCAATAAGGTCTACACACATATCTGTAAGTTAAAACTTGAGAATGAAAGCCGTAACCAGTCCATTAAATAAACACGGGCCATGACAGTGTCCGTCCACGGGGAGGTTGAAGGTGTGATAGTGAGGTTTTTGTCTATCAGGCAAAAGTCCCCCTCTCGGCCCCATCTTTTTTCTGGTATCAGACAGGGTCGGGCACGCAATCCGAATTTCTTTCCCCAGACCTGGCCCTTGAACTTAGGGGGCTGAAGGTGGCTGCAACCAAAGCATCAGGAGACAGATCCCTTGTTCTGACATCCTCTGAGATATAACCTCCAGATCCAGTTCTTCAGCCCTTTCTCCAGTCCTCTGAGCTACCCCGGGTATATTCCAATAAAAGCCCAAATAGCTCAGGTGAATCAGAGCCTGGGGCAGCCACCTGTCCTCAAGCCACCTCATGTGATACAGAAATTGGTACCAGGAGTGGGGTGTTGAAAGTGACCTACCTTAAAAACATGAAATCGTTTAGTGTGGAAGCCAATAAATTCCCCCTTTGTTGTGTAAGCAGGCTTGAGTGGGATTTTTGCCCCTACCGCCACAAGGATCTCGAGTGATGTATAAATGAAAAGGGAGAGAATAACCCCTCTTTGGATGAGCTTCCTTCAGCTATCTCCTTCTGTTCCTTCTGTCTGTTCTCTCCGACTGTGCGTTACAAGTTTGCTTAACTTCTTCCCTGTGTAAAGTCTGCCAGTGTTTCCCAGGAAGCACGGGAGAAGGAGTCAGGTGGTCAGCTCGGGTAGGGGGTCACCTGGCGTGTCCAGGGGCACAATTCTTCTAACAGTTTACCCTGTGCCCTAACTGACCTGTGCCCTCCTCCCCCAGCTCACACGACATTCTCAGAGGCCTGCCGTCCAGGTGCCGAGGAGCTAATCTCCAACAAGAAGAGAGGGAAGGAAGGAGGGAGGCAGGGCTGGGAGGGAAAGGGAAGGATGGCATTTATGGGACACTCATTCTGTTCCAGGTAGCTATTGCCAGTATCTTGAAAGCTTGGATTTTATCATTGGCAACACACACTCCCCATTATTTTCCTTGACGCGACAGGCATGTTTCATTCATTCATTCATTGGCAAGGAAATGTCTGCCGGCACTCAAGTCTGATGAACCGTAATTTCTCTGTGAGTTGTTTTTTTCTCCCCCCGCAAAGTAAAAGTGGTGTTCGGTGAGGTCAGCTCACAACTCAAACTACTACACAAATACTTCTCCTTAAGACAACTGTTGTGTTTCAGTCTGCAGGAGAAAGGCTGGATGCGTTTGGTGGCTGAAGATATTGAATTGGTTATATCAAGTGTGGAGAAATCAACGCATTAACAGATTTTCCTGCTTCGAGAACATTCCTCGGTGATCCGGTCTCTTTCTGTGTTTTGTCTTAACTGTGAGTGCGTCATTGTGCTCCAACATTAGCAGGTCTACCCATCATTACTCTTGCACCTCCGGTGTGGAAAGGGCACATAACATCTCAGTATTACTATGAAAATAGTCCTGGGCGCCTGGGTGGCTCAGTCGTTAAGCGTCTGCCTTCGGCTGAGGTCATGATCCCAGGGTCCTGGGATCGAGTCCCACATCGGGCTCCCTGCTCGGCGGGAAGCCTGCTTCTCCCTCTCCCACTCCCCCTGCTTGTGTTCCTGCTCTCGCTTTCTCTCTCTCTCTGTCAAATAAATAAATAAAATCTTTAAAAAGAAAAGAAAATAGTCCTGACCTCGTAGACCCCCTGAGAGGGTCTTAGGGACCCCCGGGCATTCTCCGGCCATCCTTTGACACACACTGCCTTTTTTTTTTTTTTTAATATATATATAAGCATGTAAACCAACATGCCCATGCACACGTGCCCACACTCAGCAGCTAGCACTGGATTTTTAAAAAGGCATTTAAATATCAAAAAGAAGAAGGACATCATCTCAGAAGAAAGGAAAGCCCATTAAACGGAATGCATTTAGATCTATGAACAACCCACGGCATTGTCCTTACTTTTCGGGTTTTGCCAAGGCCAGGGGGCAGATGTTGGCCGGGAAGACTGATGTGTGGCAGGCCTCCAGCCTGACACACCCTTTCCCGTACAGATGGGAGAAATTCAGCCCCGAAGGGCTGTGCGCCGGTGGGGGGGGCACACAGCTAGAAATGCTTCAAGGGAGCTGGGCCCTGGCTTCGCCTTGGGACAGGGCACCAACCGGCAGGAGGACCCCGGGTGAACTTTCACAGCCACTCGCCCCTCCCAGGAGAGCTGGGAGCAGAGAGAGCAGCCCCTGTGCAAGCCTCCCGGGCACGTGTGCGTGGAAGTGGGTTGTGTCCGAAGCGGGTGCAAGGCTGGCTCCCTAATGAGGATCCTGGGGGATCGGTTTTATTCTTCAGCTAGCCGACCCTGCCTGGCCCGTGCCCTTGCCCTGGCCCTTGCCCCCGGCCCACAATCCCATGTCCACTGCCTGGGGTTGCTTTGTAGGAGTCACTCATACTCACATCCCCCTTCGTGTGCACAGCCCACCCCTATCTGTCCCACACCCACAACGCACTCTCACACGACGGGTCTTTGGCAAAGGCGAGCATTTTGAAGGCCACCCACTCCAGCAGCCTGGGTGAGCGGGGGCCAGCCAGGAAGTACAGGTAGCTGGGACCCAGGATTGGTTGTGACAATAAGGGAGGAAATTTGGAGGTGGTAGGCCTGAGCGGTGTGTGTGGATGTGCGGTTTAGGGGGTACCGAGCGCTCATCAGCCAGGATGGGGAGACTGGAGTAGAGTCAGATTTACCCTGGAAAACCCCTACCGTGGCCCAGAGAGTGACACATGTCTTTCTAAGGAAACCTTCCCCCCGCAGGATGCCAAGCCAGTGGGCAGAGGGGCAGATCTCCACCTCTTCTTCGAGGAGTTGGCTTCTGTGGGATGTGGCAACGGTGAATTTTATGTCAGTTTGACTCAGCCACAGAACGCCTAGATGTTTGGTCAAACATTACCCAGGGTGTGTCTGTGAAGGTGTTTCTGGATGAGATTAACCCTTGAATCAGCAGACTGAATAAAGCAGATCGCCCTCCCCATGGGGGATGGGAATACCAGTGGACCTTTGCCAACAAAGGAGCCTTAAGCCCCCCAGAATTCTACAAAGGGCAGGGACCCTCTGCAATGTGCTTTGGGCCCCACTGGGATTTGTATTTGGCAATGTGGTTGGCCCATTAGTGGGGCAGAGGTATGACTTCGTGACTCGAACTCAAAAGTTTCAAAAGCTTGAAGGATTTTAAGTCTGTGGCCAGTGAGGAGAAAAATACACATGGGGGCTCTAAAGGGGCCTCCAGAGTGGTATTCTGGATTTGCTTGTCCTTGCTCAGAGGGAAACTGGCTCGACCTTGCAGACTTGGTGACCTCCTCTGCTTCAGACACTAACTCCAAGTCCCAGCATTAGAGCTAACCACCTTGGGTCCCTCTGGCTTGGAACCTCCAGGAGGCTGGGAGCCTCCCTGTCTTCTTAAAAAGTCACTGAATCCACAGGAACCAGGCTAATGTCTCCCTGACATCTACTCACTGGTCATTCAGAAGCAACCAACGTCAAATCATACCAAATTGGTAGAAACTACTAATTAGCAACAGAAAAAATAAAATAAAAGCTAAAGAATTCCATGTGAATCTTTTATACCTGGAAGACAAATCCAGACTGTCCTCGGGCAGTTTCCCGAGAAGCAGGGCCCCCTCGCAGGGAGGAAGGAGAGAGGGGGTGATTTCTGCTACCTCAGCATAGAGCGGGGAGAGGTGTGCTGGATGATGAGGGAGCCAAGAAGGAGGAAGACCCCATCACCCCAGGAAATTTCTGCCCAGGGATCCCTGCCACATGCCGGGGACCAGCGTGGTCAGGGACGGAATTAATATTCTCCCCCCAGGCTTTCTCAGATCAATGGAACCACCAATTTAGAAGGGGAAAGAAACCACAAGTAACCAGAAATGGGGCAATGATGATGGTAAGCTAGCACAGCAGGCAATGTCATGGGCTTTGAGCACCCAGCTCCTTGCCTTCAAATACCCACAACTCTGCGGCACCTGCGTGGCTCAGTCAGTTAAGCGTCCCACTCTTAATTTGGCTCAGGTCATGATTTCAGGGTCATGAGATCGAGCCCCATGGCTCAGCATGGAGCCCGCTTGGGATTCTCTCTCTCCCTCTCCCTCTGCCCCTCCCCTGCTCGCTCACTCTCTCTCTCTCTCTCTCTCTCTCTCTCTCTCGAAAACACACACACACACACACAAACCAAATACCCACAACTCTGCGTACTAAATGTCCTTGGGCAAGCTACTTCCAGTCCACCCTCTGCCTCAGCTTCCTCATTTGTAAAAGGGAGATGATAATCATTCTACCACCTCATCAGGATGTGTAAGGATTCAAGGAGTGGTAAAACAGGGGCTTCATGGGCCAGCAGGACCCACATTCCCAGCCTACTCATCTTGCCTAGAGAATATCATGCAACCTTCTGAGCCTCAATTTCCTCATCTGAGAACCAAAATGACTGCCTTGAGCATTATCATGAAGACAAAGGGCATTATGGAAATAGTTAGTCCCTAAACTATAAACGGCATCCTGTAGGGTTGTGCAGTGCACAATCCGAACAACCATACCAAGCAGCCCTGATGACGAATGTAAAGGCTGGAGATACCAACCCTGTGCCTCTGTCTGTATGAGCTCACGTATCAAACCATTGACTTTAGCTTACTCTTTTCCATGCATCTTCCTCCCTACTGAGTGTGGTGGACGTCAACCCTAAGGAAGAACTGCCATCCCCAATCTGCAAGCACCTCTGCCCTCAAGGAACAAAAGTTTCCAGCAAGAAATAGTCTAAGCCCGCTATCTCGCAGGACCAAACTCCATAGATCAGGCTCCAGAGAGTGAATCAACCCACAGCAGGGTAAGAGCTACAAGAGGACAGCAGGGGCTCCTTCCCCATAGGAAGGTCACTGGGGAAGGTCTTGACTCACATGTCTTGAATGAAGGAAGGTGGTCACCCCTGGGCGACAGTGGCAATGTCTGCAAAGGTGAAGAAGCGCATGCTTCCGAAAATATGGTCATGCTCTCTCTCCGGGTGGCCCTTCGGTGTGCACGCAGAGTGGGGGTGAGGGCGAAGGCCGGGAGAGGCTTGCGGACTGCCCCCCCCGCCCCACCAGTCAGTTAATCCTCATCAAATGGGACAGCTCAGGGGGAATCCTGAGTGACACCATTTTTCTATTATCCTTCATTACCACCACTTAGATCTTTTATTTTATTACAAACATTCTTTAGCCCAGGCACGGGTTGATCTCCTAATTGGAGCTGCTGCCTCCACCCCCACCCAGATCAAAGCCGCCCTGTTTGTTTGTGGAGGACTGAGGATGAACCGTCTTGCCGGCCTTTGAACATGAAGGCCCCTTTGTCTTCCAGCTGAAGTCATCCCTGGCCCCAGGCAGGGAGGAGGCTGGGGGGGAGGAGCTGTCTGTAGCCTGGCCAGAGGCTTGGACCCGAGCTTGAGTAGGGGACAGCTTTCACTGTAAGGCCCCCCAAACCGCCCTGACTGCCTCCGAGAAGTGGTCTCCAACGGGCAGCCCCCGGGGTGTGCCTTATGTGACCCCTGTGATGATTTTTCATGCGAATACGAATTCAACTCCTAAATGATATTTTTAAAAATTATCAGATTCTTGGGGCGCCTGGGTGGCTCAGTTGGTTAAGCGACTGCCTTCGGCTCAGGTCGTGATCCTGGAGTCCCATGATCCTGGAGTCCCGGGATCGAGTCCCGCATCGGGCTCCCTGCTCAAGCAGGGAGTCTGCTTCTCCCTCTGACCCTCCCCCCTCTCATGCTATCTCTATGTCATTCTCTCTCTCAAATAAATAAATAAATAAAATCTTTAAAAAAAATTATCAGATACTTAAGTACTTCTTAAAGAAATTGAGGATTTCCCTTCTAATTTCTCCTTAAAAATCAGATTATCTGGCAATACTGGGCTTCTATAAAGGAAATGAGATATCCAGTTTTCTGAAGGTTTTTCCTGATCCTTGGAGCATAGGAGTTTTCAACTCTATTCAGATATCTTTAAAAAAAAAAAAAATCTGTTGAATGATTCCTCCGAAGTTCTTTCTTGTATATCCCTGGGCCCACCAGAACCTCTGCCCCACTGTTGGAGATTATAGGGGGTGGTGGGGAAATTATTGTGCCCATTTTGTAGATGAGAAACCTGAGGCCATGTAGCATTCAAATAACTAGTCTGAGGTCAACCAGAGGCTAACTATAGACTCCAGAAGTAAGAATTACAAGACACAGGGAATCAGCACTTATCTGTCTTCTCCTGTTTTAATATTATGGTCAATGTAGCTATTTTGGAAAAGAAAGAGCAACAAAGGTGCCTTCCTATACATAGGGATGCTTGATGTTAACACTAAACATCTATCGTGTGCCAGGAGCTAGACATTGTCTACTCTTCGCAACAAGCCTACGAGATGGGTTATGCTTTCTACATTTTACAGTTGAGAAAACCAAGGCTTTGGGGGCTCAAGGACGTGCCTGAGTTTACACAGTGGGGCCAAGAGTTCCACCCACGTCTGCCTGGCTCAAAACCCAGCTAAGCAGTTTCATTCCAGGTTCATCATGAGCTGGGTGATTGCTTCTCAGAGCCTTGGGTTTTCCTATACAACATAGGGGCCACCTGCTCAGAGAACACCTGTTCTGCCTGGGGCTGGACCCCTCCCCCCCGCTTCCCCGCCCCATGCCCTCCCTAGAAACAACCAGTTGGACTAGTGGCCACACCTGACCCAAGCTGGGCCCATCAGATCCTTCCTCCTGGGGAGTGGGATCCAGTCTGTTAAACCGTGTTGGGGAAGGACCAAAACAGGACCACAGGCACCCCGACGACAAAGTGTTTGAAAGGAAAGAAGGATGAAACTGATGTGCAGAGAGAAATAGACACACAGGCCAGATGGTCCCAGGGAGCCGGGGGAGAAACCTTCTGAGGTCTAGTCCACCCCCGGCCTTTGCCCTTTGCTGCCACCTCCATCCTTCCTGTGGTTTACCATGTTAATTGACGGTGATTTGAGAGATTATCTGTTCTTACAGCCGTATGATCCACAACATAAATAGTAAAACAGACCTGGGTTCGAACCCTACATTTGCCCCTGGATGTGTGCTTTTAGGCAAGACACCTTGTCCTTTTATGTGCTTTTATGACAAAAGTGCTTTTATGACCTTCAGTTTCTCCTTTAAAAGTGGAAGCAATAAATGCCTACCTCGCAGGGCTTTGGGGAGATTCAAAATATGTAATGTGCTTGGAGATCCTTGCCCATCGTGCCTGATACCATCGACCCTTGGCACCTGGCTTGTGCTTTTATCACCCTTCTAGCTATTATTATTATTATTATTATTATTATTATTATTAAACAGCTTTAGTGATAGGGAGAACAAGCAGTCATTTTAACCACCTCTTGACTATTCCACTTTGCAGTTATTTACAAACTGATTTTCATCGTCCGTGGATTTCTTTCCATTGGTTTCTGCATGTGTAAGGAAAATGGAATTATTTTATCTTTGGCTAAAACCCCAGCAACTGTGAAGGCAGAGGTGCTTATGATGAAAATCATGGATAGGGGGTATGAATTTTACTCCGTGATCTAGATGTGTAAAATAAAGTCCCTATTTTATTTTTCTAAAATCAAATTAAACAAGACTCCGAGCACTCTCCTGGCAGCCTGACTAGGAATGTGCTCCTGGCCCCTGCTGACGGGTCTCCATCCCAAGGCAGAGCTGGACAACGCCGCAGGACCCCCGTTCCCCCCGAGGCTGCAGCTCTGAGGCCTCCAGCCTCACCTGGGCATGGCACGTTTGCAAAGGCCCGGGGTCTCCTTCCAGCCACCCCAGGGGTAGCCATTCCCCTCAGAGGGGCTGCCACCCCCGACTCTCTGGTTCTGTCCGTTAGGGACCTGAGAATCCTACACCCCCCTTTCCTTTCTCAGGGAATTTCGTTTCCTTCTCATTACCTCCTCTTCCTAAATCAATCTCCCCCGCTCAGAATCACTCTTCTCTCTCTCTTTTCCTCTGGAATGATCTAGAACAGTGGTTCCCAGAGCAGGGTCCAGGAGTAGTAGCTTCTGCATCACATGGGAATTTGTTAGAAACGCAAATTCTTGGGTCCCTTGCCCTAAGACCTACTGAATGCTCTGAGGGTGGAGCTTGGCAATCCGTGTTTTAGCAAGCCTTCCAAGTGATCCTAGCACATGCCAAAAATTGAGGACCACTGGTCCCGTATAATCCTCAAGTGAATTTATAAGTTTAAAACCAAAGGCCAAGAAAGTAGGGTGTCTTGAGACAACTTCAGGTTCTGGTCCCTGCTGCATAGCATCTTCCCACCTGGTGAGCAAACAATAAACACCTGAGCCCTGGGCTAGGGAGGGACAAAGGACTCCCCGAAGCGTGTATGGTCATGTGGGTTGTGCACTGCACAACTCCGGGGGGCGCCAACCACTGCATGAGTGGCACCACGTGGTGGCCAGTGGGGGAACATCAAGGAACCAAGGAGCATAAGGAGGGGTCTTGTGGTCTTTTGAAAAAGGGGGTTTTGGGGATTCAGTCCCAGACAAGGGGCCATTGAGAAGGTGGGAAGAAAAACAGTGCAAAACCTGAACTCAGCCCTAGGGGGCGCCATCTATGTGGCCAACCCACATCACAGGACAAACGTTAAACACTTTATTCAGGGGGTCTCAAACTCTGACGCCTGCAGGAGCGAGGCCGGCTCCTAAACGGGCAAGGGGCTTGAGAATGGGGCCCACAGAAAGAGGCAGCCTCAGCCGCTACTGCCATGTGGGATACTGGGCTCAACCTTGTCACATCTTCCCTTTTTTTTTTTTTAAACCAGAAACGCAACTTTTGCATGAAATCTCTTGGCCTCTCTTTAAATATTATAAACAAATGCTGATTTTTAAAACCACTTTATATTGTATCCAGAACATATAAATGACTCTCAAAACCTAATTAAAAACAAACTAAACAAAAGATTTGGAAACATCACCAAAGAAGATATACAGATGGCAAATAAGCACATGAAAAGATGTTCAACAACATTAGTCATTAGGGAAATGCAAATTAAAACCACACTGAGATAACACTATGCGCCTATCAGAATAACTAAATTCATAAAAAAAAAAAAAACTGATAATACCAAGTGCTGACGAATATCAGAGCAACTAGAACACTCTTGCATTGCCGGTGGGAATGCAAAATGGGACTGCTACACAGGAAACAGCTTGGCAGTTTCTTATAAAGTTAAACATACACTTCTTATCCAACCCAGCAGCCCCACTCCCTGGTCTTATCCAGGAGAAGTAAAAATTTGTGTTCACACAAAAGTCTCTAAGTGTATGTTCATGATGGCTTTATTTGTAATCGCCAAAAGCTAGACATAATCCAAGTGTCCCTCAACTGGGTAATGGATAAACAAATTATGGTATATCCACGTAACAGAATGCTGTGCTGATCAGCAATAAAAGGCATAAACCACCTACACGTGCAACAAAATTGCCAAATCTCGTAGGCATTTTGCTAAATTACAGAGCTCTGAATCAAAAGACACCGTAGTGTAGGATTCCATTTCTATGACATTCTGGAAAGGGCAAAACCATAGGGACACAAAACAGATCAGTGGTTGCCAGGGGTTGGGAATGGGGACAGGCATAGACAAAGAAGGGCGTTTGGGGTATTTTGAGGAATGATGGAGATCATCTGTATGTTGCTTGTGGTGACGGCTTGTCAAAATTCGTAGGACTGAGTACCAAAAAAGGGTGAATTTTACTATATGTCAGTTGTACAATAAAATTATACCTTCTAAAAAAGCATACCTTAATAAAACATGAAAAATAAAATAAAAATCGCTCGTGGACCAGACAAAGCAGCAGTATGAGTGGAATCCATGAAATCCAGCCTGTGGCCTGGCCTGCATGGGGCAGAGGCTAAGAGGAGGTTTAGAAGACCCAACCCGGGCCCTCAGGGAGCAGAGCTGCAGAGGTGAGACCTTAGACCATTCCCCTCAGTGACGGGCCTCCTCCCCGTCTTCTATACCTGGGGTTACGTGTGAGATGCTAAACAAGACTTCCTTACCTAAATTTTTTTGGGAACTATCCGTGTCCTGAAAACAGAGGTGGATCTAAGTATAAAGATCCCAGTGTGAGCTCATCTCTGCCTCTTGTCCCCTCGGTGACCCAGGGTCCTCCCTGGGTCTTGATGTCCATGTGTCCAAAATGGGAAATGGGCTCCCCCTTGCTATCTGTCCTCCGAGGCCTCTGGGAGACCCAGTGAGACAGGATTATGAACGGGCTCTGGCTCTGTGAGCGGCGAGATGGGTGAGAGTATGGGGAAGGAAACCATAGGATAATTGTCTTTCTCTGATTGACTTATTTCACTTGCATAATACCCTCTAGTTCCATCCACGTTGTTGCAAATAGCAAGGTTTCATTTTTGATGGCTGAGTAATATTCCTTGAGATAGATAGATAGATGATAGATAGATAGATAGATAGATAATCACATCTTTATCCATTCATCTGTCAATGGACATCTGGGCTCTTTCCACAGTGTGGCTATTGTGGACATTGCTGCTATAAACATGATTTCACTCATACATGGAATGTAAGAAACGAAACAGAGGAGCATAGAGGAAGAGAGAAAAAAATAAAACAAGATGAAATCAGAGAGGGAGACAAACCACAAGAGACTCTTAATCATAAAAAACAAACTGAGGGTTGCTGGGGGGAGGGAGATTGGGGGATGGGGTAACTGGGTGATGAACATTGAGGAGGGCACGTAATGGAATGAACACTGGGTGTTATATAAGACTGATGAATCACTGACCTCTACCTCTGAAACCAATCATACACTAAGTGTTAATTAATTGAATTTAAATAAAAATATGAATTAAAAAAAGAGTATGGGGAAGGAATCATGGGGTAGGGAGCACGGAGGGGTAATTAACATTCCAAAAGATGCCCATCCTCAGGGGTGACCAGGGAAATTCCAGTGAAAACAGCAGGGAGGGACTGTTTCTCGTCTCTCAGATGGGCAAAAATGAAGCTAATACTGAGAGCTTGCTGTGGTCGTTGTGGCAGTTTGAACAGGCCCCGGGAACTTTCTGGTGCGTCCTCAGCGGGAGCGAGCTGCGTGTTGGAATCTCCTGGGGCCACTGCCAGTAAGCCTCAAGCCCAGGTGAGACCCGACCAACTAAACGCCATCTCAGCGGCCGCCCCAGCATCAGAATTTTAAAACAATGTTAAAGTAGGTGCTTTAAAAATGGAACAAACGTATAAGTGCGTGTGTATATATATACAAACACGTATTTACGTGGAGAGACTAAGGGATATGTGTCTGACTGCCTGTTCCCAGCATCCCCTCTGCCACTTCATTCACGTTTTGCTCAGGACCAAGGTAATAGGTTTCAGAGGAAGTCTGGACTCCATCCCCAGGATGAATCCTGACTGGTCAAAACTCCTCTCACCAATCCCTGGTGTAGAACCAGCTTAGTGTCAGTTCCGGCCAGCGAGAGGCAAGGGATGAGCTGGGGGTGCTTCCAGCAGGGCGTCTATTGCCCTCAAAGAGAGACACGTGAGGTCAGCCATCTCCTCCCCACTGGATGGTGCCACATGAGCAGGCGATCCTGCAGCCATCTTGAGGCCATGAGGATGGCCAAACCAAGAGGTCACGCTGACACTAAGAACAGGGGAGGGAACAAAGGGACAGAAGTGAATGCCCAAGAGATTGCATAACCAACAGGGAGCTACCCTGTCCCTGGGCTTCTCTTATGGGAGATAATAAATGACCTAGTGGTCAAAATTGCTACTTTTTGGGATCTCTGTGCCTTAAAACTGACAGAATCTCCATGAGCTCCCAGGGAGAGGTCCAAGAAAGCCGAGTAGCCAGACTGCAGCAGACGACAGGCTGCCGTGGGCACCCAACTGAGCAGGACCTCCAAGCCCCTTGTGGACTTGGCTTGACCTGCACAATTCCCCGGGACCCCAGGCCTCTGGCTGAGTGCACCTCCATACGTCTAGCACAGTTGGAACCTATCCCTTTAGGGGGACGGGTGAGGGTATGGAGTCGGGGTCTTCTGGGAGCTCGAAGGTCAGAGAAGCCCCAGAGCTCTCTGAGGCCTCAACTTCTTGAGGGCGAGGCAAGAACGGTTCGTGTTTCCTCTGACCTCACAGACCTGGCAGGGAGGTAGGAAAGCCTGGAAGGGTGATTTCAAGGCCCCGGGCTCCATAAGGAAACTGGGGGCTGCCCAGTTTGGGGGCAGAGCTGCCGTGGGAACAGCAGTGAAAAGCCCCAGCGATGGTGTGACTTCACTTTCCCCGGCCACGGCCTCCACGTGCCCAGAAGCCTGGATTGTGTACTGAGGAAATGCCCTGGCCTCCTGGTCCCCTTCCACCCGCTGCTCAGCCCCCATGCCAGAGGGCACCCAGCCCTGCCCCCAAAGTGCCCAGTCATGGTGAGAAACAGGACAGAGCCCTCGTTCCTGGGCTGGAGGACTGATGGCTCCTCAGCAGCCGCTAAACCGGGTGACACGTCACCCGGATTCCTGGGAAGCTGTGCTCCGTCTCTCCCCAGCCGATCAGCCATGCCCAGAACTGGAAGAAAGACCTTTGTCCCAGGCCTCTGTTCTGAAAGGAAAACCACAAGGAATGCAGGAGAGGCTGAGGACTTGGGCTCATCCTCCCTTGGGAGCCAGGAGACCAACAGAGAAAGAGCAAGTGTCCCCAAGGAGCTGAACGGAGGAGCCAGGAGGAGGGGTGGCCGTGAGGGGCCTTGAGGGTCCAGCAAGAGCTTGGAGACTCGATTTAAGAGTCAGTTGTAAATAGCAGCTACAAAGTGTCCTTGCACGCGTTAGCCTGGGGCCTGCACCAGCTCCGTGGGGGCCTGTATTTATCGCTATCATTCAGATGGAGAAACTGAGGCCCCAGGACTCACACACTCACCTACAAAGCCACCAACCCGGGGCTCAAACTCCGGTCCCCAGAGTCATCGGGATTAGGGTCCCAGCTCTGCCACTAACTCATTCAGGGAGCTCAGGAGAGTCCTTGTTCCTCTCTGGGCCTTGGTTTCCCCCACGCTGTTGATGACTGGAAGGCCTTCCCCGTCCTAAAGTCCCAGATCCCAGAACAGCATGGTGGGCCAGCACCAGCTCTCCCTCCACTTTGGGACTGGCCACTCCTACGGGGACACCCCCTCCCCCCCGCCCCGGCCAGGCATACTTTGGCACTGATCCCCAGACGGCCCTGCCCTGGGCAAACAGTGGCCGGGACCCCCTGCCCCGGGGAGTTACCCCAGCTCTGAGCGCTCAGCTTTCTGGAAGAATGACCCCATTCTTCTCACTCATGGCTGTCCCCGGCTACCCCAGGCCACTTCCTCCTCCCTGCCCCTGCACACAATGCCCCAGGCCCAAGCTAGACCCCTGCTCCCCGCCCAGCCCCCCACTCCACACCCGGGAGCACACACACACACTCACTCTCCCCAGCCCTTCGGCATCAGGCATCCGCTGCCCTTTTGGAATCCGTGTCAGGCAGAGAAGGGACGGGCAGGCCTCCAGCCCCAGAGGCCCAGGGCCCCTGCATGCCCTCCGGACCCCCCAGGGTCTGCCCAGGTTGCTTGGGAAACCATTTCAGGTCATTTGAGATGATTAGGAGTCTTAACTCTGTTTTGAGCTAAACAACGAGAAGAAACAAAGACAGAGCTCTCCCGGGGGCCAGCCGGGGAGTGGCGGCCCACCTCTCAGGGGTTTGCTCTGCTCTGCTGCCTTTTCCTTCAGCTCCGCAAACATCTATCAGGGGAGCTCCTACTGGGCCGGCATCGGTGTCTGGGGAAGCTACAGGGGATGGGTGGGCTGTGTGGAAGGACGAACCCCAAGAGGGAGCAGACTTAGTTTCTACCCTCCCAAACGGTGTCCTCCCAAAGCAAAGGCGTTCGACATCTGTGTTCTACAGCCTTCCATGGACTAGCCGACTGTGTCCTCCATTTCTATGTGGTCCTAAGGATGGAAAGGAAAGACCCCAAATGCTGGCCATCACTTTCTCATGGGAAGGAGACACTCTCATTGTCCTTCCTGCGTGTTCCAACGTAGCGCCATGAGCAATTACAATTTTCAACATTGGAGGACAAAGGTTTGCGGGCTTATACCTTTTCGATGCAGAGATGATTTATTGGAGGTGGCTACAGAAGTTACTCTGCTCACTGTAAAAAGTCAGACAATAGCAAAAACAGTAAAGAAAGTGAAACATGACCCATAATCACGGATTGGCCGGGAGAAATCTCGTCCTGCTTTTTCTGATGCACAGCAACGGAAGGCCTTAGGAACCAAGGAGGGGGGGGCCCTGACTGTGAACTCCCTCCCACAATGGGGCTCGGCCCTCGGCCCATGGGGGCTGTGAGCTTTGGCTTCCATGAGCCTGTGGTCCTCAGAACCACATGCCGGGGGAGGTAGAGAGCTCCCCACCAGGAGAGGAGTTCAGCAAATGCCAGTCTGTGCCTTCTCAGTGTGCTGGAAGGCTCATGTTCCCAGACATTGGCTATCATACAACAGTCAAATCTCACCGAAACTTGGCTTATCAATTTGATATTGCCAATTTTTAAAATCTGTGTCTTACGCCAAAGATACTTAAAAAGGAAATCAGAAAAAAAGTCAATAATAATAAATGAATAAAATTAAAAACTCAAAAGGAGGTCAGCAATTATTCATTATCACCAACATTTCATAAAAGAACGGACATTTAGAGGCGCCTGGGTGGCTCAGTCAGCTAAGCGTCCGACTCTTGATCTCAGCTCAGGTCTTGATCTCAGGGTCATGAGTTCAAGCCCCACAATGGGCTCCATGCTGGGCATAGAGCCTACTTGAAAGAAAAGAAAAAAAAAAAAAAGGATGGACATTTAAACACCAAAAATAGGAAGGACTAACTCTCAGGAGAAATAGCTTTATGAAACACTCAGTAAACTGCCTTTGCTTGCTTGATCTTGCTGTGGGGGATGTAAGCCCTAGATGAAGGGCTACAGCCGGGCTGGGAGACACAGGTTCCATCCTCGCTCTGGGCCTCAGTTTCCCCATTTGTCTAGCATTCTTTTTCCTTAAAGTTCCTGAGTCCCCTTCACCTCCCTATTATTTCTCTCCTGTTTTTTTATTTTTCAGTAACAAACCGCTTTGTCCCGATGATCACCTTCCAACATAGCATACCTAGCAGGTTGTTTGAGACCAGAAGTGACAACCTGACAGAAGCAGAGGGTAATGGGCTCATGCACAGGAAGGGGCAGGGAGGCAATGCCGCAGGGTCAGGCAGGTCTAGAAGGGAGGGAGAGGGAAGGTGATAGGTAGAGGGAAAGGCAGAACCCACTGGGGGTGAGGGTCTCGGTGCTGTTCCTGAAAGGGGTGTAAGGTGTAGAAGAGGCCATGAGAACATTTCCAGAGGTAGAGCCATTTTCCAGATGGTCTTTCTGAGCATAGAAGCCATATCCTGTCAGCCAGTGGGGTGGGTTCACAGGAGGGGCCCCACTAGGAGCCCCACATGGAGGATGGAAGGAGGGAGCAGACTCTCCAACCTGCCCTGCCCTACCTGGCTCTTTTGCCCCTCCGGGACATGCTATCCTCCTGGGGCTGAGGTCTCATTAAGAATGCATGATGGCAGCAAAGAAGGTTCTAGTACCTACCCGGGCCTTCAGCACCCTCCTCCCCTTCAGCACCCATGCACCCTCTTCCTGGGGACTCCCCATCTGAAAAATCTGGCCACACAGATCAAGGGGGAGCTATGGGCGGTGGAGGTCAGGGCCAAGGCGGGTTTGGATGGTTTCATTCATTCCTCACTGCCCAGAGGGGAAACTGAGGCCAGAGAAGTAAAGCCAGCCCCGCATCAACAAGTTAGTGGCTGAACCAAAACAACAACACTTCTATCCATCATAATAACAATTATGAATGTTCGTTGAATTCCAGTGTCCCGTGTCTCACTCCAGGACTGACGCCGAAGGAATGGACATGGCAGCTGACGGACTTGCAGATCCTGTGGTCCGAGGGGAGCCAGGACCCGCCGGGAGAGGGGCTTCCAGTGCCCCTCGGATCATCCCACGTGGGCGCCGCCTGCGTGCGAAGGCTGCCGGGTGCCGACAGCCGAGGGTCTCCCGATGTGGGCATTTTGAAGCAGTTAGATTTTCTCTTCACCCTGACCCTCGGCCCCACCCCCACCCCTCCCAGCAAACGGATAACAGGGAACAGCCAAAGCTCCTTAACTTTTCTTTAATCTTCCCCTCTCTGGCAAACTGAAAAATCAAACGATAATTGTCTGGGTGATCTCATTATTGTCAACAACATCCAAGCCTTGAAGTCAGAATCCACTGAAACGCTGACACATTAAACACAAAAGGAAACTGTGCTTGCATGTTGTTCAATAAATAAATAAGGCTGGCGGGAGCTCGGCGCAGGCCTGGCACGCGGAGGGGCCGGGCTGTCGGAAAGGCCAGGACGCCAGGACGCCAGTGGGACCTGGGAACGGCCGCCTCTGGGAAGGACCAGGTCCAAGGGGTCGATGTCCCACCCTTTTGTTTGTATCAGTCCAGGTCCCGGCGGGAAATAGATGGCATCTTCCAAAGTGGAGGGGCGGGGGGTTCCGATGGGACCATCTACACGGGAAAGGGAACAGAGAGGGGTGGCGAGGCAGCCTGAGATGAGGGAGTACCAGTGGTGAGCACCCTCCCCCACTAGAGCCTAAAAGGACTAGGGCATGGAGCAGGTACCAGAACCCAGCACGGGTGACTTCGGGAGAGGCCACCAGGTAGGAGCTGTGTGGCCTTGGCAGGGAGAGAGGCAGGGAATGAATGAACAGCTTGACTGATGGTGCCCTGGTGCTGCTTCCCATTAGCCAAACACCAAGCCAAAGCACAGGGGAGACACAGATGGAAGGACGAAGCACAGGGCTGCATCTGGAGGGGCGCCCCATCAACGGTGGGACACCCCCTGCCGCGTGTCACACCTGTGCCAACCTCAACTTGTGCACGCCCAGAGCTGGGGAGCTCGCCCCGGGCCCCCACCTCCAGGCAGCCTGCCCACGTTTGAACATTCCAAACCTCAGTTCCTGGCAAAACCGAGTTCCGGGTTTGGGGAGCAGGTCACACACATACTAAAGAGTAGGCTGTGGTTTAACGTCAGGAGGGGGAGCCCGAGGAGGGCCAGGGCAGAACTAGCTAGAAGGCCTGCCTCGTTGGTAAACACAGAAAAAAAGGGTTTCCCCCATTTGATTGCCTTCTCCTTGTGCCTTCTGGTCTTGATTTTTCTGCCATCTTATCAGAATCCTAAAAATTGTCACGACGACGTGTTGCGGATCACGCTTACGGGAAATGGGATCCTTGAGGGGACTGAAGTATGGAGGGGGTGTCACTCCTCGGCTCCCTTCCTGTCTGTGATGTTGCAGGCTTGCGGGGACGGACGAGGCCGGGAGGGGAGGGGCCCCCAAGCCCTGCCTGCACACAAGGCTTGGCGTTGGCTTTGTGGCCTCTGGCCTCCACGTCCCTCTGCCCTGAGGCAGCTGTGGAGGGGGTGATGGGAAAGACAGGCATCCGGAGACCCCAGTCGTCACCTGCCTCTGCCACTTCCTGATTGTGTGACCCTGAACGAACGCTTCCCCTCTCTGGGCCTCAGTTTCCCCATCTTACAAGGGAAGGACACCTTGATTCTGATCTTAGCCAGCCTGAGACCCCAGCGTGGAAAAGAACGTCCTCCCTCACACTCTGCAGAATCCTCCTCCCTCCCCAACGCCCTTCTAGCCAAAAGGAGCAACTCGCTGCTCCTATACCAAAAAGTTCTATCTTATTTTTTATTTGTGAAAAAGTCCCGTGAGCACCTTGGATTTTAGCCAAGAGCCTCTTGTCTGTTTTCGCATTTTGCGAACATCCCTCTGTCTTGCCTGTTCAGTCATAGCATGAGCTGAAGGAATGAGGCATCCCTGACCCCCTCCTCAAGCCAGAGGTGGTCCTGACCCCCCCCTCCCTCCTTCCTCGTGCCATTACTGCTTGTCTTTGGCAGGAGAGTTCACCTCCCTGAGCCTCAGTTTCCTTATCTGTAAAATCAGGGTGCTAATAACGACATGACTGACAGCACAGAGAGCATTGGCTTGATGCCTGGCACACGGTCTGTCCTTCTTTCTGTCCACAAAGAACTACTGAGTTACAAGCCTCCTCTCCTGCCCTCCTGGGAGGCGTGGTGCAGTTGAATTTCCTCTACAAAGCCAGATGGTTCTGACACTCGCCCGTCCAGTCCCCACATAGGTCCCCCGCACTCCATTCCCCGTCTTCCTTCCCATACACCAGCAGGAAAAATCCTCCCCAGGAGACTATGGAAATGAGGCTGAACAGCCTTCTACAAAATGCAAAGGATTGCATGCTTCTAAGGAACTAAGGAAATATGTTTATCTTTTCATCTATCTATGCCTTGTCACCTTGAACAGGTTCTAAACTCTTTGAGGGTAGATAATAAAGGCAGGAAACTAATGTTTATTGAAGACTGTGGGAGACATTAAGTTCTCCCCAATATCTGGCTCACGTTTCCTCCCTGGACCTATAGAAAATCGCATATCCCAACGCCCTTGCTGCTAGACGAAGCCATGTGACTAGTTCTGTCCAGTTAATTGGGAATGAAAGGGCTCTTCCCAATTCTTTAGCTAATCTCTTCCTCTGCCACAGGGAACACGGTGGCTTCTTGCTGAAATGCTGGATCTAGAATTTGATCTGGATCATGTATCACACACGGGTGGGGAGGAAAGCTGCCCTGGGGAGTGGCCTAGACCTACAGCAAACTTTATAAGGGTGAAAAATAGGGGCACCTGGGTGGCTCAGTCGGTTAAGCATCTGCCTTTGGCTCAGGTCATGATCCCGGGATCCTGTGAAGGAGCCCCATCGGGCTCCCTGCTCAGTGGGGAGTCTGCTTCTCCCTCTGCCCCTCCCCCACAATCATGCACGAGCACGCTCTCTCTCTCAAATAAATAAATAAAATCTTTTTTAAAAAAAAGAATGAAAAATTAACTTCTGTTGTATTAAGCCACTGAGCTTTGGGGGATGTTTGTTACTGCAGCATAACCTCACCTGGACTGACTGGTACAAACACTATCCTGCGTGCGTACGTTCATATACCTTGTTACCTCTCTTAATCCTCACCACACTTAAGGCAGGGAATATATTATCTCTATGATCCAGATGAGGAGACAAAGTCAGACATATTAGGTCTTGGCCCCAAGTCAGGAAGAGGTAGACCCAGGGGTAGAATCCAGGTTGATTTGCCTCCTGAGCTCTGGGTCTTAACAAGTAGGCTCCACCACCCAGAAAGGGGAAATTGGGGAGGCGGGCATGTAAGTGGCCAACTCGATGTAGAAATGCCCCTGGTCAGTTTGGGGTCTTGGTTGAGTAAATCATAACCCTTCAAGTGTGGCCTTCCAAAGTCTGGGAAAAAATGTTCCCAGCTAAAAGTAGCTACAGCAGAGGGTCCCAGCCAAAGTCCAACGAGAGGCTGGCAGACTTCTCGGATGGCTTGGAATTCCTGCCGGCCAGGGTTCCACTGGTATGGAAGTGTTTACGCTTGCCTCAAATTAGTTCTCCCACGCCTTCCAGGGCCCTAGCCCATATTTGGGATGGAAAAGGGAAAATGATTCCCAGTGGGGATTCAAAGGCATCAGAAAAATTCCAGGGGGGCCGCAGCCTCTCTCCACGGGGACCAGGGCTCGGAGCTGTCACATCTCTTGGTGCCTCACACCTGGACCCTGTGCCCAGCAGGACGGCCAGACTGGCAGGACAGGAACCCCCTCACACACTAGTTCAGAAGAAAGGCATCTCTGGAAGGACCCCTATGAGGGCTAGGACACCTCCACAGCCAAATTAAGTGCAAGAATCGAGAAAGAAGAAAAGATCTAACTTTTGTTTCTTGTCTGTCAAAAGTGGGCTTTTCTTTCTCCCTTTAGGAAGGTGCTTGGGGATTGGATTCCTTTGACTGCGAGGAGCAGAAACCCCAAATAAAAGTGTCTTTGTGGAAAGAAAAACTCCCAGAAGACCACGCAGCGTGTACCCATTTTATAATGCTCAAAAGCAGGCAAAACAAAATAACATGCTATTTGGGCGTACATCTATCTGACAAAACTAACACACACACACACACACACACACACAGAGGAATAATAAACATAAAATTCAGGGCAGTATTCAACTGGGGGGCTCAGGAGTGGGGTGATCAGGGGGCCAGTTCAAGAGAAACACGTACAAGGGAGTAACTACAATGGGTGATATTCTAGTTCTTGAGTTTTGAGTTGAGTGACAGGTTCACAGGTGTCCGTTATATTAACAAGAATAGCAGTGGCATGTCACGAACCAAGGCTTGTGATTGATCCAATTCTGTCTACCTGTTAACTTAGATCTATCTTTAAAGGGGGCCTCAGGAACAGTCAACACTGATACACCATTTCCTGAATACCAGACCCTGTTCTAATCTCTTCACACATACAGACACATGTACACCTCACAGCAGACTTACAAGGTGGATCTTCTTTTATGTCCATTTTACTGATAAAGATACTGAGGCAAGAGAGGTTAAGCACCCCGCCCAGGGTCACACAGCTAATGAGTAGTAGGCAGTCAGGCTTCAGAGACCTTGCTCTTGGTTGCTGCACTAATAAGGACTTTTTGGTTTTTTTTAAGATTTTATTTATTTATTAGAGAGAGAGAGCATGAACAGGGGGAGGGACAGATGGAGAGGGAGAAGCAGGCTCCCCGCTGAGCAGGGAGCCCGACACGGGGCTCGATCCCAGGACCCTGAGATCATGACCTGAGTTGAAGGCAGACGCTTAACCCACTGAGCCACCCAGGTGCCCCTGCACTAATAAGGATGTTAACACATCAGCCCAGAGTGGAGCCAGGTCAGTTCCGTGGCTCGGTGACATCGTCAGAGATGCCGCCCCCCTCACCACACCCACCATGTCTCCCCACCCCCACGGCCACATCATACGTGCAGTTTTGGGCAATTACGTGCAGTCTGGCAAAAAGAGGAATTTCCATTGTTGAGGAAATTCTTTTCCAAATCTTACTTCTGAGACTTCCCTTCAGAGCCACTGACCAAGCGGAGTCCCATGCCCAGACTCAAGCCAATCATCATGGCCAACCATAATGGGGTTAGAACAGTCACAGTTCACCCCTGAAACCACAAGCGTAGGTGGGAATGGCCGATGCGGGCAGCCAAGAGTGTCTGCCTCTGCCTCTGTGTGGGGTTCCCCCTGCAAAGGCTCTGAGAAGCCCAGATTGGTGACCCCACTTGGGACCTTGAGCTCCCTGGACAGAAATCATGTCTGTCACCCTGCCCTGCCTGTGTCCCTTTAAATAGCAGGTGCCTGGTTGTACTGGACGCATCAGTCCTAGAGACTGCTGAGCTCACAATCCCCTGCTGAGGGAAGAGGGGACAGACTGTCCCTGGGGCCCAGGTGGCTGGCGTCTGTGTCATCCTACCTCTGACCAGAGAGGATTGGTAGCGAGTCGATCCCCTGACCTAGGAAAGCTAAATCATAGGCTAGCCAATCATCTATGGTACATCTCAACACAAAGATCTCCCCAGAAGGAATGGTGGTGGTTTAGGGGGCATCTTAACCCAGACTCCCCAGAAGGCAGAACCTGGGTCAAAGCTTACCCACTAATACAGGTAATACAATCCCAGGGAAGCAAGAATAAGGGGGAAAGGGAAGTAAGGCCGGGAAGAGGGGTGAGTGGATCCCCCTTCAGAAGTGGGGAACTTATCCACCCAGCTCCCGGGAGTGCTGCTGTCAGGTGACCCCCCACTGCCAGCCCTCTTTGGAATTGCTCTCCTAAAGTCACCTGGCTCCCAGGTGACTGCCCCTTGCCGGAACGGCCCATCAACGGCTGAGAGCACCTGTTGCAGAAAGACCCCATCCCTCACTCACCCCAACTCAGGACCACTCCGAAGAGCCCCACCAGCCTCAGGACTCCCACTGAGTGAGACTCCATCACAACTCACTTCTCCCTCTGCCCAGCGCTGATTCCATCCTGCCCGTCCACGCACGGTGACCCCAAGAGCACGCCAGGAAACCTCGGGTGCACTAAGCTCCATCTTGGGCGCTGTTTCCCAGGGAGCTCAGAGACAAAGAAGGAAAGCAAAATTCAGACATGAGCATGATCTAGCTAGTCCCAGCTTCTGGAGAAATCCAGTGGGTTGGCCTGCTCTGTGGAGATGTGACCACAGATGTGGAGAGGACCCTTGGAAGCACTGCATCTAGAAGAGTCTATCTAAGGGAGGACAGTGAGAAACCTCCACCTCCTGACTCACTTGTCCAGCTTTGCCTCACAGGGTGGTTACTCTTCCATGCGTTATCCGGGCGCCCCAGGCAGCTGCCAGAGCCTCCATGGGCCCCGTCGGATCCATCCCAAAGGCTGGAGCTGCTCCTTCCCCACCTGAGGAAGCTGAGAGAGCCGGCAGCGCTAAGAGACGCCATGACAGAGATGGCAGCCAGGGCTTCCCACAGGTAGGTGCGTGCAGCACAAGCCACTGCTGGGGCCACTCCGCTGGGCACGGTGCAAGGGACGGAGGGCCAAGAGCAGACAGGGTCGTATGGATCCAGTGGACATCTAGTACACCAGGCCAATCTGGGTCCCTCCTCTGGACTGGGAGGCATGAGGGAAAGTCTGTGAGGAGCGGGAACAGATGCTGCGAGGCTGTGACGGAGGAGGGGTCACGGGGCCCTTGAGAACAGAGGCCTTGAGTCAACAGGAGTCAGGTGGAGAGAAACCCAGCAGAGCACAGTAGGGCGACAACTGGTAGCAGGAGAGTCACCTGCGCGGTGTTTCCTCTGAGCTGAGGAGGCTGTGCTCCACACGGAGGGGACAGAGAGACAGCCCCATGGGACAGCCGCCTGGCACTCTGAACGCCCTCCAGTCTCAGCGCTCGGTGTACCAGCGACCGTCCCCGTTCTTCGAGGCTCACGTGATTTTACTGAAGTAATGCGAGGGGCTCCATCCCTTGTGGCCAGAGCAGCCTCATGCGAGGAGCAGGGGCTCCTGAGTCTCCACCCTCCGCTTCTAGATGAATCCAGTGAGACCCAGGCCCCAAATTTGAGGTGGACGGTCAGGGAAAGAGACTTGCCCTGCAGGGTGTGGTGTGAAGCTCTTCGCCCAAGTGTTGCTCCATCTGTCCTGGCGACATGTGAGGAGAGCCTGAAGGACCTGGAGTTGGGTAGGAGAGGGGGAGACCACTGGAAGCCCAGGGAGGAGGTCAACACCACGGCAGACAGAATGAAGAGACCACTGGAGAAACACACCAGAAAGAGAGAAGCCAGACTTAGTACAAGAGTCCTCCCTGGGGCGCCTGGGTGGCTCACTCGTTGAGCGTCTGCCTTCGGCTCAGGTCATGATCCCAGGGTCCTGGGATCGAGCCCCGCATCGGGCTCCCTGCTCTGCAGGAAGCCTGCTTCTCCCTCTCCCACTCACCCTGCTTGTGTTCCTGCTCTCGCTCTCTCTCTCTCTGTCAAATAAATAAATAAAATCTTTAAAAAAAAAAAAAAGAGTCCTCCCTTATCTGCGGGGGATACGTCCCACGACCCCCAGTGGATGCCTGAAACCGTGAAGAGTACTGAGCCTTATATATTCTGTTTTTTCCTACACATACATGTCTGTGATAAAATTTCATTTATAAATTAAGCACAGTAAGAGATTAACAACAACAGTGATAAAACAGAACGGTTGTAACAGTATGCTGGAATAAAAGTTATGTGATTGCGGACTCTCTCTCTCTCTCAAAATATCTGTTGTGCTGTGCTATTCTCCCCCTTCTTGTGCTGATGTGACCTGATAAAATGCCTGCTGATGAGATGAAGTGAGGGAATGACGTAGGCATGGTGACCTAGCGTTGGGCTACCATTGACCTTCTGAAGACATGTCAGAAGGAGGATCATCTGCTTCCAGATCGTGGTTGCCTGGGAATAACAAACCTCAGGAAGCAAAACTGCGGATAAGGTTGGGAGCGGGGCGTGGGGGGAACTACGGGACATGTTTCAGCCTTGGGCCTTTTCATCCACATTCCTTCTTCCGTCAGAAATTACCCTTCCTCATCCTTGTGCACTGTTGGTGGGAGCGGCAGGGGAGAATGGGGAGCTAGTGTGTAATGGGGACAGAGTTTCAGTTGGGTAAGATGAAGAAGTTCTGGAGATGGATGGTGTGGATGGTAGCACAACCACGTGAATGTATCGACTACCCCAGAACTGTACACTGAAAAATGGTCATAATGGTATATTTTATGTCATGTGTCTTTTACCAAACACACCAAAAAAGTCGACCATTTGGTCAAGTGTGAGAGCTTGAAGGAATCCCTGAGCCCACTGTGCCCTCATTCATTGTGTAGGTGAGGCTCAGCAGAGAAAGAGGCTTGTTCTGGGAACAGCTGTGACAGCAGAGACAGGGGGAGAACCTAGGTGTCCTGACCCTCAGACCTTCAGCACCGGCCCTTCAACTCAAGCTTCTGAACTCCGTGACCAGTATCCTAGACGCGTCTTCTACACAAGACCCCGCCCTTCCGAGGGTCTTGAGATCCACCACCTGGATCACTGACCCAAATCCCCTCAAGGAAAGGGACAGATGTAGGAGACTCACAGCTCTGGGGGGGCAGGTAGGGCTGTAGAGACATAATCCAAGCTTTATCAGAATATTCCTTAAAGTGAAAAACCTTGGAAATTAACATTTTGCTATTCTGATCACAAATCCCTCACAGCAACTTGATGGCAATTCATTGAGGAGCTTCGTAGATTTCACGTCTCTCTCAGCAAACTTGTTCTGATTTTCAGCTTCTCTATCCAGCCAGAACCCTGCAAGATAGCCTACTTTCAGGGCCTAGCTCAGAGCATCCCTCTGACATCTAGATTGGGGTGGCAAAAACTTGGCACATGGACCACTATTCCCCTTCCGGTGCCCATGGTAGGCATCGCTAATCGATCAAGAGTCTGTTCCCCACTGAGCAAGATAAAGCCCTCAGAATCATATCATCATAGCCTCCAGCTGTCCAATCATTCAGCCCTGGCACTTGAGGTAAGATCTAGTTGCCAGCTCTCCTCCACGCCCATCCAGCACACGCTGGGCTCTTGGGAAGATCCCTTCTACCTTGGCCTCAATTTCTTCCCCTATAATGTGAAATGATTTTTATGTCCCTGCTAGCACTGCAATCCAGTGAGTTCTCTAATTATGGACTGGACAGTTCTGTATGGTGGATGGTAGAGAGAAATTCTATAGGTTTCAAAAAAAAATTCTGTGGTGTTTTAGATTTTGTGGGGGGCCGTAGATCTGCCCTCCCCAAGTTATTTGCAGCAGGGGAGGTCATGAAGCCAGACATCAGGGCCTGATTGAGCTCCTAGCCAGCAAGGTCTCCAGTGCTTTCTGGGAGCCGTTTCCCACTTCTTGGAAAGCCCCCAAGCCAAGGTAGTCCTAACACTTCTCTTTGCACTGGGATACTGCCACCCACCCAGCACCACCTCCCAGAAGGAGTTAGGATTAACACCTCTGCCCCTCACACTGCCCCTCCCCCTTACTTGCCCTGTCCTCTGTCCTGGCAAGGCAGCTATGTCCCTGAAATGGAGCATGGATAGCATTTCTCATTTGCCTGCCTACCAGCCAGCCAGCCCGGCGGCCCTCTCCACCCAGCGCCTGGCCGGCCAGACAGGACGCATCAGAGGGAGGGGAGAGGACGGGGCTGCCCACTTGCCACCACGCACTATAAAAGAGAGAGCATTAAATCTTGGCCCCCGTCAGAGAACTGCCTTAATTAGGGTGGCGCCGAGCGGGACGCTGTAATTAACTGTGTGTCTGCGTTTCCATCTGAAACACCCATTTCCAGAGCTTTGTGATCCAGTCTTCCAAGAGAAGCTCAGCCAGAAGCTCGGCACCCGCAGCCCCCGAAAGGAGGGATGGCCAGCTTCCCCTGCTCCTTCCCTCACTGCCCCACTCAGGGTGAGTCTCTGGAGGTGGGAGCCGAGGGTCCTTCTGATAAGGGCGTTTGTTAATTACGGGCTCAGAGCTACCGGCTCCCAAAGCCAGGGAAACCCAAAGATGTGGTGTCAGTGCAGGCGGATACTTGTTAGGTGTACTTGAACAACAACCATTATCCCCATAACTTTGACTTTCTTTGAGGGACCATCCCCAGCCACCTGTGGCTCTAGATGATCTAGGCTGGCCAATCAGAGTGTACATCCCTGGGCCACGGTGATTGGCTCAGAGTTGGTCATGTGACTGATGCTGGGCCAATAAGCTTCTGTTGCAGGACTCCAGATGGAATGACTGGGAAATGGGTATTTTTGTTAAGCCAGTAGGATGTCAGCCCGGATGGAGCTGCCGGGGACCAGGTTTACCGCTGGCCTGGGAGAGTCTGAGTGAGAATAAGGCCAAATTGAAAAAGGTATTTTTAAAAGGTGCTGTCTCAGCAAGAGACAGAAGAGACCTGATGACATCCTTTTAAACAATGGAATTCAGCCGTACCGAAGCAAAAGGCTCCCGCGGACTTTTAATCATGTGAGAGGTCACAAATTCCCCACTTTTGTTTTTGTCGATTTGAACAGAGTGTCACTTGCAACGTAAAGAGATTTGGTGAGAACAGAGGTCACTACATGGATGCCATGAAATGCAATCAAACCACGCGAACTATATATACATCCCGTGGTGTGCGGGGCAAGCGTGGAGAATACACGGGGGGACAAGAGTGGGCGCCCAACCTTAGCGAGCTTCTGGCCCTCGCGGGGAAGAGGACACGCAAGGGGAAACTGGACTCGGTGTTCTAGTGCCCCCCACACATTGAAGGCTGCCTTCCTTCTGGGCGGCTTGCAGCATAGCCTCGGGAGGAGCGTCATGCCTTTATTGGACACCTGCTGTTGTGCCCACCCAGAAAGCAGGCCCTCTTCATCCGATTACAGTTCCTTGTGACTGGTGTGAAGTCATTTGCGTGAACCAGCCCCTGGTTCTAAGAGTGGCCACCTAACCAGGCCTGAATCCTTAAGACACTATGCCCCCCAGCCACAGTGACTGGTGTAGGAATGAGCACAGGAATCAAGGTAAACTAACAATCACCCATCCTGGAGCTTTTGAGGGAATTAGTGGGAAAAAGATTCTATTTTCCCTGGAGTTGCTAAGTAGGATCTGGGCCTGATGCTGCTGGGAGGGAGACAACAGGGAGGAAACTAGAGACAAGATAAAGAGAATCAGGGAGTCTCTGTCCTGATAACAAATATAGTTTGAGCACCTGAACCAGCTGTGCCTGAAACCCAAACTTCTGGTTGGCTCCATTTGAATAGGGTTTCTGCAACTATAAACCTAAAGAATGTTGACTAATGCCCTAGGACTGAGGCTCTTTTCTATCAAACCCCCGCCAACCTTTTCACTCTGGTCTCTAATAATAAGCCTCATACCCCAACCGACTGAGCTACTCCTCAAGCTGCAGTGCACCCGGCATTTTGTAGAGCTTTTTGGCAGAGAAACTCTTTTCTCCCCTAATTGCCCATGAAAATCCTGGCCGTCATTCAAGGCTCACCTCGTGGCTTCCTCCTCTGAGAAGCCCTCTGGGCCTCTCCCTCTTCTGCCCCATACAGTAGCTTTGGTTACTTGGACCTACGGATACCTACCCCTGGCTCTCACTTTTCCTGTTGACCAATGAACTCCAAGAGGGCTGAGAAACAGGGTGGGACAATTTCCCCATGACCTCCCTTGAGCCTGGTTCCAGGCCTGAAACCAAATCTTTTGTCAAATTTTTCAGTCACACCCCAATTAATTATATTTTTTTCTTCATATAAGATTGAGTTGGGTTTCTGACTCTTACAACAAAGAGTCCTAACGCAGGACATGTTTTTCCCTAATTACAAAATAATACCTACTCGTTGAAGACAAGCAGAAAATATTGATACACACACAAAGGGAAATAAAAATGACCCATAGCTCCCCCCATCCAGAAACAACTGTGAATATAATGGAGTAAATGTCCCTTTAGACTTGTTTCCATACATGTATGTGTCCAGGTTTATTTAGATGAGATCATACTTTAGTACTGGCGGGTGCCTGAAATAGAACATATCTACAGAAAAGGGCCCACATCACAAGGATACAGGCTTCATAAATTTCACAAAGCAAACACATCCGTGACCAGTGTCCAGATCAAAAGAACAGTGTTGGCCAAGGACCTTCAGCTGTTTTCCGGTTCATCCTACAATTGCAGGGGGCATTGCCCTCCTGGAATTAGCCTCCTTCCTTCTCTCGATACACCATCCATTTCTTTCCAGTGTTTGGCTATTGAAAACGATGCTACAGGGACCATCTCCTGTACACATCATTTTGCACATGGGAGCTTATACCCTAGGATAAATTGCTAATAATAGCTAACATTTCTCAAACCCTTTCTGCCAGGTACTGTGTTAAATGCATTTTATGGCTTAGTTCACTTGAGCCTTTTCACAATGAACTGAAATGGGGAGCCTTATTGTCCCCATTTTACAGAAGTGGGACCTCAGGGCCAAAGGGCAAGCACATTTTGCATTTTGATTC
>NC_138384.1:30086478-30119145 GCF_054177405.1 Leptonychotes weddellii
ACTTCTTTTCAAAATTGCTTGTTTGTGTCCTTTTGCTTATTTTTCTGCTGAGGGTATTGGCTTTATTTTTGCATGGTAGAGATATTCACCTTTCACCTTTCATAGGTGTTGTAGATATTTTCCAGTTTGGGTTTTTTTTTGTTTTTTTTTTTTCCATTCTTAAGGTGATTTTTGTGATATAAAAAGTGTTTGTGGCGTTTTTGTGGAGGGTTTTTAGTTTTTGTTTTTGTTTTTTTGCATTTGCATGACGTGATGATCATCAACCATTTTTTTTTTTATGGTTTCCCATTTGTAAAATGAGCAGGGAGAGATTAATCTGTTTAATTTTATTTTTTTAAAGATTTTATTTGTTTATTTGACAGAGAGAGAGTTCAAGCAGGGGGAGCAGCAACAGAGGGAGAGGGAGAAGCAGACTCCCCACTGAGCAGGGAGCCTGATGAGGGGCTCGATCCCAGGACCCTGGGATCATGACCTGAGCCACAGACAGCCTCTAAACAAACTGAGCCACCCAGGTGCCCCAAAATTAATCTGTTTTAAATGTGATCCACTTGCCTAAGGGGTTCTGGGGCTCCTCAGGGGCCCCTTGGGGAGGTGGCACCTACGAAGGGATCTGACCTGTCTCTTTCCTGGATCCCTGGTCCCACTCAGCCAGATAACTGTCCTTTGAGTTGCAAAGCTCATCTGCTTTTTACCTCCCAACCAGCGAGGCTGCTCCCTTGCACGGCCTCGAGGTTGGGAGCCCCTCTCTCTCTCACAATCTCTGGGAGGTCTCTTAGGTTTTCTCCATCACCTGCGCCCTCCATCTTCTCATCTGATCTCATCATTGACAGGTCATGTCGCCATCCCTGCCTACCACATCCTGTCTTGTCCCTGCCTCAGACAGGAGCCCCAGCGCTGCTTCCCTTGACCACCCCTCTCTCCGCCAACATCATTCACACAGAGCTCTTGATGAATATCAGCCTGGATCAGTTTTCGGGTGACAGAGGGAGTCATAGGGTGGTGCCACACAGCAAACAACCCCAAACTAGGCAGTCCTGTACTTAGAAGCCCTTCACCTGCCATCTTCCTCTCCAACCTCCGGGCTTCCACTGGCCCTGGTCCTCTCTCACACACCGGACACCTCTCATTCTCCTTTTCTGGAATCCTTCCTCTAGGACTCTCTCTGGAAAATTTATTTTTGCTGGATTACTAGGCTAAGTGTATCTGGTCCTCCTTCCATCGTTTGCCTACTTATGTGTGTGTGGAAGCCATGGGACTAGACCCCTGGATTTCAAAGTGTGATCCCAGGTGTCCCCAAGACTCTTTCCTGGGTTTCACAGGCTGAATTATTTTTTATAATAATACTGTAGTGGGTTGGGTGGTGGTCCCCCAAAAGATAGGCCCATGTCCTTATCCCCAGAAACTGTGAATGGAAACTTACTTGCAAAAAAAAAGAGGCTTTTGCAGATGTAACTAAGTTAAGCGTTTTGAGATGAGGAGATAAGCCCAGATGATCTGGGTGGGCCCTAAATCCAATGACAATTGTCGTCATAAGACAAACACAGCCCAGCAGGTGCAAGGACAATGGAGGAAGAGATTGAAGAAGTGATCCAGCCGGAAGCCTCGGAACACAGCCAGCCACCAGAAGCTGGAAGAGGCAAGGGACAGATTCTCCCCTAGAGTCTCTGGGGGGGAGCATGACCCTGCTAACTCCTAAATGTCAGGCTCGTGGCCTCCAGAATTCTGAGAATAAATTTCTGCTGTAAGTCTCCAAGTTTATGGTCATTTGTTAGAGCAGCCACAGAAAACTGATACAAACCTGAGATGGCGTTTGCTCACTCACTCTTGTTCCCCCAGGATTTGTACAGTGGAGTTTTCCAGAGGCTTCATGACATGTGATATTGGAGCAAATTGAATGCAGAAGCAGATACGAGAATCCAGCTGCCTTCTATTAAGCCAGACATTAGGAGATCTGCAAAAACAAAAACAATGCCACTCTCCCTACCAAATCTTTTTTGTTTTGGAAAATCTAGTTCTTTTTCATTAAAAAAAAAAAAAAAAGTTACTTATGTTAACATAAGATAGAACTTTCTAAAGATTAATAAATCTTTTTAAAGTTTCTCGGTTTTAATTCCTAATATAGTAAATACTGATAGCTATACGCCACACAAACAAAAGTTCTTTGGAGTCCTGGATAATGTAAGAGAGCAAAGTGGGGGGCGCCCGGGTGGCTCAGTCCGTTAAGCGCCCGACTCTTGATTTTGGCTCAGGTCATGATCTCAGGGTCGTGAGATTGAGCCCTGTGTTGAGCCCCACATCAGGCTCCTTGCTCAGTCGGGAGTCTGCTTGAGATTCTCTCCTTCTGCCCCTTCCCCCTGCTGGCGCGTGAGGGCTCTCTCTCTAAAATAAATAAATAAAATCTTTAAAAAACAAAAAAGAATGCAAAGCGGTCCTGAGATTAGAGCACTTGATCACTTAACTAGATCATATCTCCCTCACCTTTCCACTCTGACTCTACAGTCCTACTCCTGCAAAATGTGCAAAGACAGCCTGTATTCGACTGCAATCGACAGAACACCCAATTCAAAATGACTTAAACAACAAGAAAAATGTGTCATCTCACAAAACAATGAGTCCAGAGGTTGGGCCTTCTGGGTTTGGTCAGTTCACTGATTCAACTGCATCACCACTCCCAGCCACCATGTTTCTGCTTGTTCTGCTCTACCACCCTCAGCGAGCTAGTCCTTCTCCTCATGGTTACAGGATGGCTGCAGCCGTGCCAAGCATCATGACCTCACACAATAATAGCCAAAGCTGGAAAAAGGAGATATCCTGTTAACCTTCAAAATAAAACTGCCGGTTATTTTACCAGCAAAAAAAAATGGGCTTATTTAGGAGTAGCAGAGAATTGCAATTGGGGACAAGGAAGCTAGAGCAAAACCTTCCACCAGTCCAGAAAACAAAGCGAAGGTACAGCTCAAAGGAGAACAAAGTGGGGAGTAGGGAGGGCTATTACAAACAAAAAGTCTATTGGAGGAAACTGGGAGTTCAGAGGCTAGTGGCTTTTCATTGGATGAGCTGTGCCAGTCTCTCATTGGCTGGGCTGTTGTCAGGGCAAGAGGAAACCTTTCTTCCTCCTGCTGGGAGACTAAAGGAGTAGCTGGAACAGTACTGACCTGCAAGGTCCTTCTCTGCTTGTTGGGTCTGCAATGGGCCTGAAAGGCAGGGCATGAGAGCTCCCCCTACTGGCCTCCCTGTTCCATTTTAAATGAGGTTTCCTTTCTCCTTTTTCACAATCCTTACCTTGAGCCACATTTCAGAAGCCAAGGAGGGCCCCTCCCCTGACTTCTCCTCCTGCTTCGATGACCAGAATTGCAACTCAGGCCCATCTCTGCCAGGAGAGAGGCATTATTGTGACGAGCTTGGTCTGGTCAAGACCGATCTCTTTGGGAAGATAGCCAGTCTCCCCTGAAGACGTGGCCGTTTCTGTGGGGAAAGGGCAGCCGCATTCATACCGACCTGGCTCTCCCCTCACCAGGTATTTAGGCCACAGCCCAATGTGAGACCCACTAAGCCCCGGCCCCCACTCCCACCCCTCAGAGCAACCTCAGCCCGCGAGCCCCAGACCCGTGGTGACTTCATGCCTCTCATAGCATGTTTATGGTCATAGCCATATGGTCTCATAGCATGTTAGTTCTCCACACCCTCACCACGCGAGCAGCCCTCGTGCCTAGCCCCGGTCCTCCTTGGAGGCCACCCTTGTCCATTTTGACTGGTTTCAGTAACTTTGAGTTTCAGGAAGATGGTCCTCCCAGGAAACACCCAGAGTGTTTTACAAAAT
The DNA here is from genome assembly GCF_054177405.1 of Leptonychotes weddellii. NCBI lineage: Eukaryota > Metazoa > Chordata > Mammalia > Carnivora > Phocidae > Leptonychotes > Leptonychotes weddellii. The sequence continues at coordinate 30,090,299 of NC_138384.1, forward strand.
TTCCCATGCTTTTCACATTAACCTTTAAGCTGTGCAAGTTCTCCTTGGCAGCCTATCACACATACATGCACACACACGTGAACAAGCACATGCACACACACACACACATACACGTGCACATACATACACACAAACATATATATACACACACACACACTCAAATTCTGGTGTATTGCTTTTGCAACCTACTTGCTCTGTATCTTGGGCATGTAACTTATCCACTCTGAGTCTGTTTCTTTATTTCCAAAAAGAGGGTTATGATACCTGTTTTAGGATTCGTAAGGATTAAATGAGACAATGTATGTAAAGTCCCTCTCTGTCAAGAGTCAGAAATGGTCAGTTTTCACAATGATGTGGGATGTTGGGGTTTGGGAGCAACCAAATGGTCAAGAAAGAATTCTTGAGACGTCTTCGGTGCAAAAAGGTGGTTTTATTGGGGCGCCTGGGTGGCTCAGTTGGTTAAGTGTCCAACTCTTGATTTCAGCTCTGGTCATGGTCTCAGGATTGTGAGATCGAGCCCCGAGTCAGGCTCCATGCTGGGTGGGGAGGCTGCTTAAGATTCCCTCTCTCTCCTTCTCCCTCTGCCCCTCCTCTCCCCAAAAAAGTGATTTTATTAAAGCATAGGGACAGGACGCATGGGCAGAAAGAGGGGCACTGGGGTCATGAGGAGTGCTTGATTATATACTTTCAAGTTGGGAGGGGGTTAGGGACAGCATAAATCCCTAAAGAATTTGGAAGCAAGGTTTCCAGTACCTTGAGGGTCTAGCTATGATTAGGAAAAGGTCATTTACTACTGTCTTGCAAAACCTTAGTCCTGAGACCCTTTAGATGTGTATCAGTGGGCCATATGCTTGGAGGGTGATTGCTAACGTATATCTTGGGGGGTAGAGATAAAGAAGTTTCCAAAGGAATTTTTATATGTTAAAGGAGACTTATAGGATCCTGGAGGCCAGGTTAATGTTAAGCTACGGTTGCCTTTTGCCCTTAGCAAAGTATTAACATCGAGGCAGTTGAGTTCCTAGAGGAAGGTCTCTCTGCCTGTCTCAAGCACTTGTCAATGAGCTGTAACTTGTAAGGAAATTTAATTTTTTCTTTTGCCTTTATTCCCCACGTCAACATTATTGTTGCAACTCAACATCTGTGTTTCAAAGCCTATTGAGTCCTCAGCTCCATTTTATCATCTGAGATTCACAGCACCCAGGAAGTCAGCAGGGCAAGGGGTATGCCCCATGTTACAGATGGTGCGATTGAGGGCCATGGAGGCCTAGTGGTGCAGCGAGAGCCACACAGGTAACTCGAAACCAGTTCTAGTAGGCAGGCTTTCAGATTCCAAGCCCAGGACCCCTCCCCGACCTCCAGCTGTGTGACCCGGATTGCTCAACTACCAAAGGCCTTGATTGCTGTAGGAATCAAGTCTGGGCGCTTGGCGCTCACATGGCCAAAAGTAGTAAGGGTGGCTGCAAATCCCCAGGAAAGGGGAGGAGTGAAGCTTCTTCCAGTTCACAGCCCATGAAGGGCGGGCAGCCTCTTAAAGGACCCAAGTAAGGAGAGACCTTCCAAGAACGCAGACCTTCCAAGAATGCAAACCCAGAATATAGAAATTAAAAAGACAGACACATGTGACTGTCCATAAAAATATTAATCTCTTGGAAGGCAAAAGATACCATAAGCAAAGTTAATAGACAAACAATAAATTTGGAAAAATATTTGAGATGCCGAGGACAAAGGGTCACCAGCTATAATATACAAAGAGCTCTTACAAATTGAAGAGAAAAGGGCAAACAACCCAAAAGAAATTATGGCAAAGGACATGAATAGGCAATTCACAAAAGAATGAAGCCAAATGGCCACAAACAAATGAAAAGATGCTCGCACTCATTAGTGGTTAGGGGGAAATACAAATTAAGCTGACAATGAGATATCACAGAGGCAAATTTAAAAGAACAATAACGCAATTGCTGGTGGGGATTCGGAGAAAAGCGATGTTCATATGTTGTTACTGAAAATGTAAATTATTACAATCTTTTTAGGAAGAGAGCTGGCTACAAGAATCAAAACTTGCGGAGTTACATTAAAATGTTGCATTAAAAAAGAGATATCTGTGTCCTTTGACCCAGCGATCCTTACCCTAGAAATCTATCTGATAGAAATGAAGACATGTCCTAAGGACAAATGACAAAAGAAGTTCCTTGAATTCTTATTCATAATGGCAAAAAAAAAAACAAAAACAAAAACAAAACTCAAAACAAAGCATGGCAGACACTGGCACACAGGGAAGACCTTGTTTGCCAGCCTCACCGGCATTTTGGTTGGGACCACGTGACTGGGTCCTGGCTGATGGACTGAGGGGGAAAGTGATGTGTGGCCATAAAGCCCGCTGCGTGATCCCCTCCTCTGTCTCCCTGCTTCTGCCATTGACTGCAGAGACCCCACGATTGGCCATGGAAGGAGCCCGATCCCTGAGTCCCTGTTTGGGGAACACCCCCGCCACCCACCCACCCCGGGGCTGCCCAGCCACACGGCCCTGGGAAAGAACAAGAAAGAAACTCTGGTGGTGAGCAGGTGCCAGTTTCTGGACTTCCATGTGGCAGAGCCTAGTGCCCTTTAACACGCGGGCTGAGTGTCCATCCGTAGTAATTGACGGACGGAACGATAGCACAGCACACCCTAGGCTCAGCCTGAATGAGGATAAATTCCAGCTAGCCCCAGGGAATTCCACAGCGTAGGAGGAGAAAAGCGACATGCAGAGAGGCAGACGTAATACCTCATTTGGGTAATCTAAACAATGATCGAGAAAACCCTCCACCAGAACATAGTGTACTGTGCACGTGCGTGCGTGCGTGTCATGTGTACAGATGGTTCCCTGAGAACGGAGAGAAGCATGGAAGGATACTTCCAGCTCGCAAGCATGAGTTGGAAGGGAGAGGGAGAAAGGAAAATGGGGGAGGCCAGATAATAAAATGGGAAATAAAATGGGGAAAGCGCATCACCAGTTTACATGAGAACGTTTTTGCAGTTACGAATGGCAAACGTCAACATAAAAACTGTTTCCATATTAGAGAATAAAACCTATCCTCTTTAGTGCAAGAGGAAAAAAAAAAAAAAAGGTGGATGCAGGGGAGAAAGGGCTACAAGCACCAGGAGTGGATGCCCGAAATCTTGTCCTTGCCTCAAATCCACTCACACTCTTCCACTTGGCTGAGTCTGGTGGGGACATCTTCCCCATTGAGATGTGGCTAAAAACAAGGAGAGAGGAAGGAAACCAGGCTCGAGGAACCATCCTGGAGTGGGAGCTGGAACTGGAGCCAGAGGGGGCAGCCTGCCTCCCAGTCTTCTGAGAAAATGAGAAGCCTTGGAGTCAGCAGCTCAAGAGCTCAGCCGGCATGTTGGGGAGAATCTTCTGGAATCCAAAGGACCTTAGAAGTTCATAGGGTCAAAGGTCACAAACTGGGAGCCCAGAGCCAAGAAAAAATTCAAATTGGTTGCCAGCGCTTTTGAATTGGCAGCTTTCTCTGTCTGTCTCTCTCTCTCTCTCTCTCTTTCACACACATACACACATACTCCAAATTGAGTATCTCCAGCTTAAAGTGGAAAAAAATCAGGTTATCTGGCCATACCATGTCCACATTCCTAAATGGCATCGGTGAGCTGAAGCGGGGCACCGTGTCAACTCGGCTAAGCTGGACGCGGGTGGTCCCAGAATTTCCAAATGGTTCTGAGTTAGCATTGGCCAAAACGGGCCTTCTGTGTGAGACGTGGAAGGTGGAAGTCCAGCAGCAGCCGTGTTTTTGCTGCTCCGGAGGCTAGTCTAGCAGGGCCGCGGTAGCTTACCCACCCTACGCCTGATCCACTGCCTCACCTCATTGGCTGGGGCCGCACCTGGCTTCTCCAGCAACTTCCAGACCTCCTTCAGCGTCTCCCAGCGTGGGGCCGGCTGTGTGCAACTCTGTGGTGTGGCTCACCAGCTTTGCCTAGAGGTCATCCACGGCACCCAGGTTGAAGGTGAGAGACAGATGCTGCCTCGGCTCCATCCTTGCTGGCCTCCACATTCAGCGTTCCTTCCTGGGAGGCTCACGGAGACACTGGGTTCAGCCCCAGACGCAGAGGCAACAGCCTGCATGACGCTTACGGTCCAATGGCCACAATAAATCCATTTTCTGTATCACTTGTAGAGGTTCTGCTTCCCTAATCAACCCCTGACACATCTGTGTGATCTTCCACAAGTTACTTAACCTCTCTGAGGCTCCCTTCCCTTGTCTTAAAATGTCAACGATAACTATAACCTCCGACAATTATAGTGAGGACAAGATGGGCAAATGCTGGCAAAGTGCTTAGCAGAGCGCCTGGCATGTAGCAAAGGCTCAGTAAATGCCATGGGCTCTAAAACTGCAGTGCTTTTCTTTATATTTTTTATAGATTTTATTTATTTATTTGAGAGAGAGACAGAGAATGTGAGAAAGAGAGCAAGCACAAGCAGGGGGGGAAGGGCAGAGGGAGAGGAAGAAGCAGACTCCCCGCTGAGCAGGGAGCCCGACGTGGGGCTTGATCCCAGGGCCCTGAGATCATGACCTGAGCCAAAGGCAGATGCTTAACGACTGAGCCACCCAGGCGCCCCTACAGTGTTTTTAAATGGGAGCTGTGCATTTATCTGCCTAATGTTGAGAAAGAAATAAACTGAAGACACCTAGTTTGGTCTGTCATCATCTAAATTAACAATACCTCCTCCTCACTCTCCAATATTTTAAACCTTCCCCAAATGTGTGTGTGGGTTCATACATGTGTATGCATGTACATGCATACAAAATGTGACATTTGAAAATCTTAAAATAGTTCTTTCATTTAAACTTAGTACAGTCTCTCTTAGATTGGACCCCAGGAAGCACGCTATGAAATGGAGATTTGTGCATGGGGTGCTGTGAGGAATCATCCCAGAACCCCACCCCGAGGCTGACGGGGTCGGGGCTGGGTGGAGGGAGAAGCGGGGCTGCCATGCACCTGAACAGAGGCTTCTGCCAACCCCAAGGGGAGCTTTGCAATCCCGAAGGCTCTTCGGAGTTGTCCCAGACATAGGCAGGATCTTTGTGCTTCACCTGAACCGCTCACTGTATGTCTGGACCAGCCCCGGCGAGGGAGCATAAACAGGGGCAGGGGTGCTCCCCCGTCGAGAGGAGGGACTCACCGGAGCCCCCAGCGCCAGCACTCTGACGCTGAGGGAATGAGCCACCATCCTGCAGATGCTCTGGGTAGCACAGCATGGCATCCACTACACCCTGTGTTTTTTAATCTACTTGCCATCAAAACAAGACTAAGGGATGACTGTTTGTAAAATCAATTCGCTATCTTGTTTACTCTGTATCTTGCTGCCTGGCAAGGAGACACCGTGAGAGCTCTGTGCCCCGAGTGGGAGATTCTGGGCTGTGGTGGGGAACGGCGGATGGACAGATCCACTTTGAAATGACATGACTTTGGCGCTGATCGCTGGGGTCCAGAGTCACCCAGCTGAGGTCCTGTGCCGTCAAGGACCATCAGCAGTGTGGGAGACAGACATGGCCTGGCCATCTGAGCTGGGCAGACCAGACACATGCCACAGAAGATGGTCAAGCCAGGGACCTTGTCCTCTTTAGTGGAGTGCCCTGAGGGCACGGGCTTGGCTTTGCTTCTTGCTGGGTCACCTGTGCTTGGCACGAGACTGGTATAGTGAAGGTCCTCAAAATGCATCTGTTGAATGAATGAAAGAATCACTGGATTCAGCTCTGAGTTGCATTTGAAAGCCCATTCCTCTAATTCAAGAAATGTACAGACGAAGGACACATCAGGCGTAACCAGCATTTTCTCTGCCGGACATGGAGATACCTCTGCCCATTCTGATTGCCCCTTTGCCCACATTTCCCCTCAGTCTAGGAACGTGCTCCTTCTCTCCCTCTCGTAATGCTGAGCTCCCCTTCCTACAGGAAGTCTTCCCTGACTGTACACTCTCCCTCTCTCTCTCTCTCTCTTCACCAAAGAACAACTGTGTTCTTAGAGGTCAGGACAGAACAATGGGAAGGAAAGGCTCAGTGTCTCAGTTCCTTTCTTCCCACCTCTGTCTCAACAGGTGTCCACCCTCCATGTGGCCACAGCCCCCCAGAAGGTGTTCTCTCCAGATCTGTTAGATTAGTCGAACCAGCCATGGTGAGCTCATTTCCCTAATTTCAGGCCGGGCATACGATACAATTATGGCCAATGAGGCCTGAGGCAAGAGGGCTGGGGCTTTTGTGAAAAGTCCCCTCAACGATGAAATGAGATGTTCAGGAAGAAACAGCCCCTTTCCTGGGCCAGATGATATCACCTTTGGAAGGGACCCAGGACCTGCGACTGCCATCTTGTGCAGGTAAAAGCAGCCGGCCTGAGCACGCAGACAGAGAAGAGGACTCTGGGTTTATCAACATGACTACAGGGACAGCGCAGGTACCCTCCTAGACTCCCTGGGTGCCTCCCGCCTTCTTGTGCATCTCTGCGTCACTCCTGGCTTCTGGGCTTTTTTCCTACTGGCTCACACCTGCAACTTCCTTCAGAGGCCTGCCTTGGGGCTCCTGGAATCACGTGCTTGCAAAGAAAGCAGGCCATAGTCCATGCTTAGCGGGGAGCCTGCGCTGTCCTGCTGGACATGGCCAAAGACGCCTGTGGCCCCCCTGTCACTGGCAGTCATCTGGCTTTGAGGGTAGTAGGGTAGAAAGACAGACGAATGATAGCATTGAGCTGCTGATTATCGTGGGCAGAGCCCACCCTAGTTCTAGACTTCTAGGAGGGTGAAATAATAAAGTTCCTGGCTCTTGAAGCCAGCTTGAGGGGGGTTTCTGGGTTATGCAGCCAGAGCATTCCAAGTTATCTAAAGGCCATGCTCTTGTTAGTGTGACTGCTACACACACAAACACACGCACACATTCTAGGTATGCACACACTCAAGGAGGTGCACAAAACTCCAAGATCAATTTTCAAAAACCCAACCACTCTCCTACACACCAGCAAAACTAACCTAGAATGGACAAAACCAGCTTATAAGTAGAATAGCACAACCATTGTGGAAAACAGTAGGCTCAAGAAATTAAACATAGAGGGGCGCCTGGGTGACTCAGTTGCTTAAGCGTCCAACTCTTGATTTCGGCTCAGGTCATGAACTCGGGGTCCTGGGATCGAGCCCCACGGCAGGCTCCCCCTCAGTGGGAAGTCTGCTTCTCCCTCTCCTTCTGCCCCTCCCCCTACTCATTCTCTCTCTCAAATAAATAAATAAAATCTTTTTTTAAAAAAAGGAATTGGGCGCCTGGGTGGCTCAGTTGGTTAAGCGACTGCCTTCGACTCGGGTCATGATCCTGGAGTCCCGGGATCGAGTCCCACATCGGGCTCCCTGCTCGGCAGGGAGTCTGCTTCTCCCTCTGACCCTCCTCCCTCTCATGCTCTCTGTCTCTCATTCTCTCTCTCTCAAATAAATAAATAAAATCTTAAAAAAAAAATAAAAATAAATAAAAAATTTAAAAAAGGAATTAAACATAGGAATTACCATATGATCCAGTAATTCCACATCTGGGTATATACCCAAAAGAGTTGAAAGCAGGGACTCAAATGGATATTTGCACAACAACATTTACAGCAACATTACTCGCAACAACCAAAAGGTGGAAATTACCCAAATGCCCATCGATGGATGAATAGATAAACAAACTGTGGTACATCCATACAATAAAATTATTCAGCCTTAAAAAGGAATAAGATTCTAATACCTGCTATAACATGAATCCATCTTTTTTTTTAAGATTTTTATTTCTTTATTTGAGAGAAAGACAGAGAGTACAAGCAGGGTTAGGGGCAGAAGGAGAGGGAGAAGCAGGCTCCCCACTGAGCAGGGAGCCCCACATGGGGCTCGATCCCAGAACTCTGGGATCATGACCTGAGCCAAAGGCAGATGCTTAACTGACTGAGCCACCCAGGCGCCCCAACATGAATCAATCTTGAAGACATAATGCCAAGTGAAATAAGTCAGTCACAAAAGGACAAACATTGTCTGATTTCACTTATAGGAGGTACATATAATAGGCAAATTTATAGAGACAGAAAACAGAGTAGTGGTTTCCAGGGGCTGGGGGGAGAGGAGAATGGGGATCATGTTTAGAGGGCACGGAGTTTCAATTTGGGAAGATAAAAATGTTGTGGAGATGCATGCGGGGATGGTTGCACAGCAGTGTGAATGCACTTAATGCCACTGAGCTGTATACTTTAAAATGGTTAAAATGGTAAATTTTATGTTATGTATATTTTACCACAATTTTTTTAAAAAGATCTGAAAACATAAGAGAAAAAAAAATCCTCTTCACAAAAACAACAACACACAAGGCACCTTGGAATAAACCCCACCAGAAATTCACAGGACTCTGGAGAAAGTCAGATGGGAAGATGTAAAAACTGATCTGAATATGTGGAGATATACCATGTTCATGGAGGAGAAGATGTCATAAAGAGGACAAATCTTCCCACATTAATCTATAATATAATGCAGTTCCAACCAAAATCCCAACAGCATTTTTCTTTTTTTTTTTTTTTTAAGATTTTATTCATTTATTTGAGAGAGTGAGTACAAGCAGGGGGAGCAGCAGAGGGAAAGGGAGAAGCAGGCTCCCCACCGAGCAGGGAGCCGGACGCAGGACTCGATCCCAGGACCCTGGGATCATGACCTGAGCTGAAGGCAGCCACTCAACCGACTGAGCCACCCAGGCACCCCCAACAGCATTTTTCACTGAACTCACTAAACTGATTCTAAAATTTCTATGGAGGACTATAATATAAGAATAGCATACACTGAAACAAGTCCACAAATTAGAAGTGTACAGCTCAATGAAGTTTTACAAAGTGAACATACCCGGGTCACCAAGACCCAGATCAAGAAACAGAATATTGCCCCAGAAACTGCCCTTTTACCTCCCTGCAGTCACTACCACCTTTAAGGGTACCCCACTCACCTGGCCTCTATCTTAATCAACAAGCTTTGCCTGGTTTTCAACTTTCTATACATAGTATCAGATTGCATGTACTTTTCTGTATCTGGTTTCTTCCACTCAGCATCATGATTGTGCAGTTCCTCCCTATTGTTACCTGAGTTGTCGATGGTTTATTCTCATCGCTGGGTAATGTCCCAATGTATGACTATCTCACCATGTATTTATCCATCGTACTCTTCATAGGCATCTGGGTAAGTTTCCAGCTTGGAGATATCACAAGAAGCATTCTGGTCCTTGTCTTTGGATCCACATTTATGCACATATTTGTTGGGCATATTCCTAAGGTTGGAACTACTGGGTCATCAAGAAAAATTTGTAAATGAGCAGAGGATGTTGGTGTGGGGGTGGGGATGGGGTGGTCTTGACCTACAGGAGATCAAAGGACATTATAAAGCGATAGTAATTAAAAGGCACACATACTAGCATATCCTCAAATCTACACACACACACACACACACAAACACACACAAGCATACAGAGGCATGCGTGCGGTAGTCATGTGCACGCATACATCCATACACAGGCATGCACTCCCACCCCACATACTCCACGAGTCAGCAAAGACAACTCACGGCCGGACTTCCCAGACCAGATAACTGACTGTTGCGGTCCCTTTCAAGTGGTATCAGAGCACAGGCCTGCAAGTATCCAGGAGACGGCTGATGGAGAAGGGGAAGAAGAGGGGGGCCCCCCGCCTCCTCCGCCCGCCACCCGCCCACTGGCTTTAAAGGGAGAACAAAGTGAGCGGGATCAGAGGGTGCAAGGTGATGGCAGCGATGCTGAAGCCATTTATCACTGCCAGATGTGTGAAGGGTCAGGCTGCGGGGCCCGCTGGGAGTGCCAGCAGGGGAGCATGGACCCCAGACACAGCGAGAAATAACCTGTCCAGTTGGCGAGGGACCACAGAAGGGCTGCCAGGACCCTCCTCTTAACAAAATGACAATTGCTTTCTTTTCTGTCCAGGCCAAAAGGGGCTGGGGGCCAGGGCAGAGGCAGCGACAGCTTAAGAAAGGGCCGTCAGTCAAAACTCTAAAAATACCCTCCCGCCGCCAGCAGGCTTACTCCTGCACCCGCCCGAGGGCTTCCTGCCGCCTGAATGGTCCCTTGGTGACACACAAGGACAAATGTTTGCCCAGAGAGGCCTGGTGTCCCACGGCACACATGGCCCCACCGTGGCATCTGCCCTCTCCCCCGCCCCCACTCCTCCAGAGCCCTCTAGCAGGCACACCCTGGGTCAGAAAGGGGGTCATGAGGATCCTGGAGGGAAGGCACACCTCCACCCTGGGCTTCTCCATCCTCTTGGAAAACATGGACACCAGGTACCTCTCCTTGCAGGTGGCTCCCAACCCCAAAGAGAGCCAAGTTTCATAGGGGATCTGGCGACTCCCAGTCAGATGGGTGTGGCACCACAAGCTTCAGGCAAGCGCCTGGCCTGGGACCAAGAGCGATCTCTGTTTCTGCGAAATCCCATTTGGTAGGGGAGGGCCAATGCCTGTCCTCGGGGAGATCCCAGTCTGTTGGGGGAGGCACAGCCGCTGCTCTGGAAGCATATCTGGTCTGATGGAGAAGGCTCAGCTCTTGCCTTGAGTCGCTCCCAGTCCAATAAGGGGAGCCAAAGCTTCCCAGAGACAGGCTGCCACACAGTGACAACAGCAGACCTTCAGCCAAAATGTTCTCACAGTTCGGTGCTCCTCTAACTTTAAAGCAGATCCAGTTCACCAGGGATCTTTTAAAATACAGATTCCATTCTGCAGGCCTGGGGAGGGGCCTGGGATTCTGAATTTCTAACGAGATTCTGATGATGCCTTTCCTTGCTGCTGCGGCTGGTGCCTGAGCAGCGCCATGAAAGATGAGCTGTATGGAGAGTGTAGACAGCTAACTTCTACTGGCTGTTCCGCGGACGGAAAGAGCCCTGAGCTGGGGCTAGCGGGGAGGGCTCCTGGGAGGCGGTAGGGTAGAATCTGATGGAAAGAGGGAGAACTCTGGAGCCAACAAGCCCTAGGTTTCAAATCTTGCTTCTGGCACTCATGAGCTGTGTGGCTCTGGGCAAGTTTCTGGACCTCTCTGAAGTGAGGGGAAACGGCCACGCCCACCTCCCCGGGGGGCGTGGGCCGAGGAAGCACGTGCACACGCATGGCACAAGGGAGGGGCTCAAGACCCGCCAGTTCATAATAAACTATAACCATTGTGCCCACAACTGGGAGGGCCGAGCCTCCGAAAGCGCTGGAAGAAGGCTGCTCCCAAAGGCAGGGATGCAGAGAGGCCCCGGGAGTCAGGTGGCCTTAGAGGTGGTGGGCCGGTCCTGGACCTTTCGGAGCCTGCTCCCTCGCCTGTAAAAACGGGGACCCTAGCATCGCCGGTCTCTAGATGCGACCAGAGGTCAGGAAACCGCACGCTCACAGCGGAGCATGCGCCCGGCACACAGTCGGCGCTCCAGAAAGCGCGCTCCGGGATGGGGGGGCGTGGGGGCCCGCGGTGCGAGCCGCCCCCTCTCCCCCCACCCCGCACCCCCGCTGGCCGGGGGCCCGGCTGAGCGCAGGAAGCCCGCGCGCCCGCCCCGCCCCTACCCCCACCCCCACCCCGAGGCCGCCTTTGAGCCCCAGCGCCGCGCTTTGAAGTCCCAGATGGGCCGGGGGGCGGGGGGGGGGAAAGAGGATCCCCGCGCCCAGCCCCCAGCCCGCACCTGGATAAACACGCGCCGCCTGCCCCGCCGCCGGCCCCGGACCGACGGCCTGGCGGCAGGGACGGCCGGGCGGCCGGAGCGGCCCGGCCGCGGCTCACTTCAAAGCGCCCGCGGCCGCCAGCGGGAGGGGCCCTAATCAGGCCCGGCTGCCGCCGCACGGGCACCCCGCCCCGCCCCGCCGCCCGCCATCTGCTCCGCGTTAGAGCGCGCACCAGGGGGGGGAGGGTGGGCGGGGACCCCAGGCACAGCGGCCGGCCGGCCGAGCGGCGGGGCCCCGGCAGTCAGCGCCCCCTGCGAGTTCCGTGACATCAGCGCCTCGTTCACTCAGTCGTGAACTCAGCAAATATCTATTGCGGGCCTGGTTCGTTCGTTCATCCATCCATCCATCCATTCATTCATTCGTTTAACAAATGACTGAAGTCCTACTATGGGGATACAATTCGTTCATGAATGCATTCATTCATCCGATAAACAATTCTCCAGTGTCTACTCTGTGCTAAATGCTGTCCCGGGCCACTCACAAGCTCCTCCTTATTGGCTCTCTCTCACCTTCAGGATTTAACACTCGTTCTCTCTGCCCAGAATGCCCTCCTCTGCCAGGAACAAACTCCTACTCATCCTGCAAGAGCCCCATTTCTTAAAGTTTCCTCCCCACCTCTCCCAGTCCTCATCCTAAACCCACAGGGTGCCTCCCTCCTACTAGAGAACATATGGCCTTGAATGACAGTGATTTATTCCTTTGCAGGATTTGTGTGCTCCCAAGACTGACAGCTCCACCCTGGGCCCTATCAGTCACCAGCTGTGTGGCTCTGTAACCTCTCTGTGCCTCAGTTTTGTCATCTAGAATCAAGAAAGGACAAGATCCCCTTCGCAGGGTTATGGGAAATAAGACAGGTCAAACACAAGGCCAGGCCTGAGCAACAGCCTGCAAAAAGGTAGGAATAGTGGCCTGATTCTCTCTACAGCCCTATGGCTCCAAGAATCAAAGCTCAGTTCACGCTCCCTCCTCCAGGAATCCCCCCTGACCTCCTGAGAACAGGCTTCCTCTCGTTCTGCTGAGATCCTGCCCGTCTGACTCAGCCCACTGGCTCCTGGCATCCAGTGGCTCCTGGCATCCAGTTTGGGGCCTGCCAGGCCAGTACTCTGACCCCGGTGCTCCCTCCAGAGAGAAGGGAGCTGACACTGTCCTTCTCTTCTCCCCCTTCGGTGCCTGGCACATTACGTAGCTTGTTGCACACACTGGATCCGGTATATGAGGGTCCCTCTCAGACTCTTGCTCTGCCCAGGAGGGAGCTCAGGCTAGTAGGTAGGCCACTCAGGTACTGGGTTAGAGCCCCTAGGAGTGCCAGGAGCTGCCTGAAGCAGGAGCTTCAAGCCTGGGGGTGGGGGTGTGATGAGGAATCACTGGCCACCCACCCATGCTCACCTGTGGGCTGCTAAGTGCCCAGGAGATGAGGATAACCAGACCTTTGGCTTTGAGAACCACTGAGGACTTCTTGGAACCCTGGGGAAGTCCCAAGAGGCAGCCCCAGCGATGGAGGCTGGGACACCTGTCTAGAAGGCCAGCAAGCCAGGGCAGCCAGGGTTTCCAGAGAGTCTGAAAGGGACTGGTTACCCAGAGACACTGGCTGGCTGACAGGCAGACAGACAGACAGAAAAAGCACTGACCCCTGGGGCTCTCGTGACCCTTCTTGGGCTCTCAGGCCCTCTGCTCCCTGTCAGCTCACAGTCTCTGTCCCTGATGTGGCCTCTGTGTCTCCCTTGGCCTACTGCTCATCTGCGGGGCAGTGGGAAGGAACCTGGAAGAGGAGGTCGTCAGAAAGGTCCCCGGCACAGGGCCTGCAGACAGTAAATGTGCTGTGGGCGATTGCAGGGTGGGGGAAGGAGTGATGTTTGTTTTTAAGCCATAGACTTGTGACAAAACACCCGGGTTCGAGTCCTAATTGAGCCACTCACTAGCTGGGTGCCCGCAAATGATAGAAAGGGACCCAGGTGATTGTCCACCAGTCCACGATCTTCTTCAGTTCTGCCCCTTTGAGTACTTTCTGGAAAAAGCACCTCTGGGGGCAACCCCAGGGCACAGCAGGCATGAAGAGTTCCCTGGATGTTCAGGGCAGGTCCAGAAGGTCTGATGGACCCGGGGCTCAAGGTCAAGGCACCTGATACTGTTGAGCAGGGGGCCTCGGCGCATGGCTTGACCCCGTTCCTGTCCAGTTGAAAGAGGGCACCCTCTCAGAGTCAGGCAAGGCCACGGCCAGAGGGCCCAGACGGCCACAGCCTCTGGCACCACCACTGCCAGCTGTGTGTGCTTGGGCAAATTGTTTCACTCTCTGAGCCTCGGCCCCCTCAGCAGTAGAATGGGGGAAATTATAACAATTACTGAGCACTTCCAATGAGCTAGACACTGTGCTGAGCCAGTGTTGGACCGCTGGCCTTCCCGGGGCTTACATCTCCTTTTTCACAGGCAGTAGGGCCTATCCAACCTTACCAACCAACCACCTATGTTGAATTCCATTCTTGTCACCAAGAAAAAAAAACTGCTTCTAATAATCCTCATGCTAATACACAAATTCTTGAGGTTGATATTGTTAACAATATTTGCAGGTGTGGATTCCTGATGAGGACCCTTCACGTCTCACCTCACCATCCCTGGCAGGGGCGCCATGTGCAGATGTCCAAGTTGTACACTGCACAACTCCAGGAGGTACCATGACAATGGTACGAATGGCACCCCCTGGAACTTTGTAGTGCTCAACCCGCTCTACCTACTCCCCTCAGCCCTGAAGCCAACAACGTAGTCTCCTGATTCAGGTAGTTCTGATGCTGACCCCCACCTCTACGATGTAGAGTTATCTTGCGTGCACACATTCATCACATGATCAATAGTGAAGCATTTTTGAGGTAGTCACACAGGCAATAAAGCAAGCACTTAGCCCCATGCCTGGCACACACCAAATTCAGTAAACAGTACGGTTCTTGTGCTTTTGCCTCCCACATTTTTTTGCCCAAGCACCAGCACTGGAGTGGGCTTTCAGAGCCCCAGCTCCAGCTCTGGAGAACTTCTAGGAGGCCCCAGCCAGCTAGGACTCCCCACCCTGGCCCCCAGTTCCCACTGAGAGTGACCCCTAGAAGTCAGTCACTTCCCCGGAGGGGAGATAGGATTGGATCACGATGTCCCTACTCTTCTCAGGGTTCAAAGCTGCCGCCAGCCCCCACGTGGCCAGCTTGATTTGTTTCTTATCTTTAATTTTTTTTTTAATCGAGCAGATCCCCTCCGGTTACTTTTGCTCAGCATCTTACAGCATCTTTGGAGCGGGCAACAAAAGCATTCTTTTTGGAGCCTGCAGGGGCCCAGGGCAGAGCCACTTCAAAGGGAATGCAAAGCAGCAGGCAGCAATGTCCCTGTCATTGTCCTCCCCTGCGTGTCTGCCCCCCATTGTCCTGAGGCCGCCCTGAATAGGCAGGCACAAAGGCCACCGTTCAAAGTGGGCACCACATGCTCCATCAGAAGGCCAGTCTTTGCTTCTGCTCTGTTCCCTTCATTCGTGCACACACACAGGTTTCCAGCCAGGGGAGGGGAACTGGCCTTGAAGTGGGCTTTCTTCTCCCCTGTCTCTCCCTCTCTCTCTCTCTCTCTCCCTCTCTCTCTCTCCCTTCCTCTCCACCACCCCCACCCCAATCTCTCCTCCTAAGCCAAAATTTATGATTACATTCTCAAGCAGCCTGTGATCAGCAACCTTTGCCTTATTCTACAGAATAAGGAGGATTCACCCCAGGCTGCTGATCTGCTCTAGGACTGCTGGGGTGGGGGGCCTTGGCGGGACTGTTTTCCCTTCTTAGGGGACACGAAGAGCAGGCCAAATCCCACTCCTGGCACCAGGGTTCTGAGACCCACTCAGCTAAACAGGACTTTAGAAATAGACCATCCAACCTCAGTTTTCTGGAAGAGGAAACGGAGACCCAGAGATGAGGAGCAACTTGTTTATTATGATCCCCATTTGAAGAAGGAAACGGAGGCTCGGAGAGGTTAAGCAACTTGCCCACAGTCACACAGCTGGTTAGTGACAGAGGTGGTTGTCCCAGCTCGGCCAGACTCAGTGGGACATTGTGTGTGTGGCATTTGTCCTGGGGTCCTGGGTTCTCCTCATAGGCACATTGTGTGTAGTGCCTCAGGGCTGGGATTAGGTCCTTCGGGAGAGGAGGGGAGGGGGAAATAATCTCTCAACTCAAGCCAGTGAGTCCGGATGGAGGGACTTAGTGACATCCTCAACCGTGAGCTCAGAACGCCCTGGGGAAGGAGTGCAAGCAGGGCAGAGCCCACCCTCAGAAGGCTCGGGGATCAGGGGAAATGTAGGAGATACTTGTGTGGAAGCAGGCTGGCCCCCTGACAACAGGGAGTCCCTAGAGTCAGCCAGATTCCGGAACCTGGGTTCAAATCCTGCTTCCATTGCTGAGCTGTGTGACCCTATGCATTCTTCTGCAACATGGGGGGTGGGGGACAATACTGTCCGCCTTGCAGGAATGGGGCCTTGGCCAGCACCCAGCACATAGCAGATGCTCAAGAAGCAATGTAGCTAACACTGTTTTATAAAAATCAAGAAAACAGGGACGGCGGTGGGGGTGGCGCCTGAGTGGCTCAGTCAGTTAAGCATCTGACTCTTGTTTTGGTTTCGGCTCAGGTCACGATCTCAGGGTCGCGGGATTGAGCCCCGGGTCAGGCTCTGTACTCAGTGCAGAGCCTGCTTCAGATTCTCTCTCCCTCCTGCTCATTCTTCTCTCTTTCTCAAATAAATAGAATCTTAAAAAATAAATAAATAAAATCTTTTTTTAAAAAATCAAGAAAACAGGGATGGGGGAGTGAGAGATCTATTTAAGGCCTGAGCATCAGCCCTGTGGGGCCGGGAGAGCATTTCGGGGGGCTGCCAAATGGAGGGCAGGGCTCAGAGAGGGGGCACAGGGTAGTAGGAGGCGCAGAGGGAATGCAGGATGAGAGCAAGAGTAGGGCTGACCCACCTGGCCTCCGGCTGGCTTTAGACACTATTCCAGAAAGAATCCAGTCCCACGGGGGAGATGGGAGGCCTGGCAGGCTGCCAGGGGTGCTGGGCCGAGCTCCGCCAGCCAGCTCACGTGACCAAGAGGCAAATGAAGCCCCCTCTCTGAAGCTCAGCTTCCCCCACCTGTGAAATGAAGGGGATGAGCTCCTTTGCGGCAGGCTGTGAGGCGCGGGCTTGCTCCTGTGCCCTAAAGAGGCTGGGGCCAGGGGCAGGCTTCCCCAGGAGACAGGGCTCTGGTCCCCCAGCCCCAGCTGCTGCCAGAACTGCCCTCTGAGCCGGCACGGATTAGACCCCCACTTAAGGCTGCCTTGAAACACGGGTGAGGCAGCTTTGAGGAACCAAGCTTGAAAAAGACAATAGACTTGATGAAGTCTTGAGTCATTGCGCATTAAGTGAAGGCCGGATTTTGATGAAAATGAGTAAGAGCCATTTTCTGCCCTCGAGGAGCTTACAGCTGGTGGGGGGACAAATGCAGAGAGAAGCTTGAGGGGAAGTCGAGTGACAGAGGCTGACCCAGGACTGGGAAGAGCTGGGGCCGGGGGCTCAAGCTTGAGGGAGGATCAAGGTGTACTGAGCTGACCTCTCTCCTGTGCTTATTCTCTCTCTCTCCCAATCTCTCTCTCTCTCTCTCTCTCTCTCACACACACACACACACACACACACACACATGCACACACAAAAGGCCTGAAGGCAATCTTTGAAACACCCATCAGCCCCAGAACCCACTCACGTCCCCCGACCTGCCTATGGTTGGAACACACAGAATGAGCTTCTTCCAGATGCAAAGGTGGAAAAATCCATACTTGGCACAATCCAGGGTCACTTGTCTGGAACTCTGACCAAGTTCTACAGACCAAAAAAACCAATACAAATGTAAAAACCAGCCAATATTGCGGGAGCTCGTCCTGAGTGCCCGGTGCCGCGCGAAACACTTTCCATTCATCCTCCCGCTCTCCTATCAGCCCTGTGAGATGCGGATAGATGTTATGGCCATGGTTCAGATGAGGAAACAGATTAAGATCGTCGCCCTGGGTCCCAGGGAGTGGCAGAGCCTGCAGACACACCCGCGTGGCCTTGTTCACAGACGGGGCTCTCACCCCGTTGCCCTACGCCCTTCGGGCCAGGCCGGCTTCCCGAAGGAAGGACAGGACACCGCTAATTAATTTACTAAGAGGTGTGCAGAAAGCCATTAGCACTGAGGATGGGCTTCCCTTACCCTTGCCCCGTGGCCTCTTGACGACAGGGTCAACTCTGCGGGGAATCCCACCTCCATGTGAGGCGCACACGCTCTGCTTAATCTCATTCCCCGAGACAAATCGGCCTAATGAAATCTTCTCTTTCTGTAAATTAATGCTCAGAGGAAACAGCTGAGTGTAAACAGAGTTGTAGCGTCGTCTGTTTAGACACCATTGACTTTCAAATCAGCCTGCTTCTCCGGCCCACACGGCAGAAACAGAGTCAAAATGTAAATGTAGCAAAAGTGACTCTATAATAAATGCTCATTCAACATTTATTCTTTTTCAAATCATCTCTTAAAGCCCTTTCATGCTAATGTCGAGGAGATGTGACATTAGAAAAATTGCTTTGACATGCTAAGGGGCTCCAAGATTAACAAAAAAAGAAAGGACAAGATAAAGCTTGTGGAAGACCTATTTCAGAGGAATTATTCCTGCCTTTGAAAGTGTTCCAAGGTTGCTGCACATTTCAGCTTGTTGGCATCCATGTAAATGAAGTGCTACAGAAGTCCCCGGCTCAATTCCACTTGAATGAAAGCTCCCAGCCGCGGGCACGGAGACAGGGAGGGCGGCCAGCCTGCGGGATGACGCTGAAGGAGGCTGGAGGGGGCTTTCTTGTCCTGAAGGCTCTCTTGGCCCCACAGGGTGGGGGGGGGGGGAATGTCAGGGGCCAGCGTGGTTGGTGAGGCCGGCACCTGATTAAAGAAGCAACATCTGCATCTTTCATCAAACGCGGTATCCAGCGAACCCACAGCCGCTGCCCCCCCGCCCCCCCCGCCCCCACCGCCACCATTCTTGCCTCTCCCTGGTTGTGTGAACTTAAGCAAGCTCCCTTGGCTCTGGGCCTCTCTCTGAATGGAGATAACCAGAGAACCCACTTAGAGAGAACCCAGTGACATGACTCGCAGGGAGTGCTTAGCGAAGTGGCTGACACTTCGTAAGTGCTCAAGAAATTGTTTGCGGTTGATGTCATCACTGTGACTTGGTCTCTTAATGCCCTGCTGAAGTCCAGATGAAGTCAAGAGCAGAGGGTCAAGGCCAAGTCTGCTGCTGCATGGTCCATCTAGCTGCCCTCCTCCCCGCCCTAACCCGGCTTGGGCACCTGCTTCCCGAGTGGCCTCACACTTGTCGTATTTCATCTCACAGAGTTACAGGGTCTCCGATGCAGTTCCATCAGCAGTTAGACTCTGGATGAAGGGCCAGTACAATATTCCTGGACACCAACATTTCAGAGGGTTTTCTCTGATGGCCAGAGTGCCACATGTCCATTCCAGCCACAGGCCAGCCGTGCTAGGAAAATCACTAGTGTCCCAGAGCAGCTCTCAACCTGTGTCAGAGGTGGGGTGGTGTGTAAATACCCCGGCTCCCTCTTTACTAGGGAGCTGGGATAACCCAAAGTGTGTGTTCTGCACTGGCCCGCAGGGTCCCCCGGCAGGGTAAGTCCCAGTCGTACAGAGCATGCCCTTCCCTTTGTCACATTGCTACCCTCCCTTCCCCCATCTCACTCTCCTGCCCCTTTGCTGGTGTTTCCTGGGATCGTCTTCCAGATAAGCTACTAGCAACCAACTTATGCGGTATCACATGATTCTGTCATTATCTCAAGAGAGATTGCCAGCCGGTATCCCGCAGGTGACACTCTACTAAATTCATTCCTCATCACAGGAGCCCGGTGTGGCCACAGATGCACGCTCGGGGGAGGTGAGCTCAATCCCTATCAGAGGGGACCGGGGGACCTTCCCAGCCCCCTACCTGCTCATCTTCTCAGAGCCACCCCCCGCTCTCCTAGAGAAAGTCACATGACTTAACGCTCTGCGTGGTGACCACTTGCTCTCCAGCCCAGCACCCTGCACAACCATCCCATAACTTCTAGAGGCCCAGGGGTCAAATATGGCCGTAGTCCCCTCCTCTCCTCCCACTCTGGACCCCCATGGAGCATCTCAAGGCTTGTCCCACCTCTCTCCCATGAGATTCTCCTCTCCATTGTGTGCCAGCATACAATTTACATGTAAAGTCCTAGACTTGCCAACGGTCCATCTGGGAAAGATCTCCAGACCAACCCCTTCGTCACCCCAGACTCTTAGTCCCCTCGTGCTGGCCCAAACCTGAGATAGTCACTCCCCACAGATGAGGCCAGCCCTCCTTTGGGCTTGGGGTGGGACGAGGTGACAGGGGCTCCCTCTGGGGACAGCTTGATATGGACTGGAGGGAGAGCATGAACAAATATAGCTTCAGGGAGATGCCCCCCCTTCCCGATATAGATATTACAGAGTCAAAAACGCACTAGAACTGTCAAAGGCATGGGGAACCAGCTAGTAAACTGAAATCCAAGCCATAATTCTGTTTTATGGTATGAAAATTATAAGTGGTTTATCGACAGGGGAAACCACATTTTTTTATTAAAAAAAAAAAAAAAAAAAAAAAAAGCTACATGCCCGGGAGAGGTTGGCTGGATTCGCTAGTGTCCCAGGGTGAGGTGATACAATGAGGCTCTTTTGCTCTGGGAACATCTGTGAATTGCTTCTGTGGATTACACCCCCAACCCATAATTTTGTTTTTCGTTCTGCTACAACTATTGTCTTAAGTGGGGCTTCCCAGAAGCAGACCCTGAAACCAGGATTTGAAATAGGGAGTTCATTTAGGGGTTGGTCCTAGGAAGCACCTGCAGGGGAGTGGGGATGGGAGGCGCAGGAGCTGGTCGGGGAGCGTTAATGAGCAGGTCACCTGTGGGCAGCCCAGGCTCACTTCTACCTGGGACTGCATAGAGCACGCCTCAGGGGTCCCACCAGCAGGGTGAGAAAGCTGTCAGTTTTGGGTTGTAGTGTGATCCCAGGGATATCGACTCCCCTGCACTTCTACTGCATGGGTCCCAGCAGCCGGAGAAAGCATCCAGAGAGAGCCACAGATGGTACAGCAGGAAGCCATAGGGTCAGCCTGAACAGGTGCAGCATGGGGCGATTTGGAAGGAGCACGGGCCGCACCTGTTACACCTGGGGGGAGAAGGACAGGGCTTTGTACCTCTACAAGTTCACCCAGCTCTATGACCGTTGCCAGCACCCCCTAAAGCAAAGTCCAGGGGAAATTTTCCGGGCAGGTGGCAGCTTCATCATGCTCCCGAGGTCCTCACAAAGTGGAGGGCGGGGCCCTCTCCCGTCGGCTCGACAGGACTGATGTCCATCCTCATCCACCCCTGAGTGCTAAAACGAACCCCTCTCTCAGGCTGCCTCCTGGACGCTTGAAAAGGCAGAAGCCCATGGCACACTCTAAGCACTTTGGGCTTCCTCTAACAGCAGAAGACAGGGAGACCCATCCCCCTTCCGAGGTCACTGCGGGGGAGAAGGAGGTCAGGGAGGAAGCTCCAGCCTATCCTGCCAAATACCCTGGACGATGTCCGATGACATGTCTCATCCATCCCTGCTCTGAAGATTGTACCGAGTCAGATTAGAGCCGCAGGGGACTGGACCTCCCGCTTGCTGGGACTTCCCACGGCCAGCTCCCAGAACAGGGGAAAATGGGGAGAGGATACCTCCTCTTCTGATCTCGAGTAAGAAGGAAGAATCTGCAGGAGACATATTCGCAGAACCTGAAGACCAACTAACACCTTTCAGCCTTGGCTCCTGAGAAAAACATAACCCGGTGAGCTGAGGATTCCCTGGGGAATCTGGGGTGGGAGGGACCCTGGATGGAGGCCAGGTCGGAGTGGAGGGCCAGGGAGGGCCTGGCGGAGTTCTCCCACATTGCCTGTGCCCTGCATCCCCCGGATCACAAGCGGGGGGAGCGTCTACTCATACCTCGACTGCACCTGTTCAGATACCCACACATAAGTATTTTGCATCTTGCCCTGCTGCATCAGCCCTGTAAGTCCCCTCTCCTGGGAACTGCCTGTCCCTAGCCTTTGCCCACTTTCTGTTGGGTTGTTTGCCCTCTTTCTTATATTCGGTAGGTTGTTTGGATGGTGCAGGTAGGACCGTTTTTCAATTACATGCATACAAATATTTACTCCCAGTTTTATCTATGATGTCTTTTGTCCCATAGGTGGCCACTTTTTGTGACTCAGTGAAAGTCTGAGCGGTTCCTCGGCTGTCCCATGGGGGCTGCATGAACTCTTGGGTTCTGAGCTAGGAGCCCCATCGCTGATCCAGAGGCTCACAAGCTGATCTCCAGGTTCATTCATGTGCTGCTGGAAACCACCAATGAAGCAGCATGGGGTGCTCAGACGAGAGCCACTCATAAGTGAGTCCTTGCTGGACAAACACACCTGGGTGTCCTCGAAATCTGAGACATCAGAGCCTCCGTGCCCCTAAGCAGACATCCCATGAGATTTGCCCAGACCTGTGACTTAACGAGAACTCTACCAAAGAGAGGCTGGGAAGGCCTAGGTGGTGGTGGTGGGGGCGGGGTGGGGAATCAATCAATTACTGGGATCTGCCAAGCTCCCTCACGGGGGCCAGTGGGACCAGAATCCTCCCCTGAGAAGCTTCAGCATAACTGGGGGAGAGGAGATAGACTCATAGGGCAATATAGCACGGTGGTTGAAGCCTTGGCCTGTGGATCAGACTGACTGCTGTGTTACCTTGGACTAGTTCCTTGACTTCTCTGAGCCTCAGGCTCCTCATTTGTAAAACGGGACAATAATAGTATTGTTCTAGGATGAAATGAGATCATATTTGTAGCACCAGGCCGAACACATGGGATAGGTGGTACAGACTTTTTACTATTGCTCTGTGAAGTCCCAGAGAGTGACAAGAGGCCACCTGTTGTAATAAAAGCTAAATCCAGGAGAGTTCAGCTTGGGTAAGGACTTGAACTGGGGGTGGGTAGAAACGGGACAAAGGAACCTGCAGTGTCTGAGGTAGAAGCAACCCAAGGGATCAGTCCTGGTCCGAGACACACAGGCCCCTCAGGCAGGCCAATGGAGTGTAAATATTTATCCACTCTTGACTTAGAGGACGGGCCAAACAGAGTTAGCTACCCTCAGCCTCTCCCTCTCCGGCCATCCCTCCAAGCAATTCAACTCTGGCCCCAAACTTGCACTCCTGTTCGGCCAAACAAAACCCTAACGTTAAATGCACTGTCCACTTTATGTTTCTTTAAAGATTTTATTTATTTATTTATTTATTTGAGAGAGAGTGCACGTGCAAGAGAGAGAGCATGTGTGAGAGAGAACATGGGGGCGGGGCAGGAGGAGAGGGAGAAGCAGAACCCTCCCACCCCCCCACTGAGCACGGGGTCTCACTCAGGGCTTAATCCCAGGACCCTGGGATTATGACCTGAGCCGAAGGCAGCCACTCAGCTGAGTGAGCCACCCAGGTGCCCCAGCACTGTCCACTTTAGAAGGCAATTTGGGGGCCATCCCTTGTTACTCAAGCAGGGTCCTTAGAGGTCTTACCCCCCTTCCCCAACTGGCTTCTCAGAGAATTTCTTCAAGCCATGTACAGTATGCTCCCGATGGTGAGGCCTAGCAAGTATGACTTGTCCGTCTTGCTTCCTTTCCAGGATAACCCCCACCCACTCTCCTGCCGCATAAGCCCTATTAAGAATCCTCTAGTCTTTATTTGATTGTAGAAGAAACAAAGACTCTGAGACATTAAGGGACTTGCCTGAAGCCACACAGCAGGTTAGCAGCAGGGCCAGGCCTCCCAACTGTTCACCTAGTACTCCTACCACAGGACTCCATCCGGCCCCCTGTGGCCGCCTGGGTATGGCCAGCACCCCCCACATTGGAGCTTTCGCCCTCCAAGGCCCTGGAGCCCGCTGTTGGGAGCTCTGATGAGGGAGACTAAGGCTGGGCACCAGATTCTGAGGCCGGGGCCTGCACATCCAACCCCAAACACCCCCGCCCATCCCACCACCATCCCCGCTAATACATATTTTATGGGGCTGGTCTCCCTTCCTCACAAACGGTGTCATTAATCTGGTCCCAGGCTGTGCAGAATAACATCCCTCAAGAACAGATCGCTTTCTGAATATTTTATCATTCCTCATTCCTTATCCCCAAACTAATATATATTTACACAGTCTACCTCCTGCAGGAGAGCTATATTGTTTTCTCTGAGTGCCTGAGAACTCAGACACAGAATTGCGCATAAGTAAAAAATATATGCCTTGCTATTGATGTTGAAAGCAAGAACCAATCACTTACCAAGCTGTGAGGGAAGCCAAGAGGAAGATTTGCATATGGTAAGAAAAAAAAAAAAAGAGAGAGAGAATAAAACAGACCCTCTCCCCACAGAGGGACCAAACGAGAGAGACGGACATCTTTTCTCGAACAGAGAACCTCAGAGTGGTTGCACCATCCTTCCAGCATTTGGCAAATCTCAGCGGTGGGGAAAGCAAAGAGCTATTTTGTCAGCGAGGCCCAAAACTTCCTACTTGGAGATCCAAACCGAAGAGACCAGAGTTCTCCCAAAGTTTTTATGGCACCATTTTTATCATCATGGAATATTTATTCCAAGGGGGATTCGAACATTTGTGTGGCCCTTTAGTTTCCTTGTGCGTTATTCTGTCTTGATCCAAAACAGCAGGGGCGTGGGATGGAAAGGGGCATACGGTGATCCCCGCGGACAAAGGAGGGAAGACAGACCCAGAGAGGGGACGCCCTGGCAGGCAAGTTAATTGAGGGGTGGGGGAAGCTATTTAACAGTTAGTTCCAAAGTCCCCTTTAAAGAGGAAAAATGTGTTTAGCAAAACATCTTGCTGCGGCACTTTGTGTGTAGAGGAAAAGCCTTGATGTGTGTGCCTGATGGGAAGACGACAATAAACTGAGTTCGCTCTGCATACGGGTTTAACAGGGATGAAGGGTGAGCTGGAGAAAAATAGGGCTGCCATGGGAGGAGCGCACATGGAAAGGTATCGAGTGAAAAACTTCTACTGGGGCAAGGGCTAAGGGGCTTTTCCAGGCAAGGATGACTGATAAGGATTTCAACGGGTCAGTGTCTATAAAGTCACCTTCTTCCTCCCAAAACTAGCAAAGTCTGCAGTGGCAAGGAATGACTGGTGTGAGTGGCGTTTGCGGGGGACATGAGGAAAGAGTTTGGGTCCGCTCTGGGGCCGGTCCGGGGACAAGAAAGGACAGAGTCATGGAGGAGAGATGAAGTGGGAGGGGAGATGGGAGGCAGGGAGTCAGAGCCGGCAGCGACCGTGAAACGGTGGGCACCTAAAGTTTACAGAAATCTCAGGAGCGCTGGGTTGCCCACCCCCTCCCGCTCCCAGATGTGAGTATAGGATCTGATCTAGTTTATGTGCTGGTTAGAAAGAGAGGGCGCTCCGCTGACAGGTGGGTGACTCGAAGGTGAATAAGGAAGAGCCTCCGCTCAAAGGGAGCTCCCAGTTCGCAGTTTCAAAATGGAGAAGCAGGCAAGAGGCCAGGTGATGCCCTCCCCACGAGGGGACTGGGCTCAGGACTCAGAGCTGGTAGGAAGCAGGGTGAGAATACAGCCTCCAGCCTCCCGGAGCAGTGGCCGTGCCCTCGCCTGCCTCCCTCTCCCTCCCCAGCGGGAGAGAAGGAGGCTGGTCTGCACCAGCCTCCCCCTTCCCCTGTCTAGGATCAGTCCTTGCCCTTGAAGCCTTTTTGCATCTCAAGGGCATGAAATAGGTCAGGACGCTTGCATTCCAAGCCTCTTGGTGACCCACAAGACCTCCACCCCTGTCTAGCTCCAAGTGGCTTCTTCCGGCCGGCCCACCTCACTCCCGTGGCCCTCGTCAGTCTGTGGCTTGAGTCATAGCCTTCGCTGCTCCTGCCCACTGTCCCCACCTTCCTCAGCGCACTGACCATGCTGATGTCCATCCTGTGCCTGGGATGTCTCCCCCAGCACTGGCCCGGGCAACGTGGAAGGGGCCACGCAGTTTGGCTCCAGGCTCTGTGGGGACAGACGGCAGCCACAGACCCACCACCAAATGGGTGAGTGGGAAGGGCTGCACGGGGGCAGGCTGTCTGTGGTACTACAGAGGATCACAAAACTCATCGCCGCCAGAAGCACTCATTCCGCCCCAGGATGCAGGGGTCCTCATTTGATTCTCCCAGTGAGACGTCAATTAATGATGGTGGGTACCATCATTATTCTTCATTTTATGAATAAAGAAACGGAGGCTCAGAGAGGTTGACCGGTTGCCCAAGGGTCACATAACTGGCCAGAGCTGGGATTTACATCACAACTGCCTGACTACAAATTTCTCCTGCTCTTCTGCTCTTCAATGCACTGAACTATAAACACTCCCTGGGGCTTTCTCCTGTGAGGGCACCATAAATCTGGCTTGGGCTCACTTGGCCTGAAGTCTTGTCCCTCTCCTAGGGACAGGGTCTCTGTCGCCTCCCCAGGGTCAGTACCAGGCAGGAGGGCTCCAGATGGAAGGGCAGATTTGTGTACGAAAGGAAAGAGGGGGTGGCAAGGGGGAGCAGGTCCCAGCAGTTTGGCGAGGTCACTGGCTGGATCGGCTTCCTGGGTTTTCCAAGCCCCAGGTCAGTGTGAGGAGGACAGTGCAGAAGGAGGAGCAGAAAAAGGAAGGGGAGGAGGAGGTAGAGGAGGAAGACGGGGAGGAAGAGGATCAGGCAGATCTGGTGGGGAGTGCCTGCCGCCCCCAATACCTTGTGTGCTCCAGGACACCAGCTCCCCCTTCACACACCATCTGAGTTATCCCGGGGAGGAGGCTGGGGCCCAGGAGGTCTAGGATGTTTGGGGGTTTCATGCCGCTTAGATGGACCAAAAGAGAAAAGAATTTCGTTCCGCCCACTTATCTCCTAACCTTATAAACTCAGGATTAGCAGATCAAAGGCGGATTTGGCACAGCTGAGGGACGACGACGACGACGACGGTGGCTTCGGAGAACAGTTTGGGCTCCATCCTTCATGATCAAATGAGCTTAAGTCATTGATAAATAAACGGCGTTTTGAATTCCTCTAATTGGGCGTGCGGGTCATGCCTGAGCCACGCCAGCCCGGCCATCCGGGCAGAGTTAATGAGCTAGAGAGGGCCACGGGGATCCCAGGAGCGGCCGTGAGAAGGGATTCCAGGGAGCACCTTGGCCGGGGCAGGGGTCCCTGTGCTCAGAAGGGCGTGCGCTCTGAAGCCAGAAGGGATGGGCTGGAACCACCACCAACGAGCTACATGACCCAGGGTCAGCATTTCCTCAGCTGTAAGGTCATGTTAACAACTGGCCTGCATTGAGGACAGTGCAACTGAGCCCCGAGCGCGCGCTCCCAGGCACGGCTGGGGGTGGCCGGCGCAAGGAGGAGGGCAGAGGCCCAGCGCAAGGCCAGCGTTTAAGCCAGTTCCTCCCACTTCCTGGCTGAGATACTTCATTACTTTGGGCCTCGGCTTCCTCATCTGTAAAAGGGTTCCCACTCGTGTGCCCCTGGGGAGCTTAACCCGCCTTAATGCCTGGTCCTCAATCATATGAACAAGCTTGTGCCACTCACTACCTGTTGATCCCAGACCCTATCCCTGCCCTGCCCCTGCTCTGCCCCTGCCCCCGCCCCGTATCCCAGGAACTACATTTCCCAGACCCCTTTGCCACCTGGTTTCTGGGTGGGTTTGGCCAATGGAAGGCATGGCAGAGAATGAGAGAAGGGAAAAGCCAAGGGATTTCTCCCCTCCCCAGCCCCATCTCTGTGTCTCCTGTGGTGTCTCCAACAAAAACCGTCTGGTGTGGGGTCTATGGTCCTGCTCCCACCAGATAGGCCCCGGCCTAGATTCTAGCCCTTGGCCCAGCTCCCGGGCTCTGGCAGGGCCAGCTCGTCTCTCTGCCCCAGCCCAGGGCGGGTAGCAGCTTCCGGCTGCTGGGAAGCTCCTGGCCATCTCAGCTTGCTCTGTTGGGCCTCTCAGCTCTGATAGGTCTTATCTAGTCAATGCCTTCTATTGAATTCTCTCTCACTGAAAGACCTGGAGAGATTTCTGACTGGTGAGGACCTTAGTCATTTATCATCATTAACACAGTGATGATCCAGCAACCTCTCTTAGCCCTGCCCTCCCCCCTCAGGTGGATGCCTACCTGAGGGGTGACGAGCTGGCCCGCGATCAACCTGCCAAATGGGGGGCGGGCTCACGGGGCTGGCACTGGGGAATCAGGCCATCTGTTCACCAAGCACCTTTACATCCATGATAGCGTGAGTCAAGTTGGAATGACTGGTCCTGTTGACAGGCAGGCAGAGGCCCAGGAAGATGAGGTACTAGAAGATGTTGGGCTAGAACAGAAGGAGCCCTGGAATAATAAGGTCAGCACACTGGGGACTGCCCTTGAGCCACCAAGTGACCTTGAGTAAGTGCCCGCCCCTCTCTCGGCCTCAATTTCTCCATCTGAGAAATGAAAAGCTTGAAAGCAGTGATGTCCACTGTTCCTTCTACACCCACATTTTGTTGCTTCTGATGATTCAGCAAGAGGAGAAAAAGAGAATAGAGAAAACACCGCTGAGCTGTGGGTTTTAGCTCTTAACCCAAAGAAGTCACCAGGTTTTTTTGTTTTGTTTTGTTGTTTTTGTTTGTTTGGTTTTTTTTTTTGGCGATTGGCAACAACAGGTTTATTTCAACGAGAAGCCAACGGGCACAGAAGGTGATGTGACAGCCCTCGGTGCTGAGGCTTCTCAGGGTGTGGGATGAGGCTGGCGGGCCAGGTCTGGCCACCACCCAGGAAATGTGGCCCAGCAACTCTGGGAAGGTCAG
The DNA here is from genome assembly GCF_054177405.1 of Leptonychotes weddellii. Taxonomy (NCBI): domain Eukaryota; kingdom Metazoa; phylum Chordata; class Mammalia; order Carnivora; family Phocidae; genus Leptonychotes; species Leptonychotes weddellii. The sequence continues at coordinate 30,118,952 of NC_138384.1, forward strand.
TGGCTTCAGCTCCTGGCTCAGCACGGGCCTCCAACAGATTAGTAAGTGATTTCCTTCAAACCTAGTGCATGTCCTCCTTTGGTTGCCCAACAAAGGCAGTAATGCTGCATGAGCTGTTCGAGAAGCTCCATTTCATCCAGGCCTCAAAGTGTGCAGAGAATACTCCTTTGGGTCAGACAGGCTTGGGTCTGGGT
>NC_138384.1:30119645-30138508 GCF_054177405.1 Leptonychotes weddellii
AAGAAGAAGAAGAAGTGATGGACCAGAAAGCACGAAGGTGCTCAGTAAACATTAGCCACCCTGTTGCTGAAAACTCAGTTGGAAGCAAGGCAGGAGGGACAGGGAACCTGGTGGACACCTGACGAGATAAAGATGTTAATGACCTAGCGTCCGCTGCCAATCTACCCCGCAATGGACACCCTACCTGCTGGGGACTGTGCCCGGAGGAGGCTGGGAGTGAGGAAAGCTGCACCCCCAGCATTCAGATGACGTTTTACAACAGCAGAGCAATTTCAAAAGGCTGACAAAGGTTACATCCTCTCACGCGGAGTCTCAGAAACGTGCTCGTCCCCCTCGCCTGGGTTCCACCAAACTCAGAGCCAGTACCTGGAAGGGGAGGGAGGGAGCGCCCCGTGGGAGGCGGCCACACAGGTGTCTGAGGTGGTCAACTGCTCTACTTGGCTACACAACAGACAGCCCGGAACCATGAGACTCCCACACCCCCAGCGGCTGCCTGGCTCAGGCCAGCGCCCCCCAGTGCTGGGCACAGACTGTGGTCACTTTGCCTCTGGCCACCCAGCAAGGGAAGGGGTCCTTGGGTGAGGGGGCTGGACAGGTGGGTGACCAGCCTGCTTCTTTCAAGCCCCCAGCTCAGTCCCATGCTGTGGCTAAAAATAATACCTCCCAGGGGGCCCACTCCCGCTGGCATGGCTGGACCATGCATAAAACATCGGCCGGTCAGGTTTCCTCCTCTGAATGGCTCCATTCAGAGCGTGCAGGGGTGAAAGGTTTATGGGAGGGCTCACTTAGCTTCCTGAAGGGACTGGAGCAGCCCTGGCATCTGCCTGGGCCCACAGCCTCCCTACTCTGTGCCTAGCACCTTGGCCCCAGCCTGCACAGAGGGTTCCCAGGAAGGGGCTGGCTGGGAGCGGCTTTCTCCTCCCAGTTGTCCCCCAGGGCCTTTTCCTGGTCCCCCTTAATGAAGGAAGAGAACTGCTCTGGCAGGTGTCAGACAGCCCTGGATTTGAATCCTGCTTCTTCCACATTCCAGCTGTGGCCAAGAATACCCCATGCAGCAGGTGAGGAAATGCTGCTCAGAGAGGTTGAGTGAGTTGCACAAAAACACACAGCCAAGCTGTCGGACTCTGAGCTGTTTACCGTTGCGCCCTTCAGTCATGGTCCAAGGACAGAGTAGTTCAAGGGAATGGGCCTTGGAGGGAAGGAATGCCCAGGGGAAGTTTATATGAGCTCCATGATTCCTGAGAGGGATGGAGTCAGGGCCTTCCCACAAAAACAGTCCCTTGCCTCCTCTCTCCCTGCCTCTTTCTCTCTTCCCTTTCCTTTCATTCCTTTTGTTTCCTTTCTTTACGTGCTCTCTTTATTCACTCAACAAAAAATTCCTTATATTTCCTTAATAATAAAAACATATGCTCACAATAAAAAACATCAGGGTTCCAGAAAAGTAGAGTTAAAAGGATAAAAATTTCCCATACTCCCCCTGTTCCGGTTACCTATCACTGTATGTCAAACCACCCGAATTTACTGGCAGAGAACGACCACGTAATCATGCTCACAGATGCTGAACAGGACACAGCGGGGATGGCTTGTCTCTGCTCCATGATGTGTGAAGCCTCAGCTAGGAAGACTCAAACAGCTAGGGGCTGGAATCATCTAGAAACTTCTTCATTCACATGTCTGGCTCCTGGGCTGGAATGAACCAGCTGAGACTGTTGACCGAAGTTCCTATTCATGGCCTCTTCATGTGGCTTAGGCTTCCCCACAATGTGGTGGCCTCAGAGTTGGACTTCTTACCTAGAGGCTCGGGGCTCCAAGAGAGAAGGTTCTAGCAAGTGAGGGAAGCTCTATGGCCTTTTTTTTTTTTTTGAAGATTTATTTATCTATTTGAGAGAGAGAGCAAGGGGAGGGGCAGAGGGAGAGGGAAACAAGCAGACTCCCCACTGAGCAGGGAGCCCAACGTGGGGCTTGATCCCAGGACCCCAAGATCATGACCTGGGCCGAAATCAAGAGTCAGATACTCCACCAACTGAGCCACACAGGTGCCCTGCTCCATGGCCTTTTATGACCTGGTCTTAGAAGTTACAAAGTGAAGGGGCACCTGGCTGGCTCAGTTGGTATAGAGCAGGCAATTCTTGATCTCAAGGTGGTGAGTTCAAGCCCGGCGTTGGGTGTAGAGATTACTTTAAATAAAGAAAGAAAGAAGTTACATAGGGTGACTTCTGCCATGTTCTAGTAGGCACAGCAGTCCTAAGCCCACTCAGATTCAAGGGAGAGAAGCCATAGGTTCTGATTCTCAGTGGGGGAGGAAGGTCAAAGGATCCAAGGCCTTGTCTTAAAATAACCACACCCAGGGTGTCTGGGTGGCTCAGTCAGTTAAGCGTCTGTCTTCAGTTCAGATCATGATCCCAGGGTCCTGGGATCGAGCCCCATGTCGGTCTCCCTGATCAGCAGAGTTTCCTTCTCCCTCTCCCCTCTCCCCTGCTCATTCTCTCTCCCTCTCTCTCTATCTCAAATAGATAAACAAAATCTTTAAAAATGAAATAAATTAAATTTGCCACACCCTCACTCCAAGATACCAAAGAACGATGTCACGGCAGATTTATTTCCTTCTGGGTACTTCGCTTTCTTCAGGTGAGCCAACACTCTACAAACAATTTTGTGATCTAATTTCTTTTTTAAATTTCACATTGGATTACAAGTATGTTCTCTTGTCATTGAAAACTCTTTGTAAGCATCCTATCATAATAGTTTCTCAGGCTCTCAAATAAACACATGTTCAAAGTTGAAATGTTTTTTAATGATGAGAAGTCTAAATAAGAAATAAAGATCACCACTATCTCACCTACCGCCTGAACAGTTTTGTCTTAGTCTGTTTGAGCTGCTGTAACAAAACTCCACTTATGAACATGAGGATAGCATATAAACAACAGAAATGTATTGCTCACAGGCCTGGAGGCTGGGAAGTCCAAGATCCAGGAGCCAGCACGGTGGCGATTTGACGAGGGCTTGCTTCCTCGGTCCTGGCCAGCACCTCCTCCCCGAGCCCTCACACAGTGGAAGGGACACAGGATCTCTCTAGGGTCCCTTTTATAAAGCCACTAATCCCATTCACGGGGGCTCCACCCTCATGACTCAAGCACCTCCCAAAGGCCCCACCTCCTAACAGCATCACCTTTGGGGGCTAGGATTTCAACATTTAATTTTTCTAGGTATACGTTCGGGCCATAGCAAGTTTTAAACCCGATTTTTTTTTTCACTTAACATTATAGGATAACCAAGTCCCCGCCTCATTCTCCTACAGCATCCTTTTAAATGGCTCCCTCTCGTCCCATGGTATGTGTATCCAGAACTGACGGAAAAGATCCCAGTGGCAGAGGCTGAAGCTGTTTCTGATTTAGCGCCGTTGTGTCAACTACATTGACCTTCTGAGCGCTGACCATGTGCCGGGCACTGCAATGGGTACAGTCTTCTCAATAGCCCTATGATCATTATTCCCATTTTACAGCTAGTAGTAATAGTAAGACCTAATATTTACTGAGTACATGCTGTGGGCTTTATGTGGCTAACTCATTTAAATCCTCACTACGACCTACGAGTTAGATGCCCCTACATTCCACAGATGAGGAAACAGGTACAGAGAGTTGAGGGACCTGCCCCATGATGCCACAGCTCCTAGTCACTGGTGGAGCCTGGCCCCAAACCTAGGTCTGTCCAACTCCAAAACCAGGTCTAGGACCACTGCACCAAACCACCAAGGATGCCAGGACTGGCTTCTGGCCGGGAGAGGCTGGCAGTGAGTGAGGAGGAGAGAGGATCAGACATCCAGGTCCCCGCAGTGCCCGGGCGGGAACAGTGGCAGGTCCATCCTTGGGAGATTTGACATGACCCCGCCTGGGCACCTGGAGAACGGCTGGGAGGTGTGGGTGCAGGAAGGGCTGGGTCCAGCACAGAGCTTTCTTGGCCTTTGGTGGCTTTCAGGGGCGAAGATGTGCAGGGAACGGAGTATGGCTTGAACAGCCCCAGCTGGTTCTCTGTCCCGTCCGTAGGACCTCGGGATGGTGACATTAGTTTTCGAGGCTTTCCGACCAGCCCACCTCATCCACCACAGCACCAATGCCTTGCAACACGCCCACCTCTTTCCACCCATGGCTACCGTCCTAGTCCAAACCACCATCCTCTCTCGTCTGGACCACTGTGAAGACCCCCTACTAGCCTTCTGGCCTCTCCCCCCGCCCCGTGCCCTACATCGCAGCCAAGTGAGCTTTATTAGGATGCACATCCCATCAAGTCACCACCTGACTCAAACACCGTAATGCTTCCTATTGCTCTTACGTGAAAAGAGAAACGCCTTCCACTTGGCCTCCAAAGCGCTGCAGGATCTGGTCCCTGCCCACCTTCCCGGCCCCATCTTCCAGTTTCCTGTCACTCTGCATTCCAGCCTCCTCGGTCTTATCTCAGGTCCTTGGGGTCATCGGGCTTCCTCCTGCCACTAGGCCTTCGCAAGTGCAGTTCCCTCTACCTAAAAAGCGTGTCCCTCCCTTCTACACCCTCATAACTTCCTCATTGTTCAGGTCTCAGCTCAGGCACCCCCAAAATCTCCCAGCGTGCCTTTCTCTGACTTCCCACTCAGTGGAAAACCTTCTGTCATAGACCTAATGCGAATGTCACGTGTGATCATGGCACCCAACCTCCCGCTGGACTGTAAGCTTCAGAAGGGCAGGGACCCCATTCACCCGCCTCGTCAGCGTGCACCCGGCATGGCCTAGCAAGTGCTCCCAGAGACTGGTGAGGTCGATGTCTGACTTGTAGGTGACAGCCACAGAGCCCACGGGTGGCCACACTCAGTTCTCTTTGCTTATATCACCCCGTTGTAATCCTCACAAGTGAAACGGGCATTACCTTCCCCAGTGAGGCTCAGCAAAGTTGTCGCCCACAAGTCGCCAAGGCGGGGGACGGAATTGGTGGGGTGTGGCTTAGGAAAGCCGCTCCGAGGAGCTGTGGTTGCTCAGTGGTCATCCCAGCGGAGCCCCCCCCCCCATCCCCGGGAGGCCGACCTCAGCTCAGGACCACACACCAGTGCCTGGGAACAGCAGCGCCACCTGCCTCCAGCTAGCCAGCGACCCGAGGCAGGTGGCCGATGGCTCTGACAACGTGACTCTGGGGCCGGGGCAGCCGACCCACCAGGAAAGGCCTCAGCCCGCACGTGGGACGGGCCCTTCTTGTTTGCTTTGTATCTGGTTCCTGTTCAGCAGTGCCGGCCAGGGTCTGCCACGGCTGCACTTTTTCTATCTAATGGTTAAAATTCTTAGAGGTATTATTCTCTGCTTTGCTTGGCACCGCCACAGAACATACCTCTGATGCAGCAGGTAACTGGATAGGCTCTTGGTCACAGCAATTTGCTGAACACGAGGTTTTGTGCACAAAAACACATTACGGCACTCGGGAGTGTCACTCAGGAACACCGCAGGCCGTGGTCGGAATTTTGTGTCTCAGAGAGGAGGGAGCAGGGCCAGGGGGTCCAGAAGGGGAGGCTTGCATGGAGGATGTAGGAGCCCCAAAGCACTCAGCAAGGTGGGCCACAGGACTCCCCTCAATATTAACGTTCAGCCTAGGCCAGTGAGAACCCAAGCTTGATGTCAGATGGGCCGGGGCTTGGGTCTAGCCTCACTATCCCGGCTCTGTGGCCTTTTGAAAGACAATCAACCTCTCTGAGCCTCCCTTTCCTCAAGTGTGAAATGAACACAATCAGAGGCCTCACCTCCTAGGGCTTCTGCAAAATACACACAGGGTAACAATTTTGACTGTTTGGTGACTGCCATATCCTCCAAGCCTGGAGTAGCACCTGGCACATAGTAGGGACTCAGCGGCTATGTGCTGTGTAGACTTGAATTGCTCAAAGCTGTATTCCCAGTACCCAGCACAGTATACGGCAAGTGGTAGGTGCTAAAAAAGCACATTTGTTGAATTGACTTAATTATTCACAGCTGTCCCCAAATACCAAGCTGAGCACATGGCACAGAGTACTTAAAAGTGTTTTATTGAATGAGTGAATGTAAAGCATTCAGCCAAGGACACAGGATATAGTGCTTAAATTATGTTGGCGATTATTCTTTATCCATTCAACAAATTTTCATTGAGGGCTTGTATGTGGTTTTCCCTGACACCAATTCTCTGACACCAACTGGGTGTCCAACAATTCCATTTCACTCGGACTCTAACTACCCAGAGTTAGCACCAGACCCCACAGGTTAAGGGCTCAGTCCCACAAGACCGCTCTCACTTCAGACGCCAGCCCCCAGTGGGGTCCCCCGGCGACCCACACTTCTGCCCCAGCCACTAAAAGTTCCCACAACCCCCTCCTCAGGTTCTAGAATTCATAGAACTCAGGAAAGGACTTGACTGTGGATCACTGGTTTATTTTATTTTATTTAAGATTTATGTATTTATTTTAGAGAGAGAGATAGAGAGCATGAGCGGGAGGGGCAGAAGGAGAGAGAATCTCAAGCAGAGTCCACCCTGAGCTCTAGGCCTGATGTAGGACTCGATCTCACGACCCTGAGATCACGACCTGAGCCAAAACCAAGAGTCAGACGCTCAACCGACTGAGCCACCCAGGCGCCCCATGATCACTGGTTTATTTTAAAGGATACAACTCAGGAACAGCCAAATGCAAGAGATGCACAGGGCAAGGTGTGGGAGTGGAGCCAGGCCCAGAGCTTCCCGCACCCCCTTCTGGGCGCACCCACCCTCCCAGCAGCTCAATGTGTCCCCCAGCCCCAAAGCCCTCCGAATGTCTTAGTTCAAGAGTTTTTCCAACCCAACCTCCAGCCCCCTCCCCAGAGGACCGGGGTAGGGCTGCAAGTTCCCACCTCTAATCACTATCTGGTCTTTCTGGTGACCAGCCACCATCCAGAACCTCCTAAGGGTCTCACCTGGGTCACCGCATTAGCATAAACTCAGGTGTGGTCAAAAGGGCTCATTAGGAAAAGATACTCTTGTCACTCAGGAAATAACAAGGGTTTTAGGAGCTCTGTGCCAGGAACCACAGACAAAGACCAAATATGTTCTTTATTATACCACCGCCTGCCCCACACTGTCGCCAACCTGGGCGCTCGGTGAACAAGCCGGAGGGGACCCCAGCCCCCTACGGCTCACAGGCCATCAGACTTGATCCCCAGCTCCCACTTGCCACAAAGCTTCTTGTCAGTGGTGAGTCTCTGCCAAGTTCCAGCCCGGCACTGGCACGGAGGGAGGGACAAGAGAGGGCCATCGTCCCTGCCCTCTCTGAGATCACACCCCTTGGTTGGAGAGACAAGACTGGCACAGAGGAAATCATTAGGAGAGGGGAGAAGAAAACCAAAAGGAAGAGCGTGATAATACAGAATCTCTGAGAGCCAGAAGATGACACGGCTCAACCCCAGATCTGCCACACGGTGACTGAGGGCTGCAGGTCCAACCGAGCTGGGCGGTCTCTGGAAAGCCCCACGGAAAGAAAACGTAACTTGTTACGGGGTAGTTGCCATGGGGTGGTGTCCAGCTGACATTTTTGTGCTTCTAATTGGAAAGAAAGAATTGCAAACACACTGGGCATCACCAGCGTGTTCCAGAAACTGTGGGCAAAAAGAAGGGAGTGATGACAGACCAAGAAACAGAGAGGAACAGAGGAAGCAAGGGACACGGGCTCCTCCTCCATACCCCACCCAATACATTCTCCCTCCTGTTGCGGCTGGGTTCTCTGGCAAGCAGGGCTGAGATGAAGTTAGAAACATAGAATCTTTCTTCGGGCCAAGAAGCCCATGAAAAATGCTCAACATCATTAGCCTTCAGGGAAACGCAAATCTGAACAAGTGACAAGCGAGATACCACTTGTCACCCAGGAAGATGGCCAGAACGAAGACAAACAGTAACACGTGTTGGCAAGCAGGTGCAGAAACCGGAACCCTCCTGCACGGCTGGTGGGAACGGAAGATGCTTTGGGTGGAAAAGAGTCTGGGGGATTCTCAAAAGGTTAAGATTACCATACCAGCCAGCAATCCTCCTCTTGGAGAAATAAAACCTGAACCTGCATGTCATAGTCATATTCTTCACAACTGAAAAAAAATTGCAATGACACAAATGTCCACGGACTGGCGAATGGATAAAGAAAGTGTGGCAGAGCCTTGTGATGGAATATTACTCAGCCAGAAAAAGGGATGAAGGACTCATACAGGCTACGACATGGATGGGCCTCAAAAACGCTAAGCAAAAGAAGCCATGAAATGCCCAGAATAGGCAAATCTATAGAGACGACGTACGTGCGTGGTTTCCAGGGGCTGAGAGGCCGGGGGTGACATGGGGGTCGTGACTGTTCATGAATATGGGATTTCTTTTCGGGGTGATGAGAATGTTCTACAATTAACCATCGTGACCATCGCACAACTCGATGAATGTACTATAAACCACTGAATTGCACGCTGTAAATAGAGGGCTTATATGGTAGGCAAACTGTATTTGAATAAAACTGAGCTGAAAAGCTTCGTTAAGAGTCCAAGCCATGGAAGGAAATGCGGGCGGGGAGGCAGGACCACCGTCCCGCCTGACGAGAGCTCCGCCAGCCCTGCAGGGAGCTCCAGAGCAAAGCCTGCGGGGGGTGACCGGGGGGTGACCAGGGTCTGGTAGCACCCCTTGCTCAGTCCCGGGCCAGGGGGCCACCCGGAAAGCTGGGAGGGGGCCAGAGAGCTGAGTCGGCGCCTGCGGGAGCTCACAGCTGGGGCCCGTGAGCAAACTCTGCTCCTTGCCCTGAGCCCGATCCCCATCGGTCTGCTTGGCATTCTAGAACATCTCTGCTGCCACGGCCTACAGACAACGTCAAGCTCTCTCATTGTTCGGGTGGGAAAACCTGGGGCCTAGCAAGGGAGAGGGGGCCCCGGGGCAAGCTGGAGACTGGAACCCAGATCTCCTGACCCCAGCCCGTCAAGAACAGTGTCAGTGACACCATGCCCTGCAAAAAGGAACCCCTCCCAGCGGCATAGCTGTCCCCAGGGTCACAGGACACGGGCCCGGCCCCCAGAGGCAGTCAACAGAGCACTTAGTGAGCCTCACTGCTTTGTCAGCCCCGTTCCTGACGCTTGGATACAGGTGCAGTCCCTGCCCGCAAAATGTGTGGGGCCATGAGCCACAGGCCGTGGGGCCCTGCCCAGTGTGCACTCCAGCTTTGGCTCCCACCCACCCACCAAGCCGCTGGAACCACCTTACTGGGAGAAGGGAGCTGACGATGCCCCCCTGATGCTCCTCCCGGTCCCGCAACGGGGCTGGGCTCTGGGCAGCGACGGGGGAGCCCTTTCTCCCCAGCCCGGTGACACCCTGAGTCCTGTGGGCCTAAAGCCTTAGCTGGGCACCCAGTCTCACAAAATCTCCCTTGGCGGCCTCATCAGCTTGCACCTCCAACATCTAGCTCCCCCCAAAACCCAGAGCTCAAGAGAGCCCAGAGGAGCAGACACTTTGCAGCTCATCTTCCCCTCTTCCCTGGCTCCCTCTTCCTACCAAATACCCCAACCCCAGGCCAAACGGAACTATACGTGTGTGTGTGTCTGTGTCTGTGTGTGTGTGTGCATGCACACAACACGTCTGTAGCCAGGCAAAAATGCCTTCTTCTTTCCCCATCAGACTGAGGGGGGACTAGAATCCAGGAGTCCGACTCCTAACCCAATGTCTGTCCCCGGAATGATCAGGTGGGGAGGCCCTGCCCACCCCCCTGCTTGTCTGACTGGCTGCAGAGGGAGCCCCAGGCTGCCAGGCCTGGACCAGGGTGCTGCTGAGGTGGGGGAGTCTCTGCACAAGGAACTGGGTGGCCACAGCCCTCAGGGGAGCCTTCTTGCCCCCAGACCCAGCCTGGATTGTCCCCCTCATCCATCCACTTTATGGGCTAAGATCTGGTCCTTGGGCCCCAAGGACAGTGGCAGTCCCTGGGGGGGGGGCAATTGGATGGCCTGAGAGGCACCTTCCTGCCTTTTTCCAGGATGGATCCAGGGGCCACCCAGTCCTCAGCTCAAATCCCCTCTTTCTGTAGTTCTGGATTGCACGGACCACTGGGGTCATCATCCAGGGCAATAGGAAGGGCTCCACTGAAAAGAATCCCCCCTTGAGGCCCCCCCACAAGGCCTCTGAAGTGGCCCCCTGGGTGCTGGGCCTCCACACCAGGCCAGGGCCTCTGGATGGTGCCTGTGTTCCCGTTAAGGGCCGTCAGCTCTGACCCTGTTGGGGAGAGGCCTCTTTGGGCTTAGAGGGACCCAAGGGTTCCACACACTGCTGAGAAGGGGTGCTGGGGTCTTGCTGGGGTCAGGAGATCTGGGATCCAGTCTCCAGCTTGCCCCGGGGCCCCCTCTCCCTTGCTAGGCCCCAGGTTTTCCCACCCCAACAACGAGAGAGCTTGACGTTCTCTGTAGGCCGTGGCAGCAGAGATGTTCTAGAATGCCAAGCAGACCGATAGGGATATTATGGCAGCAACCAGTCCCCAAGGGCAGACTGGCCCAGCACTGCCCAGTGAGCTCCCCAGGCTGGTGGGGAACCCCACAGTGGGCTGTGGCCCAGTGAGCTCCCCAGGCTGGTGGTCCGCCTCTCAGCCTAGCAGGACCCGACCCCAACTGTATCACTTGCCCCTGAGTCTCCAGGCTCTGGAAACTTCCACACTGCTCAAACCCACAGGGGACAGGACACATTTATGTTCCGGAATACTGACCAATGTTAACTTTGGGCTAACAGAGGGCTCCCTGCACCTCAACTGTTGCTACACGGAGGGGCAGAGCTGGGTGCTACTAAAGGGAACAGGGAAAAGATTCTATAGGAGGAAGAGGAGACAAGCTTCAGGCTTCTCAGAGATCCCCAGCCCCCATGGCCCACTCCCCACTCCTGCCCTCCTGGCAGACATGGCTCTTCCATTGCCACCGGGCTTTCTTGCTTGCAACCCTCCAGACTATCACCATCCATCCATCACACGCAGCACTTGAGATGAGACCACTGGTTTTCAGGGGTTGTCACTTTGATAGCAGGTCGATTCTAAAGTCTTCACACAAAAGGTAATTTCCAGAGTGTCAAAGATCATCCTTGAAAATCTCCTAGGGGCACCTCGGTGGCTCAGTTGGTGAAGCATCCGACTCTTGATTTCAGCTCAGGTCATGGTCTTAGGGTTATGAGATTGAGCCCTGAGTCAGGCTCTGCATCAGGCGCAGGTCTGCTTGAGATTCTCTCTCCCTCTGCCCCTCCTCCCCTGCTCCCTCTCACTCTCTCTCTCTCTCTAAAAGAAAGAAAGAAAGAAAGAAAGAAAGAAAGAAAGAAAGAAAGAAAGAAAGAAAGAAAGAAAGAAAAAGAAGAGAAAAGGAAAGAAAAATCTCCTAAATCTCAAAGTATAGGATAGCTCAGACTCTTAATGGATGCAACCCAGGCGGTTTTTCCCTCCAGCCTGGCCACAGATCACTGTGGGGTTGGTTGACACCAGATGATGGGCTCGAATGCGGTCGGGAATCTGGAGTATATGAAAATGCCTGTCTTTAAAAGCTACACTCCCTCAGGGCAGTGGGAGAGGCACTGAGTTCGACAAAGGGGACAGCAAAAATGAAGCCCCGTGTCTTCCTTTCTCTCCCTGAGAGCAGTACCGTAACTACTACAAACCCACCTGATCCAGAGGAACTGTTAGCTTTCTCCCCCGCAAACAAGGAACACGGAGTTGAGAGGGAGTGGAGAATGTTCATGAGTTTCATGCCACATTGTGCAAACGCACTTAATTTGGCATCCCCACAATAGCTTCTGAGCACTTGCAGGGCATTTTCCATTCTCCATGTCTCAATAACCTTGCGGCATAGACCTGTTAACACTGGGATACTGTTATTGTTCTTGAAGGAGGGCTTCCCAAATCTGACGCCTTTCTGAGAAACTCTTCACCTTCCAGGACTCGGTGACAAGCTGAGGCCACCTTCAACTGCAGATGCAGCAGCTGGAAGTGCCAAGGGCTGGCTTTCTTAGACTCCCTGGCAGCGAAGGTGCGAGCATGTGACTTGAACTCTCTCTCAGGCAACCAGACATCCCTCTCCAGACATAAAGATGCAGAGCATCAGAGACTCTCTTGGTTGGGGGGCTGTGGCGAGAGCAGCGGGGAACTGAATTTGCAGAGGCACCCAGGGAGTGAAGCCGTGACCCCCACACATCCATAAGGAAAAGACCGACGACCCAGCAGGAACAAGGGGTGATGGACATGAGTGGGCAAGGCACAGCCGAGGGAAGCAAATGGCCAAGCAACAGGCAAAGAGTTGCGCAGCGACACTGGTGATCGGGGGAGGGAAAATGGTGATGAGACTCTCTTTCACACCCATCAGCTTAACAACAATGTTAAAGTCTGAAGGCTGGGAAATGGCATCTCTTTAAAGTTTTGTAAAACATGCTGGTCTAAGCCCACTGCAACACAAGCAGCCTACTCCAGGGCTCTCAACTCTGTCCTGTTTACCCCGACGAGATGGGTGCATTATCATACTCTGTTCATGCTGCATGATGTGAAACAGGCGGAGAAGTATTGCTCATACCTGTGCACGGGACAGAGATTGCGAAGATGGTCATTGCAGCATTGTCATAATAGTGGGAAATAGAAACCATACTTCTCTGTAGCAGGTGCTGTGGTGTGCTGCCTAGACCCCTTGCAGTACGGAGATACTCGCTGCCCCATCGCCTGGGAGTGTTGGCTGCCAATGGCTCATAACTGAGTTCTTCTCTGAGAATGGCCTTTGGTAGAAGGGAGCTGCCTTGCCCAAGCTTATGTGCCCTCGCTGGGGAAGCCTACCTCCAATGACAGATCCGTGCAGGAGTATAGACACCCAGCCCCTTTGTCTCAGCTCAGCACAAGTCCGTGGGGCTTCCCCAGCTCCAGCCAGCACTCCCCCTACGGTCCTTTGAAGCTTGTGATGCATCTGCACTGCAGCCCACCTTCTCTTCCACGCAAGCCTGCTTCCCACAGTCCCTCCCACGTATCAGTCCTGAGAGCATTCCCCATGAGCAACCTGCTTGAAAATCTCCATCTCAAAGTCTGTTTCTCTGGAAACCTACTTGTAACAGAGGTGGTCCAAGAACAGGCACTCTAAATTGGGACTTTGGAGCTGGATCGCCTCACTTGGCCAGATGGCAATGAGGACCCATCACTGGGGACAGGCGGGATACACAAGCACCTGGTGTGTGGAAGTGTTAACATTCTCGCAGAGGGTGAGCCTGGATAGGAAACTGGCAGAAGGGAACGCACTGGTTGCCACAACCTCTCAGGCGTTTGAGAAAGACTGGAGGGCTCTCGTTGAGTGCAATAAATGCATCAGGGAAAGACAATGAAAGGCTGAAGGGGATTAATGACCAGCTTATGGTAAAGGGTACAGCCCTCATCTCCTGCAGCAGAGGGCATAAAAAGCTCAGGATCGAGCCCAGGACTTACTCACAAAAATAGCAGCACTCCAAAGAAAGCAGAATTCTCAACTGATTCTGACAGATCTGCTTATGCCAAAATTAGCAACCCGGTTGGGCAAGGGTGGGACCTTGGTGCTTAAGATGAGGTCAAGGTGCTCAAGAATCTTGAAACCCTAGGTCTTCCTGAACCCTCTGGCCCCACAGAAGTGGCCCCCCCTCGCTTCTAAAGGTGCTTCCCTTTGCTTAAAGATGGTGCAGAGGCCTTGATCTTGTCAGATAGGATTGACCCCTCTCCCTTGCCCTGGCCTTCACCAATAACCAGGGTCAAGTCACACCTGGGCCCGGGTGCTGGGTGTAGTGAGGAGGGGAAAGGACTATACCCTGAAGGTGCTGCAGGATCTTGTCAATCTACACTGGCTTGCAGGAGCCAGGAGAACACAATGGAACTAGATCCAGAGGGTTCTGAACAGAGGGGGTTGGGCTATAAAGTTGGATAAAGGAGAGTATATTGATATGAGAGCGCTCTTCCATGATCAGATTGAACAGCCAGGAAAGGACCTTGGGAGATGGTACTAATGTGCTACTAGAATGGAGCTTATAAGCTTGGAGAAAGTGATGGACCGTGCCAACTGAAGGAGACATGCCAGATCTGTTGCAGCAGACAACAGAGGAAGGAACGCTCATAGACGCAGGTATGTTAAAGTGGGTATGCGACGTAAAGACGAGATACCCACCAGCCGGCCATGTTCCATGGACAGTCCAGAGAGCACTACATTTACCAACACAATAAGGAATAATATAGTGAGGAGGCCCCAGCATCACTAAGAAACTCACTGGTGGCACACCCATGGAGCCAGGCGGAGGTAGGAGATGCTGTTATAGAACAGACTCCCTCCTCACAGTGAGGATGATAAGGTCTTGAATAGATGCTTAACCATCGGAAGTAGAATGGCACAATCATCGTAATGAAAAGCAAACCTGCAAGGGCAACCGGGAGAGCATGATCCAAAGCAAGATTAAGGAAATTATTACTAGAATAAGACATCCCCAGGGGGAAGATAGATGGGCAACTAACAGGGTAATGCTCAATCTGTACAAGCGAAAGAAATCAAGGATAGGTTATCAGAAGGCCAAGAGTAGCCATGGAGTAGCCTAATAAAGTCACAGTTCCTCTGCCAATTTCTGGGCCTGGACCCAGAAACTACTAACTGAAGGAGAAGCCAGGTTGCCATGAGGAAGAACCCTGCCACACCATGGCAAGTATATATGATCATCATGCCCCCAGTTTTTCTCCAAAGGGATCTATAGTCATTGACACGGGCAACCATATACTTGAGAAAGAAAAATCCCCTTACATTGCAGTGACTTTCAAATACAGGATTTGAAGTGATGTGGATAATCAAGGAACTGAAGTGGTATCATGCCCCCACCTTTAAAGAAGGACACGTGGGGACCAGGCAGTAAGTGATATCCCAGCTTGATGAACATCTGATTCATAGCGGGTCCACTGAGACCCTAGACCCAGCAAGTGTCATTCTCCCAGCCCCAAATATATGATAGGAAGAGACATACACGGTTGTTGTTACAACCCCGCATTGGTTCCTCGGCCTATGATAAGGGCTATCACAGCGGAAGAGGCCAAGTGAGAAGCCCCTGACACCACCTTCCCATTCTAGCCAAGGATAGTACGTCAAAAACAATATTGCATCCCAGGGAGAATGGCAGAGATGGGTGCCACCCTTAAAACCTAAAGGATGTATGGTCTCCATCCTATTCCCATTTAATTCACTCTTCTGGCTCCTATGTAACAGGTGGGCCTGGAAGATGACAGTGAAGTGTAGTAGCCTCACTTACAGCTGCCCGATGAGGCACGGTCTTTGCTAAACACAGCCCCAAGTGCATAGTGTGCAGCCTTTGATCTGGCAAATGCATTCTTTTCCATTCCTTTCAGGAAAAGGATCAGAAAGATTTCCCACTTGTGGAAGAAGAGCAATAGTATACATTTTTAGCCTTCCCAGGGCTAAGTTAACTTTCCTGCCGTCTATCATAATACAGTCCAAAGGGACTGGCTGGACATCCCACAGAAAATCACAGTGATCTACTATATCAGCGACATCATGCTGATTGGATGAACAAGCAGTGGCAAGTATTTTGGAGGCTTTTGTAAGATATATGTATGAGACTAAGATCAAACCCTATTGTAAATTCAGGATGCTGCCACATCAGTGAAGTTTTTAAGAGTCCAGTGGTCTGGGATATCCCCTCCAAAGTTAAAAAAAAAAAAGGAAATTATTGCAACCTGTACCTCCTACCACAAAGGATAATGTCTAATAGGACTTTTCAGGTTCTGGAGGCAGCATACGCCGTACCTAGAAATATTGCTCCAATCCACATACCACATGATATATAAGGCTGACAGTCTCGAGTGGGACCCAGAGCAGGAAAATGCTCTACAGCAGATCTAGACTATCGTGTAAACAACTCTGCTACTTGGGTCGTATGACCCAGCAGACCCTACGGTGTTAAAGGCATTTGTGGTGGAAAAAAGATGCCATGTAGAGTTCATGGCAAGCCCCGACAGAAGAGCAAGGATGTACCATTTGCAACAAAAAAAGTATACACCTTTTATAAAATATACACCTTTTTTAAATAAAAGTGTACACCTTTTATAAAATAGCTCCCGAAGTGCTACTGAGCCTGGTTAGAGGTGAACCATCTGACCTTGAACCTCAAATGACTATACAGCTGAGTTCCATCAGACCTGCTAAGTCAAAAGGTTGGCTGGGCCCAAAAGGAATTGGCCACACAATGGAGGGAGGACATCTCAGATCAGGAAAAGCAAGGCCTGATGGTATAAGGAAGCTGCATGAGTGGGGAGCCCACACTGCCATGTCATCCACCACCGGTTCCTCTCTTTCAGCTCACACAAATGGCCTCTGGGTTGGGGAAAAACTTTTGACCAGCTGATGGAGAAGAAAAAGCTCAAGCTTGGTTCACAGATATGTCATTTCAGAATGTGGTACAAACCAAAAATGATCTGTTGTTATTCTACCACCTTGGAAGTGGTGAGTGAAAATCTTCCCAATGGCAGGGCTCTAGGGGGCATGCCCAATCATTCCATTTGTGCTGGAAAAGAAGTAGCCCGAGATTAGACTCTACATGGGTTCATAGGCATTGGCGAGTGGCTGGGCTGTTTGGTCAGAGGCCTGGAAGGAGAAAAAGCAGAAGGTTGGTGTCAAGGAGGTCTGGGGAAGAGGAACATGATAGACACGTGAGAGTGAGTATGAACTGGGAAGATTTATGTGGCTTGTGTTAACTCCCATCGGAGAGTAGCCACCACAGAAGAGGTGCTAAACGACCAAGTAGACAGAACAACTTGGCCAGTCAGTGTCAGCCAGTCTCTGTAGTTGGCCACCTCAATGCTGGTAAAATGGGCTCATGAATGGAGTAGTTATAATGGCAGGAATGGAGACTATTTATGGGCCAAAACCACGAGCTGCCACTCGCCAAAGTGGATCTAGCTACCATCACTGCAGAACGTCCATTCAGCCAACGACAGAGACCGGCATTGAGCCCTCAATATGACACTATTGCTTGAAAAGAACAACCAATCCCTTGGTGACAAGTTACCTACACTGGACCCCCTATCAGCCAGAAAGAGACAGCAAATCTTCTTGGCTGAAATCAACACATATTCTGCATATGGATTTGCCTTTCCTGCTTGCAGGGTCCAGTCACTACCACTGCCCTGAGATTTGCAGACTGGTCTGATCTACTACATAGGATCTGATATGACAATGCCTCCGATCAAGAAACCCACTTAACAGCAAAGGAGGTGCAGTGGTGGGCAAATGACCGTGGATCTCAATCACAAACTGCACCACTCAGAAGTTATTGGCCTAAAAGGTGTAGCCAAGACGCCAGCTTGGAGAGGAAGGTACATCCTTCACGATGGGAATAAACTCCAAAGCAAAGATCACTGTGCATGGCATTCTCAATAAAGTAGATGAGTCCAGGAACCGCAGATAGAAATAGGAGTGGCCCAATTACCATCATTTACCATAACCTAACTGGGGAATTTGGGTTTCTCATTTCCTCAACTTTAGGCTTTGTGGACCTAAAAGTTCTGATTTCCAGAGGGGGACATGCTCCTACCAGGGGTCACAGTAAAGATCCCATTAAACTTAAAATTATAGCCTCCACCTGGTTACTTCGGTTTCCTCATGCCAAGAGGCCAACAGGCAAGGACATAAGTCACTATATTGGCAAGTGTAATTTCGCTATTAGCAGAAGAATGTAGGGCTGCCATTATATAACGAGAGCAGAGAAAAATACTTTAGGAAACCAGGTAATCAACTGAGTGTCCCTTAGTATTTCCCAATTCTGACAGCAAATGGACACAGACAGTAATTATGGCCTGGGAAGAATAGGATGACCAAGGGTACAGACCCTCAATGATGAGAGTCAGGGTCACGCCAGCAGGAAAGCCACCCAGACCAGCAGACGTGCTAACAGAGGGTGAAATGAACATAGAATGGATATGAAACGAACACGAATGGACAGTAGAAATGGGAGATGATGCGGTCCCCATATAGCCTTAATACCAGCCGTGGTGGCAAGGGCTACAGTTTGTCCCACTCACTTCCCTTTTGTCATTTTCCCTGGAAAAAGAGACCAGCCAGAATCCTGGAGGACCTGCTCCCAGAGGTGGTGAATTTACTACATGAAGCGGGTGGATCTGAACCGTGCAAGAGCTGGGCTGTACTGGATGCTGGGGTGAGCTGCCCAGCTCCCCGCTGAGGACAGAGGCACCCACCTCCCTCCCGGATGCCAGAAGTGTTGGCTACAGGTGGTTGCCACATGAGTCCTCTCTGGGACTTGACCTTCAGCAAATGGAGCTGCCTCACCCAAAGTCATGGCTCTTTCCTGGAGGCAGCCTTCATCCAGTGCCTGGACAACGAGGGGGGCACAAACCCTTGGAAACTTGTCTTGATGGAGGACAACTCTGAAAGGCTCCCCCCATTCCAGCGCTCCCTGTGGGGGTCAGCTGAGGGCTCTGTCCCAACTACAGCACAGCTCCCACCTCTCTCTCTGCCCGGTTTGGCTTCCCTCGCCCCCTCACACTGGGGACAACACTCCCCAGCACACTTGCTGCTCACAGACCTCTGTCTCCACGCCCGCCTCCTGCAAAACCAAGCCAAATAGATTCAACGACGAAAATTTATGCTCTCTGATTTTTTCATAAATGAAATTCCATACAGCTTTTAAAAGGAATGAACTAAAACGAGGTAGCGCAACAACAATGCTTAAAAAGCATAACAAATATGACCTTGTGTGAAAAATAAATATGAAACCGAAGGATATGAACATGTAAAAACGTTATCCACAAGAAACAACATTCTATGCTATTTATGGCTGGACCAAACCGCCGTAAAGATATTAAAACACAAATT
>NC_138384.1:30139008-30148758 GCF_054177405.1 Leptonychotes weddellii
TTTTTTTTTAAATGTGATACGTTATGACCAGCATTCTGAAAAGCACGAAGGTGTGCCGTGTTCACTGGGGGATCGAGAGAGAAGGAATCCATCAGGTGGAATCCGAGGGACAGCATCCTAGCCCCAGGAGCATCCAAGCCCAGCAAATGCTCCAAGACCAAAACAGCAGGACCAGCTGGTGTGGACAGAACCGAAGGCCTGGGTAAAACAGTGGCACAGGAGAAGCCCGAAAGGAGCGGATCAGGTGGAGCCTTACACACACACACACACACACACACACACACACCTTGGTTCTTTCTAGGAGCTGTCACCCTGATCTGACGACTTCACATAGACACACTGGAGACTCCACAGAGAAGAATAAGTTCTGAATTGTGCAAAATGTGGCCCAGGTGTCCATTTTCTGGATCTGATGTCCTTTAATAAAAACACTAAGTCACATACTCTGTCAACATAATGAACCACTCTGGGCCCTGACCCTGGAATCAGGCCAAGATGGGTTCATATTCTGGCTCCACCATCAACTACCCGACTGGCCCTGAGGAAGACAGAGACCTTTCCGAGCCTCTGTTCCCTCCTCTGTAAATTGCGACAGATGACCAGAGGCCTTCCTGTGGGTGGGAAGACGCGGTGAAGCAGCCCATGCAGCGCGGATAGTGCCCGGCACAGAGCAAGCTCTCCGTGCATGTCAGTCGCCGAGTCGCCACGGAGGACTCTCCCAGAGCCTCCTGCCAGGTGTCCTTCCCAAGGAAAATCACTCTGCCTTGGGAATTAGTGAGGAAAGGAGCCCTTCCTAGACAGTCCCCAAATTCCTCACTCCTCAAACAGGAGGGGATAAAAGAGTTCCTTAACTGGTACCACAGAGACTTTTCCACGGAGAAAGAAATAGAACTTCTAAATTAAAGGCAGATTTCTCTGCAGGAGGGGCAGCTGGCCTGGAGCCGGAGCCCAGCTGCTGAGCCATTTTCCAGAAGGGAGGCCAGGGTGGAGGGAGTACTGTCTGGGGAGGACGCGCACCCCACCCAAACTTGCCTGAGTGTTCCTTGTGTTTGTTAGCTGATGGGCACCTTACAGGTGGGTGGCGCTGCCAGGATCACCTGGCCGTAACTCCAGCTGTAGCTTGGCCCAGCTGGTTCCCGGTGATGGGGTCCAGGGAATGAGATAGGCTGTAAGAGAGACCAGTCCAGCGGGCGGGCAGAGCTACGCTTCAGACAGCTATAACCCCCAGCGGGGCCCAGGCGCGGGGAGAGGCACATCAGCACATCAAGGTGGGCTCCCTGTGGGAGCAGGTACCAGTCAGAGACCCACTAAGAGGTGTCCCGGTGCATGGCCGGTCCTCCTGAATGGCCTCTGGTCTGAGAAATGACTGGGGAACCAAAGCCAGGTGCAGATTTCAGGAAGCTCAGGAGCCCCGTGTTTGGTCTAGATGAACATTCAATCATGCACTTACCACGTATTCATACGTTCATTTGCCCAGAACCCTTTGGGAGCTCAGCCACGTGCCCCAGGGCCTGGGACTCAGCAGTGACACGCTCTGGCCTCCTGGTGTTTTCGGTGAAGTGAGGCATGGCTCACTTCCAAGCAGGCTGCCACAGGACTGGGTCTCCTGGCCCCGACCATCTCAGGCCACCTCTGCCCTGAGGCCTGGCAAGGGTCTACGCCAGATGGACCCCGCTGATTTCAGACCAAACCCTAGCTTTGCAGAGTGCAAATGCTGGGTCAAAAGTCCACCCTTGGCCCCTAATGTCATCACCGATTCAGGCAAGGATTATCAATCGATGTGTTAAAACCATTAGGTGAATTGTCAATGCATAACTGGATATTCACATTGTACAAAATAAGACCCTATAGATTTCCTTCGGGCCCAGGAAGAAAAAAATGGAACCAGAGGGGCGAGGCTGTCCCCACCCCGACCCCGGAGTCAGTCTTGCATGAGAAACAGTGGGATGACCAGCAATCTTGTGTCTGCCCAGTGATACCATTTGAGGCTCTCAGCTATCCCATGATCTGCTCCAGCCAGAAATGTATATGGGGTCCGTCAAACTGCAGATTTGACTTCCAGTTCACGGGATGGAAAAGGAATAAAGGAACAAGCTGAATGGTGACAAAAGGAAGAACCCCACTAATCATCCACCAGGTGATTGAGCCTCTCCCTTCAACCAGCCACAACAAAGGGCACTGTGCTAGATGGAAGGCAATCCAAGGGACAGGTGCCTCCAGGCACTGCAAGGTCCCAGACAATCTTCTGCTTGCACAAACTGGCTACAACACATTGCTAAGACAACGGATTTCCTCACTAAATATGGGCCAGGTATCAGATGATACTTAGAAATAATGATTAACCTCATTAAGCAGGATAATGTTATTTTAGCTCAATAGAAAACGCCCTCATCTTTTAAAGATGCACACTTGAGTAACAAAAAAACTCCAGAATGTTCCTAGTTCCTTGTAGTAGACACAATTCCAAGATGGCCTCCAAGAGTCTCATCTCCCCGGTAGACATGCGCTCGGCGTGAATACCATGGGATATCACTCCTGTGATTAGGTTACATGATGTGGCAAGGTGAAGGAATTTTTCAGATGTCCCTCCCTATTCAGCTGACTTTAAATTAACCAAAGGGGAGATTATCCTGGATGGACTTGACCTAATCAGGTGAGCCCTTTAAAAGAGGGCCTGGAGGCCAGAGATGGAAGATGTCAGAGAGATCTGAAGCAGCAGCGGGTGTATCCCTGTTGGCCTTGAAGAAGCAGGCTGCCATATTGTGGAGAAGGCCATATGGCAGGGAACAGAAGGTGCGCCCTGGGACTCGAGGACTTCAGTCCTACAACCACCAACAATTCTATGAACTCAGTAGAGGACCCCCGGGTTCATATGAGACCCAGCCCTGGCAGACACCTTGCTTTCAGCCTGGTGAGACCCCCAACACGTGCCTGGACACCTGCCCCACAGAAACAGTGAGATGATAGATTTACATTGTTTTAAGTCATTCAGTTTATGGCAACTTACGATGCTTCTTTATTCATAATAGCCAAAAGCCAGAAACTGCCCAAATATCCCTCAACCCGCGAATGAGTAAACAAATTGCAATACACTCGCACCATCAGAATCACACTCAGCATTAGAAAAGAATGAGCCACAGGTACACAGCACAGCTTGGGTGAATCTCAAAACCATTATGGTGAGCAAAAGAAGCCAAATACAAAAAGACCATAAGTCTATGTTTATAGTCCATGATTCCATTTGCATGATATTTAAGAGCAGGAAAAAACGAAATCCATGGTGATAGAATCAGAACTGTGGTTGCCTGTGTGTGGGACAGAGGAGAATTCACTGGAAAGGAGCATAAAGAACTTCCTGGGGCGATGAGAATGTTCTACATCTTCCTCTTCATTTGGGTATGGATTACATGAATTTTGTCCATTGGTGAAAACTCATCCAACTGTATACCTAAAATCTATACCTTTCATCGCATGTAAATTATTCCTCAACTTAAAAATAACGCGGATTCTACCCCCAGGTGTTTAGAGACTGGCAGATGGTTCTTCCTGGACCTGGAGGCAAGAGAGCAATGGGTGGAGGGGATGATTCTTCGAGATGCTCACACTCACATGTTTGCACACGCGCGTGCACACACGCACACGCACACACACAGATGGCGGCATTCCAGGCCGACCAAGGCTCCCCTTTGGCCTTTGCCTCGTTTAATGTGGTGAAGGCACTGCCTCCCAGCTCCCAGGTCACTGCCCTGTGTGTCCGCCTGTCAAGATAAGAAGTCAGAGGCAGATGCTGCTAATTACCTGGCCTTTCAAGTGCTCCCACGGCCTCACATCTGGCTCCATCTCCAACATCCAGCTTGAGCCAATAAAAGCCAAATGAAATCACAAAGGGCTAATTTGGTGGCCAGCATTCTGATGGCTGCGCATGAGACGGTGTGGGGGCAGGACGGGGACATGGCTGGGAGCATGGGGCAGGAGAGACATCTCGCTGAGCGTGCTGGCAGGACGGAGAGGCGAGAAGGCCAGCTCTTCCTCAGAGCGAACTGCTTCTGCCCTGGCCGAGCCCAGAGTGGGTCCTGGAAGAATTCTGGCTGCTCGGATCTGTTTGAGCTCTCAGGGAGGGGGGGCACTGCCTTCCATGCCAGCCGGCGGCCGGCGGCCAGAGGCACCTGGGGAGTTTCGTGCTAGGCCTGCAGGTGGGAGCCCCAGCATCCCAGTGGCCCAGCTTCTCCTGGGCACCAGCTTAGGCCTCCAGCAGGTTTGTGGGAGAGCAGAAACCTATGCCAAATATTGCCAGGGGGAGACCTCCCCCAGAGCCACCTGGGACAAGGCAGAATGGAAAATCACCCGGTGTTGGAGAGACTTTTGGAAAAGCCCTCAGCCCCACCGTCCTGCCACCTGGTCTGAAATTCCACCATCCTGCCACCTGGTCTGAAATTCCACCATCCTGCCACCTGGTCTGAAATTCCACCATCGAAGAGATTTTCTCTGAACTGTAAAGGCTCTGCGGTCCCCCTACTAACACGCAGGTCCTGGGGAGGTGTCACCCCTTAAGTCTCATATCTCGGGGACTAATATTCTTAAGTCTCAGAGGAGAGAGGCTACAGGCAGAGAAGAAAGATCAGTGACCTCTCTGAATGGTGGACCTCAGTCTCCCCATCTGCGTAACGAGGCCACGCAGTTGGATGACCTCCCAGGTTAAAGAGAAAAGGTGAGTCTGCCCTCCCCACTCCTTAGCTCTGCCTCCTTGATCAAAGATTGCCAACAGGCAGCCCTGCAAGGCAGAGTCAGCCAGCAGACGTGTTTGCTTTGGCCTGCGGAGCGTTTGAAGAGAATATGGGCCAACATTTAAAAAGGGACAGATTTAACGTGTTAAAAATGCCAAATGCCTTGCTTCTTTGGGGCAATGGGAAGCTCTGAGGGCACCAGCCCCACATTCCCCACCACAGCAATCGTTCCGTGCTAGGGCCGGCCGCCCCATGTAGACAGGGGCTCGCAGCCTTCAGTTTGCCTCAGTCCCCACTAGGCCCCATTGCTCCTCGCCCATCCCTGCAGCTCGCTTGGCCCTCTCCTTTATTTGCCTGACCCTTGCAGGCACCTGAGTCGATGAGCGCATTCTGGATGGTCCTGGCTGGCAGCCCCTCACGGCACAGTGGATGGGTGACCCCGGGCCCTGGACTCCTCACGGGCTCTGGGCGCTCTTCGGCTCCCTCTCTGGAAAGCCAAAATAGAGCTGGGGAGCGCGGGATGCTGGGAGCCCTTTGAAGGCCGTGCCGTGGGATTATTTTGCTAAACATAAAAACCCAAAAGCAGCGGGGCCACTGATGTGTTTTCGCAAATTCCAGCAAATTAAAAAAACGTGTGTGCAGAATTCAATTGGGGGCCAGAGGCTGGCTTTCATGAAAGAATAAACTGTTGGCCAAGACAAAGCAGCAGATTAACTTTTACGGAATATGTTTCTCTCCAGGATGTGGCTCCCACAAGCAGGCTCCTCGTGTCTGTGACGAGAGATGCCGCTTCAACCTTTATCTGAGGTTATGCCGAGGCCAGCGGCAAGCCTGTAGTAGGACTTAAAATGGCTCGGCAGCAAATGTCAGAGCTGTTTGATCTGCTTTTAGAAAATCACCTTTCAAGGCACTGGAAGATACTTGACACTTTGCAAAGAGATTAGAAACTTTTCAGCTGACTTGGAAAAAGAGACCAAGCCGGGCTGATTCCCTTCGAAGCAGGAGGGGGACCCCAGCCGTGCCCAGGGCCGGGGAGTCTGAAGCCAGTGGCCTCGCTTTAAAGCGAAGAGCCAGCTCCCAGCATGGCTGTAGCTGCCCACTCCTTCTGCCCTTGGCATCTAGGATGGTCCCAGGGAGTTTTCCTTTCTGTGCTCTCGGGGAGAGGAGGTGGCGCCAGGCGGGGTTAATGTGCAAAGTAACGACTGCTAAGTTGTGGACATCAGCTCTCAGCCAGCTGAAA
This sequence comes from Leptonychotes weddellii, assembly GCF_054177405.1. Lineage (NCBI taxonomy): Eukaryota > Metazoa > Chordata > Mammalia > Carnivora > Phocidae > Leptonychotes > Leptonychotes weddellii. The sequence goes on from NC_138384.1 coordinate 30,144,973, forward strand.
ACAGCTGCCCCATCAGCTCAGGCCAGCGGCTGGTCCGGAGGCCTTGATAGGGATGCAGAACTCGGGGCAGGACCTGGGCTGTCCAATCAGTCAGTACGGGTATCTTGGGGCATGCTGAGAGGAGCCGTAGCAACTTCACGAGCACCCAGCTCTCCCTTCCCCAGTGGTCTCGCGACTGTCCTTTCGGATCATTCACTGTCCTCATCCTGGCCTGGACCTGCCTCTTCTCCCGTTCACATTATTTCAACTGCTTTCCAACAGACCCCTTTCCTCTGCCCTCCTCCCCAATCCACACCGTCCAAGACCACCAGCGGATCATCCTGAAATTCTGTTGCTCTAAAGCCACCTACAAAACCAACACCTGACCCCAAAACTTCCAGTCTTTCCCTGGGAATAGTGACTGTTTATCACAACCATTATTATTCTATTTCAGTCATGGGTTGTGTTTTATATGGTTTAACTAATTTAATACAACCTCTTTCTTACCGGCCTCATTTTACATCTGAGAAAGGTTGAGGCTTAAAGAGATTAATTGGCTTACCTGAGGTCACAGAAAGTAAGTGGGACTTGAAACTGGACCTCCTCCCTAAAACCATGCGCAGAAACTTTGGGCCATACACAGGCTCCCTGTTCTCACCAAACATAGCCAGAAAAGCCAAATCTTCCCAAACCGTGGCAAAGATTGGTGAGGTCTCTAAAATAGGCTGCACCCGGGGCACCTGGGTGGCTCAGTCATGAAGCGTCTGCCTTCAGCTCAGGTCATGATCCCAAGGTCCTGGGATCGAGCCCCACATCGGGCTCCCTGCTCCACGGGAGGCCTGCTTCCCCCTCTCCCACTCCCCCTGCTTGTGCTCTCTCTCGCTCGCTGTGTCTCTCTTTGTCAAATAAATAAATAAAATCTTTAAAAAAAAATAAAAATTTAAAAAATTTAAGAATTAAAAATAAATAAAATAGGCTGCACCCACTCACCACCAACAGCCCATCTCCACAGTGAATGAAAACGATGCTTTAAAAATGTAGGATTTCAGGCACAGGACCCATGGCATGAGAGAGGTACTCTGAGAAAAAGATCCTGCTGGCATCCCATGAGGATTCCATGTCAGGTCAGCCCCTTCCAGAAAGCTACATATGCCGCCAGAAATCAGTAGGTGGGAATCTAGGCAAGGGATTCGGGATGTGGGTTCCATCCCTATTTCTAAAACTACATTAGTTGTTTGACGTTGGGCAAGCTGCTGGGGCTTAGTTTCCATATGCGTAAAACAGGGCTGATAGCCCTACCTGGCTTGACCTGTCAGGATAGGCGAGGTGATGCTATAGTGACAAATAAGCCCCAAATATTGGCAGTTTGCCACAGGAGAGGTGTATTTCTTGCCCACGTTACACGTACAAAGAAGGTTCGTGAAGAGCTGTGCTCTCCTATCATAGTCATTCCTCAAGGACCCAAGGTGACAGAGGCTTCTCAATCCATAACCTGGAATGGGCATCTCAGAACAAGGCTTCACAGTTCCCTGCAGCAAGTAAAGAGAAGCCTGGAGGGTGATCACCAGCAATTAAATGCTTCAGCCCAATAATGACACGTATCACTCCTGCCTACATTTCATTGCCACAGGACCCTGCCTAACTGCACAAAGTTTTAGAGCCACAGTCCCCCCTACCAAGAAGCAGGTAAGAAGTGGATTGGAATGAACATTAGCCATGTCCCTCACACCTGCCTCTCGGGGTGTTGTCAGTACCCAATGGGCTTCCACAGAAAAGCGACTGGAGAATCATCTGGAGCCATGATTCTGATCCCAGTTCTAGTCCTGGTTCAGGAAGTGATCTTGGGAAAATAACCACGGCCCCCCCCCCCCCGCCCAGTTTCAATCTCCTCATCTGTGGTGTGGAGATATTAGTAACTACCTCATAGAGCTATTGTGAAAACAAGACAATGCATGCAGGACTCTGAGCACAGCATTAAGTCTTTGATCAATGGTTGGTGGCAGAGATGAGTTGACCATTTTTAAGACCAGGAATTCATGGGGGATTTATTTAAATGCCCTCTTCACTTTTGTGTATGCTTAAGTTTTTCCATAGTTAAAAAAAAAAATGTTTTTAACCTGGGAGAGGTTGAGTGATGACACAGAAATAGAGGAGTAAGGAGCTCTAAGAATTGATCCAAAAAACAACAATTAAACTGGCAAAAACTAAAAAAATCAATTCTTTTGGAACACTAGAATCTAAAAAAAAGAAAATTTTACAGCAACTAGGGAAGTTCTTAATGAAGAAACAGGCTGCCAAATTTCAAAAAGTGTGTAGCATTTTTGCTTACCTTACCTATCATCCCCCATTCTCCAGCTCAGTGGCAGCCATGGGGATGGCAGCCTGCATTCCTGGTGTGCCTTGCTGGAGCTGGAGAGCAATGCAGATCTTGTTCTCAAAAAAATTGTGGTCATGTATTTTGATTTGTCTGGCAGTTCCTTGAGAGACCAGCACAAAGGCTGACCTTTGTTTTGTACCCCTCAGGCTAGAGTGGCTTTTGATGTGGAATCTGTAGAAAGCATTATACTACCTGTAGCCATTTGCCTGCCACTACCTGGGAGGATAGACAAGGCAAGCCGCAGACAGACCCATAAGTCTGGGAAGGAAGAAACTAAAGAGGAAGACCCTTGGGGCACTAAGGTCTTCAAAGGACTCCTATATATACCAGGGAATCTGGAGTACAATGTGCATTCCCAGGGATAGAACATGCTCAGAAAAGATCTGATAAGACCATAGGCTTCTACCTTAGGCTGATCTTTGGGGTCGGCACAAGCAGGAGGTGAAAGCCAAAGCAGATGTGTATGGGCCTGGCTTAGCATTAGAGGAGTGCCCTAGCTTAGAACCCATCTGCAAAGAGAAGGAGAGTATTTTTCTTCTTTTTGTTTCCAGGCATTTAAGACAATCTCTCTGGTCACTGGCTAACCTCTGAGATAAAGGAACAGAGACTTCTGTGACCATATACAACAAGGAATACAGTCTTTGCAAAAAAAAAAAAAAATAGTTTGGAAGAGTCATTAACAAATGGATGGCTGTAGCCCTCAAAAATCAACAACAGCAAACTGGGGAGAATCTGATTTTGAGAGTTACCATATTATAATATTCAAAATGTCCACTTGTGACAACAAAAAAATTACAAGCCATACAAAGAAACAGAAAAGTATGAGCCATTCATGAGATGAAACAGTATTGCCAGAAACTGTCCCCAAGGAAGCCCAGATATTAGATGTACTTGATAAAGACTTTAAATCAACTGTCTTAAATATGCTTGATGAGCTGAAGGAAACCATGGACAAAGAACTAAAGGAAACCAGAAGAACAAATTATGAACAAACAGAGAATATCAACCAAAGATAGAAAATATAAAAAGGAATCTAATAGGAATTTTGGAGCTGAAATGAAAAGCTCACTAGAAGTATTCAATAATACTTGATGAAAGAATCAGCAAACCTGAAGGTAAGACAATTGAAATTTTCCAATCTGCTATGAAATGGAGTTGTATCCCCCTCCCTCTCTCTCTCACTCTCTCCACATGGCACACAGAAGAGACCATGTGAGCACACAGTGAGAAGGCAGCCACCTACAAGCCAAGAGAATGAAACCTACCTTGCTGGCACCTTGACCTCAACTGATACAGAAAAGGCATTTGCAAATCCAACATTCTCTCCTGGTAAAAACAGTCAGTAAACTAGGAATAGAACAGAACTTCTTCAACGTGATAAAGGCGCCAAAAAACCCTTAGCTAACATAGTCAGTGGTAAAAGATTGAAT
>NC_138384.1:30148858-30182248 GCF_054177405.1 Leptonychotes weddellii
CTGGGTGGCTCAGTTGGTTAAGCGACTGCCTTCGGCTCAGGTCATGATCCTGGAGTCCCGGGATCGAGTCCCGCATCGGGCTCCCTGCTCGGCAGGGAGTCTGCTTCTCCCTCTGACCCTCCTCCCTCTCATGCTCTCTGTCTCTCATTCTCTCTGTCTCAAATAAATAAATAAAATCTTTAAAAAAAAAAAAAAGATTGAATTTCCCCTACAATTAGAAACAAGACAAGATGCCTTTCTTTTATCTTTTTCACTTTTGTCACTTCTTTGCAACATAGTACTAGAAGTTCTCATCAGAGCAATTAGTCAAGAAAAACAATTGAAGGACATCCACATAGGAAAGAAAGAAAGAAAGTTATCTTTACTCACAGATGACATGACCTTATAATGTAGAACACCATAAAGAATCCACACCAAAAAAAAAAAAACCTCTTAGAAGTAATAAATAAATTCAGCGAAGTTGCAGAATATAAGATTAACACGCAAAAATCATCTATATCTTATACATTAGCAAAGAGCAATCTGAAAAGGGAAAGTAATAAAACAATCCCATTTACAGTAGCAACTGAAAAAATAAAACATCTAGATGTAAATTTAACCAAGGAAGTGAGAGACTTGCTGAAAGAATAAAGATGACCTAAATAAATTGATTCATGGATTGGAAGACATGATATCATTAAAATGGCAATACTACCCAAAGCAATCTACAGATCTGATGCACTCCCTATCAAAATCCCAACCGTGATTTTGCAGAAAGAGAAAAACCTATCCTAAAATTCATACGGAATGTCAAGGGACCCCAAATAGTCAAAACAATCTTGTAAAAGTACAAATTTGGAAGACTCACTCTTCCCGATTTCAAAGCTAACTATAGCTACAGTCATCAAAATAGTGTGGTACTGGCACAGGATAGACATATAGAACAAGGGAATAGAATAAAGGGCTCAGAAATAAACCTATATGTGGTCAATTGATTTATGACAAGGCTACTAAGACCATTCAATGGGGAAAGGACAATCTTTTCAACAAATTGTGCTGGGAAAACTGGATATCCACATGCAAAGTAATGAAGTTGGACCCTTACCTTACATACAAAGTTAATGCAAAATGGATCAAAGACCCAAATTTAAGAGTTAAAACTATAAAACTGTTAGAAAGAAACATGGGGGGCGCCTGGGTGGCTCAGTTGGTTAAGCGACTGCCTTCGGCTCAGGTCATGATCCTGGAGTCCCTGGATCGAGTCCCACGTCGGGCTCCCTGCTCAACAGGGAGTCTGCTTCTCCCTCTGACCCTCCCCCCTCTCATGAGCTCTCTCTCTCTCAAATAAATAAATAAAATCTTTAAAAAAAAAAAAAGAAAGAAACATGGGAGAAAATTTTCATGACCTTGAACTTGGTGATGGTTTCTTAAGTTTAACACTAAACACACGGGCCACAAAAGAAAAAAATAGATAAAATGGACTTCACAAAAATTAAAACTTGTGTGCATCAAAGACACTATCAAGAGGAAAAAGACAACTCACAAAATAGGAGAAAATATTTGCAAATCATGTATCTGAGAAGAGAATAATATCAAGAATATATAAAGAACTCCTACACTCAAGAACAAGAAAACAAATAACCACATTCAAAAATAGACAAAAGATTGACACTTCTCCAAAAAAGATCTACAAATGACCAATAAGCACATGAAAAGATGCTCAACATCACTAGTCATTAGGGAAATGCAAATCCAAATCAAATGCCACTTCAAACTCACTAGGAAGGCTATTATAAAAATATATACAAGGGGCACCAGGGTGGCTCAGTTGGTTAAGCGTCTGCCTTCAGTTCAGGTCATGATCCCAGGGTCCCGGGATCAAGCCCCGAGCAGGGAACCTGCTTCTCCCTCTCCCTCTGCCCCTCCCCTCTGCTCATGCTCACTCTCTCTCATTCTGCTCTCTCTCTCTCTCTCAGGTAAATAAATAAAATCTTTTAAAAAATATATGAATAAATAAATATATATATTTATGTATATATATATATATATATTTATATATATATAAATTAGGGGCATCTGGGTGGTGCAGTCGGTTAAGCATCAGACTCTTGGTTTCCGCTCGGGTCATGATCTCAGGGTCGTGAGATAGAGCCCCGTGCTGGGCTCCGTGTTCAGTGTGGAGTGTGCTTGAGATTCTCTCTCTCTCCCTCTGCCCCTCCCACTAGTGCTCCCTCTCTCTCTCTCCCTAAAATAAATATGTAAATCTTTAAAATATATATATAAATTAACAAAAATGAAAAAAAGGGGGAATAACAAGTATTGGTGAGGATATGGACAAATTGGAACCCTCATGCATTGCTGGTGGCATGTAAAATGGTACTGCTGCAGTGAAAAACAGTCTGGTGGCTCCTCAAAAGTTATACGTAGAATTAGTGTACAATCCAGCAATTCCACTTCTCAGTATATACCACAAAGAATTGAAAGTAGGGACTCAAACAGATACTTGTAACACCAATGTTTATAGCATTATTATGCCCAATAGCCAAAACATGGAAATAATCCAAGTGTCCATGAACAGATGAATGAATATGCCAAATGTGATCTACACATACAATGGAGTGTTATTCGTCCAAAAAGGAATGAAATTCTGACATGCTACAACCTTGAAATGAATTTTGAATGAATCTTGAAAACATGCTAAGTGAAATAAGCCAGACCAAAAAAGGACAAATACTCTATGATTCCACTTAAATGCGGTCTCTAGGATAGGCAAATTGATAGAAATAAAAAGGAGAATAGAGATTACCAGGGACTGGACAGGGGGAAGGGGAGGGAAGGAATGGAGAGTTATTGCTTAACAGGTACAGACTTTCTATTTGGGATGATGAAAAAGTTCTGGAAATTGATAGTGGTGATGGTTATACAACACTGTGCATGTAGTTAATGCCAATGAATCATATACTTAAAAATGGTTAGCATGGTAAGTTTTATGTTACGCCTAAGTTACCGTAATAAATAAAAAGTCAATCAAACAAAAAAGGAAGAGAGAGAAATTAAGAGATTCCCAGACAAACAAAAGCTGAAAAAGTTTGTTACTGAGAGACCCGCTCTACAAAAAATGCTTAACAGGAGCCCTTCAGGCTGAAACAAAAGGACGCTAGACAGTAACTTGGATCCATATGAAGAAATAAGGAATCTCAGTGAATATAACTACATAGGTAAATATAAAAGTCAGCATTATTGTGTTTTTTGTTTCTGACTCCTCTTTTTGTTTCCTACCTGATTTAAAAGACAAATGCATAAAACAATAATTAAAAGTCTATGTTAATAGGCACACATATATAAAGACATAATTTGTGGCAATAACAGCGTAAGAGGGAGGGGACAGAGAGGTATAGAACAGAGATTTTGTGTGCTATGGAAGCTAAGTTGGAATCAATTCAAACTAGACAGTTATATATTTAGGATTTAATTGTAATCTCCATGGTAAACACAGGAGACAAACATTATATTTGGCAATGGAGTCTTAGATATACCACCAAAATCCAGGCAACAGCAACAACAACAACAAAAAACCCATAAATTGGATTTCACTAACTTTTTTTTTTTTAAGATTTTATTTATTTATTTGAGAGAGAATGAGATAGAGAGAGAGAGCATGAGAGGGGGGAGGGTGAGAGGGAGAAGCAGACTCCCCGCTGAGCAGGGAGCCCGATGCGGGACTTGATCCCGGGACTCCAGGATCATGACCTGAGCCGAAGGCAGTTGCTTAACCAACTGAGCCACCCAGGCGCCCTGGATTTCACTAACTTTTAAAATTTTTGTGCATCAAGGCCACTATCAAGAGAATGAAAAGACAACACACAAAATGGTACAAAATATTTGCAAATCCTATATCTAAGAAGGGATTAGTATCAAGAATATATAAAGAACTCCTACAACTCAACAGTAAGAAGAAATGCAACCCAATTCAAAAATGGGCAAAGGGCTTGAGTAGACATTTCTCCAAAGAAGATATGCAAATGGCCAGTAAGCACATGAATCACTGGTCATTAGGAAAAGGCAAATCAAAATCACATTGAGAGAACCACATCACACCCACTAGGATGGCTACATTTAAAAATAATAATAATAATAAGTGTCGGTAATGATATGGAGAATTTGGAACCCTCAAACTTTGCTAGTGGGGATGTTAAATGGTTCAGCCATTGTGGAAAACAGTTTAGCAGCTCTTCAAAAAGTTAAACATAGAATCACCTGATGATCCATCAATTTCACTTCTAGCTGGATATCTAAAAGAATTGAAAACAAGAACTCAAACAAATACATGCATGTTCATAGCAGCACTATTTATGATAGCCAACGGGTGGAAACAACCCAAATGTCCATCAATGGATGAATGAATAAACAAATAGTGGTACGCACATACAATAGTATTCAGCCATAAAAAGGAATAAAATACTGATACATGCTATGATATTATGAATTAAACATTAAGTTAAGCTACAGAAGGTAGGCAAAAAAAAAAAAAAAGGTCACTTATTGTGTGATTCCATTTATTTGAAATATCCAGAATAGGTAAAGTCATAGAGACAGAAAGCTGATTAGTGGTTTCCAGGGGAATGGGGAACTCTTGTTTAAGGGCTACAGAGTTTCCGTTGCGAAGATGAAAAAATTCTGCATTGAGACGGTGGTGTACACCATTGTACACGGTTGTACAACATTGTGAATGGACTAAATGCTATTGAATTCTTCACTTTCAAATGGTTAATTTATGGCCCGTGAAGTCCACCTGAAAAGAAAAAACAAAACAAAAAAGCCAAAAAAATCTAGAAGGCAGATTTTGTCATTCTTTATTTACTGATGAGAAATGTAGTGCCCCAGGGGCCAAGTAACTTGTTCAAGGCCACCCATGCCTTTCTTAGCAACCAAGGTCAAGAATCACAGCTTCTGAATCTAAAGGCAAGCCATGGTCTGCCTCAGCCTCCAGGGAGGTGACAGTAAAATCAAGAGGATGGGGGAGAGGTGAGACACAATTTGTGGACTCCATATGGATTTTTATAGATCTAGTGGGCTGTTTAGTTATTTGGTTTTATTCTAAGATTTTCCAAGGGCACACTCACCTTTCCGAGGGTACACATGTATTTCTTGCACAGGTGCCAAAGTATTGAATGAATTTCGTAAACCCAATCATAAACCCTGGCAATGGCTCCCAGAGAAGCTGGCAAGCCCCCAGCATGGGAGATCTCATGCACTGTGGCAGTCACCACCTGCCACATCCAGACCCACCACCCACGTCTCCCTCAAGTTACAGTTGCTGTGGGAGTCATAAAGTCCGTATTTTATGGCACAGCCCTTTTTTTCCCCCCCCTGAATCAATCCCTGCCCCTACATTTTCACTGTTTGCGACCGTACTGTTGGGAGGTTTAAAGGTTTTCATATGCACTGGAATATTTTTATTTTCAAGTCTTTTGAAGACATGTCTGAATAAACTGAAAAGTGTTATAGAAAAATGGACGTCCATAAACTTCCTTCTAGCTTTAACACATTTGCTTCTCCGTATTTCTTATTTTTGCTGAACCATTTGAAAGTAAATTGCAGACAGCATGACAATAGTACTTCAGCAGGCGTTGTCAAAAAATAAGGAAACATGGGGCACCTGGGTGGCTCAGTCGTTAAGCGTCTGCCTTCGGCTCAGGATGTGATCTCAGGGTCCTGGGATCGAGTCCTGCAGTTGGCTTCCTGCTCAGTGGGGAGTCTGCTTCTCCCTCTGCCTCTGCCTGCCCCCCCCACTTGTGCTCTCTCTCTCTCTTTCTCTCTCTGAAATAAATAAAGTCTTTTTTTTTATAAAGATTTTATTTATTTGATAGAGAGAGACACAGCGAGAGAGGGAACACAAGCAGGGGGGGTGAGAGAGGGAGAAGCAGGCTTCCCACGGAGGAGGGAGCCTGATGTGGGGCTCGATCCCAGGGCCCTGGGATCATGACCTGAGCCGAAGGCAGACGCTTAACGACTGAGCCACCCAGGTGCCCCAATAAAGTCTTTTAAAAAAAATAAGGATACTTTCCCACAATATCATTATCTCGGCTAACAAAATCAACATTAATTCCCTAGCAGCATCTAATAATCAGTCTGTATTCAAATCCTCATCTGCTCCAAAAATGTCTTTTTAAGACCACATCTTGCACTTGTGTCTCGTAGGTCTTTTTTAGTCTAGAACAATCCCCCCTCAGCCTTGTTTTTTTTCCCCATGACATTGACTTTGTTGAAGACACTAGACCTTTTATCTTAAGGAATATTGCACGATCTCTATTTGTCTATCTGATCGTTTCCTTGTGGCGTCATTTAATTTGTTCCTTTGTCCTTTACATTTGCTATAAACCAGAATTAGCACAAAAGATTTGGTTAGGAGCAGATTCAACATCTTTAGCAGGGATCCCTCAAAGGTGAAGCTATGGCTTCATCATGATATCCCAACAGGAAGCCCAGAACAACAGAGTTCCTACATTAGTGGCGCTAGATAAATTTAATTCCTGGATAGAGGGGCAACAACCAAATCTTGCCAATATGCAATTACATATTTCCTTTTGCAGGTAGAGTGTGGGGTCAGTACCCTGACAGTGTGCAAAAATCCAGGTCTTGGTCAACTTTCTACCTAATGCTTTCAACATCATTGATGAAACTTACCTGAATCAATTAATTTTATTAACGGTGGCAAAATGGCCATCTTGTAATTGGCTCTTTCCTTTATTTATTAGCTGGTACTGTTCCATGAAGAGGAGCTTTCTCTCCTCAACTGGGGCTATTTGGGCACACTGAAACAGGAGCATAATGTTCAAACATAGTAAGCAATCTTGAAGAACATCCAGAACCAGAAGTTGGACACCAGGAGTGGCTCAGCAGGAGAGCGAGCCCCAACACGGTTGAGGGACTGGCACTGTGTGGGGGCTGGGTCTCCCCAAGATCCACCAGCATCTTTCATCTGTTTGATAGATAACCACAGCCCCAGGCGAGTTGGCAGATGGAACCACAGTCAAAGCAACAAACTGGGGGGGAGGGGGATTGGTTAACCCAGTGATGGGTATTAAGGAGGGCACGTACTGCATGGAGCACTGGGTGTTATACGAAAACAATGGATCGAGGATCACCACATCAAAAACCAATGATGCATTGTATGGTGACTAACATAACATAATAAAATTTTTAAAAAATTAAAATTAAAATTAAATTAATTAATTTTAAAAAAGCAACAAATTGTCGGAATTAGTCACCAGTTTTCCGTTCTTTTTTGTTTAGTATCCCATGGGTCCATTTTTCCACTCCTGGACAGTTTGGCCACAGTGCAAGCTATTTCCACCGGTTTTCAGGATTTGGGGAAGCTTCTGGTTTCCCTGATTTCTGCTCTATACAACCACAACATTTTTTTTAAGATTTTATTTATTTATTTGTCAGAGAAAGACCACAAGCAGGGGGAGTGGCAGGCAGAGGGAAAAGCAGACTCCCGGCTGAGCAGGGAGCTCGATGCGGGACCGATCCCAGTATCCTGGGATCATGACCTGAGCTGAAGGCAGACGCTTAACGGACTGAGCCACCCAGGCGTCCCAACAACAGCAACATTTTTTAAATGCACTTGTCAGTGTTTCAAATCCAATATCACTTTCTTTATATATTTAGCAATGTTCTTCACCTTTATATAACATGTTGACATTGTATTTAAGTTGTTTTCATAAAGAAAAACAAATTAGCCCACAGCGACAACCACACAAACAATTTTTTATTGGCTCCTCCTGAAAACCATACTTAAGATTTTAAATGTGTTTTTTTTCTTTTCAAATTTTTATTTCAATTCTAGTTAGTTCACATACAGTGCAATCTTGGTTTCAGGAATAGAATTCAGTGATTCATCACTTACAACACCTAGTGCTCATCATTACAAGTGCCTTCATTAATACCCATCACCCATCTCCCATCCCCTACCCACCTCCCTCCCTCAACCCTCAGTTTGTTCTCTATCGTTAGGAGTCTCTTACGATTTGTTTCCCTCAGAGATTTTAAGTGTTATCTTAAGGGTGGAATGTGAAATAAAGAGGTGAGAAATTGTTGCAGAAATCATTTCCAATTGAGCATTCCATTCATCAGGGGCGTGGCTGTAGCTCTCACCCCGTGTGTGTTCCTCACTGTTGGATGGCGCCATGACTTCAGCTGGACAAATCCTTGTCAGAAAAGGGCTGAGCTTTTCATTTGGCAGCAAAGTCACTCTGATGAAAAAAAGTAGCTCCATATGCAGACTTACCAAGGGCATCCTGCAATGCCTAGGGGAGGCCTGCACCAGGCTTTCCGGTCACCCTCTTGGTGCCAGCTAATTTCCATGGGGTCAGGGTGGGGGCTGAAGGGCTTCCCAGGTGAAGGCCAGGATCCAGGAGATTCTTCCTCTCTCTCCCAGTCTGTCTCTCTGTCTGTCTCACCCTTCTCCCCAGGATCCAAACACCCTTCATATTTTGGAGGATCATCCCCTATGGAATCCTGGGAGAGTCTGGGCTCCACCTCAAAGGACTCCAATCTTCTCTGGATTCTATGAGCTACCCAGGAGTCTTCCATTCCATTCCTCTCATGCTTAAGTTTGCCATCACCCGCTTGTATTGTATGAAACCAGAACCCAGACAGAACTGGGACCCCTAAAATATAAATCCTCCTGAAGGAAAGAAAAGTCTGATGGTTATGAGCCAGACTTGGCACCTGAGCCTACAAGTGGGGGAAGAATAATAAATAGTTCTGGTCCTGCTTGCTCTTAGTCAAGCCCCCCCACCACCACCACCAACCTGAGCCCTTGATTGTGGCCAGCAGAGCTAAGACACCCAGGGCTCATGCAGATCTGCTGTGGGATCCCTCTGGCACAGTCCGGGGGCCATTCCCTTACTCATTTCCCACAGGACATGAGCAGCAGCTCCCAGATGGCACCCTAAGGGAGGCTGGAGGAGGGTGGTCCAGACCAGCACCAAAGAGTGGCCCGGACACCAATGGTACATGGACGGCAGCTACCTGAGCAGACCAACAATCACGTGCCTCTCATGGAGGGCCCACAGGAGAAGGAGGTGGTGGCCCACAGGTGATGGCACAGGAAGACAGCTACTAGGCACCTCGAGACTTAAGGAGAGAGGCTCTGAAGCCAGACTTCATGGGCTTCAATTTAACATTGGCACTGCCACTTAGCAGTTGAGTAGCCTTGCACTAGTAACTCCCCCTCTCTGCGTGTCCGCTTCCTCATCTGTAAGACGGGCTGCTCTTAAGTGTACCTGACTCAAAGGATTGTCATGGTCAGTAAATCAACTCATTCTTGAACAGTACGTGTACCGCATACGTAGCAAGAGCTCAGTAAATGCCATCAGCAGCAGTAATTAACGAGTGCACTGTTTTAATACCTATAGCTCTGTGGAGGAAGGCAGGAAGGGGAGGGAGCTGTCCAATCAGGAAGAGCCCACCAGACATGGTAGGAGCCCTCATTTGAACGCACAATCTGCTGAAGCTTAGAGATGTTCAGAACACCTGGAAACTCAATGGCTGTTTGCAAGCCCTGATGTAATCATGGGTCTAGAGCAAACAAAGCTCTCACGCATGGGGGTGGGAATATAAATTGTTGAGCACTATCTAACCAGAGCTAAGATCAGCTCGTCTAGGACTAAACTATTCTACTCCTACATATACACCCAATAGATAGTCATGTAAATGGTCACCAAAAGGTACATATAAGAATGCTAATAGCAGCATTATGGGGAATAGCCAAAAAGGGGAAACTGCCCAAATACCCAACAACAGTAGAATGGATTGTGAGATAGATAGAGGATAGATAGATAGATAGATAATAGATAGATAGATAGGGGCGCCTGGGTGGCTCAGTTGGTTAAGCGACTGCCTTCGGCTCAGGTCATGATCCTGGAGTCCCTGGATCGAGTCCCACATCGGGCTCCCTGCTCGGCAGGGAGTCTGCTTCTCCCTCTGACCCTCCTCCCTCTCATGCTCTCTGTCTCTCATTCTCTCTCTCTCAAATAAATAAATAAAATCTTTAAAAAAAATAGATAGATAGATGATAGATGGATAGATAGATGATAGACTATATAGTCTCACATATATAGTGAGAACTGTGTGTGTGTGTGTGTGTGTGTGTATATATATATATATATATATATATATATATAATGTATATATCCTGAAATACTTCTCCAAGAATGAGAACAGGCAAACTAAAACTACATTCAATCAATGTGGATGAATCTCCAACATAATGTTAAACAAAAGATGCCAAACAGGGCGCCTGGGTGGCTCAGTTGGCTAAGCGACTGCCTTCGGCTCAGGTCATGATCCTGGAGTCCTGGGATCGAGTCCCGCATCGGGCTCCCTGCTTCGCAGGGAGTCTGCTTCTCCCTCTGACCCTCCCCCTCTCATGCTCTCTCTCTCTCTCTCTCTCTCATTCTCGCTCTCAAATAAATAAATAAAATTTAAAAACAAAAAAAAAAACAAAAGATGCCAAACAAAAAAAGATACTCATTGATGATTCCATTTGTATAAAGTTCAAGTTCACAACCCAGCAATGCTAATTTATGCTGTTAGAAGCCAGAAGAGGGGTTGCCTGTGGGAGGTGAGGCATCTGGGAGGGGACATGAGAGGAGCTTCTGTGGTTCTGGGGAAGTTCTGTTTCTTGATCTGGGTACTGAGGGGTATGTTCATTTTGTAAAAATGCATCGTACGCAGGATTTGCATACTTTTCTATATGTGTGTGATTATGTCAATAAAGATTGTCTGGAAAATATCGCTTTCAATTAATTCATGTTCAAGCAGTATTTGCTTTGCCAAGTAAATGCCAGGCATAACACTGACTACAGTGGGGGATCAGAGGTAGTCCAGACACAGCCCTCCCTCCTGCAGGATTCAGGTCAGGCCTTGCACTTGGTACAGGTGACTGAGCCTCTGCCCTTTCTGATCCAAGTCCTTCCCCTGCTGGCACAGACCTGGGCCCTAAGCTGCTGACTCCACAGAGGAGTTTTCCACTGTGAGCATGAGTATCCAAACCACCCGAGTAGACTCCTAGCCAGAGACGCCCCCACCCCTCCTGCGCATACAAGAGTCAAGTTTGTTATCAGCTTCTTCCCCTTCTTTCCCAATGTGCCCCGCCCCCCTTGAGCTTCCTAGACCTCCTCTGCCAGGTCCCGTCCTCCTCCCAGAGCCCACTTGAGAGGGACTAGAATGGAATTGGACTTGACATTAAACAGATGTGCTTTCATGTACTGGTTCCGCCTTGTTCTAGTCATGTGACCTCAGGCTGAATTTCCGAAATCTGGAAAAGGAAATTCTACTCGTATCTATTTCACAGGGTTGTTGGGAGGTTGAAAGGGGCTAATACATGTAAAGAGCTTAGCACAGTGCCTGGCACACAATACATGGAGTGACAAGGGTTCAGATGTCCCAAGAACACATTAACTTAAATTTCACAGGGGAATGTCTCCACCAAAAGATGCAAACGGCCCAACCTCACAGTGAAAGAAAGTCATAACCAGAGGTCGAGGGCAAGAGAGGCAGTCAAAGGGTGAGGGTGGACGGATGGGCCCTCTTGGCTCCTCGCTGCCCTCCAAATCAGGGACTTGGAGAATCCTGTTAGGAGGGCATGGGGAGACGGGAACGCATGGACGCTGCTTGGAGGAGCCAGGCAGGGAGCAACTGGTGGTATTGGGCATTCTTACGACCTGCCGCCTCCCCGTTTTTATAAATAAAGTTTTATGACAACACAGCCACGCACACCCAGTAACATATAGCCCATGGCTATTTTAGTGCTATCACAGCAGAGTTGAATACTTGCAACAGAAAGTGTACGGCTCACAAAGCCAAAGATATTTACTGTGTCACCTTTATGAAAAGCTTGCCGACTCTCGACCTAGGACCCAGTGACCCCACTCCTGCAGGCAGAAATCCTCTACTGGTCTGCGAGGGACAGAACTCATTGCTTCATTGCCAAGTAAGGGTCCATCTCTGAGGAATCAAAAAATAGTGGGCAATGCTCACTATGGAATACAGTTTAAAGATTTATTTATTTATTTGAGAGAGAGAGAGAGAGAGATCGTGAGCAGGGGTAGGGGCAGAGGGAGAGGGAGAGAGAGAATCTCACTCAGACTCCCGACTGAGTGTGGAGTCCAATGTGGGTTTGATCTTACAACCTGAGATCATGACCCCAGACAAAATGAAGAGTCGGACACTTAACCGACTGAGCCACCCAGGTGCCCCTGGAATACAGTTTAAAGCAAGGAAGCAGATGTATGAACAGCAGCATGGGTGATTCTCAAAAACACAGGGCTACGTGAGAGAAAATCACAAGTGAAAAACAGAATAATAAAAACAGCTAGCCTTTTTTGAGCATTCAGAATTTAGCCAGCATTCTGAGTGCTTCGTAAGTATGAACTAATTTAATCCTCTGGACGGCTAGCTTTACGAAGCAGGAACGACTATACCATTCCATTTCACAGATGGAGACACTGAGGCACCCAAGGGCTAAGTAACCGCTAGCAAGTGGCAGAGCTGGGATTTTGAGCTTAGACAGTTTGAGTCGGGAGCCTAATACTCTTGACCCCTGCACCGTACAGAACACAGCATCTCTCTGGATACTAATATCACATACATCTTAAAAGGTAAGCTTTGTGTTATGTGTATTTTACCACAATAAAAAAAAAAGAAACGCACACCCACATACAAAGCAACAATGTGTATTTGAGGATGTTTACCCAGGCCTTGGGAGGGCTGCCTCCATGCCTTCGGAGTGGGGGGGGTGGAGAGCTGAAGGCGGGGAGGTGTCAAACACAGACAAATGATAGCAGCCCGCTATGAACCGGCCAGGGTGATAAACTCCACTCCGTGCACCCCAGATCCAGAATGTTTGCAGCTTTAAAGTTTGTAGAGAGACTCCTGGCACCCCCCCCTCCCCGCCCCGTCCAGCACCGGGGTCTGAGCCAAGGCTGCGCCCGGCGCTGCCGGCCGGTCCCCCCCGCCCTCCTCGGCCTGCTCCTGCGGCCCCGAGGCTCGGTGGGCTGTCCCGGCAGCCGCCGGCGGTGCGGGAAGCGGGGTGGGCACCGTGGGCCCGACCGGGCGCCGCGGGCTGGCTGTCTTATCGCGGCGGACAGAACAAACAGCGTGGGGCCTGACACGGGCCCTCCCCGTGGCCGCAGCGGGGCAGCCGGCTTTTTCTCCTGACCATCTTTGAGCTCGAGATCAGACACAGGGAAAGATTAAAACAAATATGAATTTAATCAAGGGATTCTGCTATCCTGGGGTGGAAACAGGAGCCTGCTGACATATAGCGGCTGGAGCGCTGGGGAGCCAGAGTCGAATCAAAGCCGCTTGCTTACCACTAACCGCTCAGATGATCCATATCATAACAACAAAAAAGAAAAACAATTATTTATTCTTTTTGATGTTGCAGCTCAGCAGCAACTTGCTTTTTGAAGAGAGCAAGGTCAAAACCAAGTTATTGTTTTTGCCTGAAACTTTGACAGGGACTCCGAGTTCTTCCGTGTGACCTACTTAGATGAGAGAAGTAGCAAGGTTGGAAATGTTCATTCCTTCTGGGCCATGGATTAGGGCTTGCTTTCTTCTCTGCCCTGCCTCCTCCTCTCCACCTCTCTCTCCCCTCTCTTCCCGTTAAGGACCTGAAGAAGATGTTGCGGGGAACACAGAGGCTGCCAAGCAGAAGTTCTGTCTCCTCCTGGAGAGCTCGAAGCCCAGGTTTCTGGCTGCCGGCTTCCGGGGCAGGCTGGAGAAAAGTCACCCTTTCATGCCCTGCCTCACCGGCCAGGCATTCATGGGGCAGCTTCAGCCCTAAGTGCCAGGGATACATGCCCAGGAACAAATCAGATGGGGCCTGCTCGGGGACAGTCTGCCTTTCCCAAGAGAGAGGTGATTAAGTAACCAAGTGTAATTCAGGGGATCCATATATCCACCGGGGTTCATGAGAAAACGGGCTCTCATCACCCAGGCCCGGGATTCAGAGGCTTCCACTCTGTGGAAGTGGCATTTAGGCTAACCCTAAAGGATAAACCAGCGCCGGCCAGGGGAAGAGGGAAGAAGAGGGTTGGGACAGAGAGAACAGCTTACGCTAAGGCTTGCTAGAGAGAGCATGTGGATCCCGGGACCTGAAGGCTGTTCTGCTCCAAGGGCAAAGCGTGGAGACCGCAGACCGGACGGGGAGCAGCTCCTGCGGGGCCTTGTGAGGTCACGGCCAGGAGTGTGGATTTCCTCTTTGTGGCGATGGGGAGTCCACAGCCAGGGCTTCACAGCAGGGAGCCACGTGGCCAGAGTTGCAGGGGCTGGAGGGAGGGGCTGCAGGGAGGCAAGACCGGGGTGAGGGATGACAGGAGAGGAGGCATGCTGGGTATGAGGGGTGGGGAGGACTGATAAGTTCACTTCGAGCTTGGGGGTCCAGCTGGAGCCATCCGGGAGGATGCCCGGTCTAGGGCCCAGGAGACAGAGGGATGGACCTGCAGATTTGGGAGGTCCCAGCACACGTCTCCCCTTCAGCCTCCTTGGATTTGGATTTTCACATTCTTTGATTCTTCGACCAGATGTTGAAGCCCTGGTGAGCCCCTGTGGAAAACCAAAAACACCATCAGGTGTCACTTCAACGCTACCAGATAGTCTAGGTCAGAAGCCAAGAGGGGTGCCCCAGTCTGAGTTCCCCCAAAGCAGAGACTGAGACAAGAATGTGAGTACGAGCAGCTTATCAGGGAAATGGTCCCAGGAGGCACCTGTAGGGATGCGGGCAGGTGAGGCGGGAGAACGTGGGCAATGCAGGGTGGGTTACTGAGCAGGTTACGGCTGTGGGCAAAAGGGGTTCAATCCCAACCAGACCCCTGGGACGTGCCTGAGGTGTCCCACCTGAGGGATAATAAAGCTGAAGGATTCATCCACCATCTCCCGGTGGTCCTCTGCTATGGGCTGCTCCTGGGACACTTGGAGCCTGTCCCACGTGGGGCTGGTCCACCCTGTCTCCTCCGTACAGCAAATCACCAAAAATGAGTAGTTCCCAAGAAATCAATAGATTTTAGCAATTAAAAACAACAACACAATAGAGAGAATTTTCTCCAGGCTTCCCAACCCCAAGAAAAAAACATCAGAGGGTCTGAGAAAAGCAAGAAATAAACATAATATGACCCCATTCCCACCCCCAACAAAGACAGATCTGAAAATATTCCAGAGAGACACCTCCACATCCAGAGAACATCAAACTGGCATCACTGGAAAAGTTAAATATGTTTACTCCATTTCCTGTTGAGGGAAGCAGGTAATGTTTCTTTCAGTGAGGGGGTAGTATGCGGGGGGAGAACGGCCCAGAAGCTGGTGAGGGACCCCGAAGGCTGGCACGCACACTGGCCCAACTCGCAACATCCAGCCCCAGGGGTCTTGCTCGGCAACCAGAGCCCTGGCCAGAAGTGCTAGCGAATTACCACGCCCTGGGAAATAACCTGAACCAGTGGCGGACGGGGAGTCGGTGAAGGAGCACTCCAACCCCTTGGCTGTGAAGGGGGGTAAAGGCAGATGCTGCACACCAGTGCTGGAATCCCCAGTGGTACTGAGCCCTTGTGGCTTACAGCGACACCTGGCTTGATGAGGCCCCCTTCGCCAGCCACCTTCCGTCTCTGTGTCACTTGCCATGGTGGGCGGCAGCCAGCTCGAACCAGCCCATGAGAGCCCACTCTACCCACCTCTTCCCAGCTCATTCAGCTGTGTCATGTCGGCAGCTTGAAATCAACCACGGTGGGAACACTTACCCCATGAAATTGGCAGATACGATAATGTTTTTGTTTTGTTTTGTTTTGTTTTGTTTTGTTTTGTTTTTTCAGAGAACCAGGTTAGGGGCGCCTGGGTGGCTCAGTTCGTTAAGCATCCGACTCTTGATTTCGGCTCAGGTCATGATCTCAGGGTCATGAGACCGAGCCCCACATTGGGCTCCACGCTAAGCATGAAGCCTGCTTAGGATTCTCTCTCTCCCTCTCCCTCTGCCCCTCCCCTCCCACTCGAATTCTCTCTCTCTCTCTCTCTCAAAAAAGAAAAAAAAACAAAACCTCAGAGAACCAGTTTAGCAGCACACTTTGGCTCATTTTCCCACTTTCTTCTCATTGTTTCTTGGCATTACCTGCCAAATAAATGTACGCTCAAACCCGCACTCAGGATCTGCTCCTGGGGAAACAAAAATTAAGACAGCTCCCCTGGGTCTGCAGACCAAAACAGTTATCTAGCTCAAATGAGGGGTGTCACGGAGGCAGGAGGCCCATTCCAGTCATGTCCTTACCTTACACTCTAGCCTCCCATCCTCCAGCAGCCCTCCCTCTGGCCCTCTCCCCTCCTCACCACACACAGCACATCCAAACCCATCCCCACCCTCCCCAACTCCATCGGTTCACATTCATTGTTTATACCCACTCAACATCCTTCCCTTTCTGCTACTGACAGCAGCCTGATTTTGTTTAGAGAAGGTACTACGTTGTTTCAGTGGTCTTGATCCTTCTCCCCTCTCTGCATCTAAACACTTCACCATTGGACTTCATGGTTTATCTCACTAAAGAGGCAAAGTTTATGTCCCCACCCCTTGGCTCCGGGCTCAGTCCTGTGGCTTTGGGAAAACATTGAGGCAGAAGTGATGGTGTGCCCAGTCTGAGCCTCAGCCTTGCAAGGGCATCACTGTGTCTTATTGTGAAAACAAGACCACCACTGTTTCCACCCCGAGGACGACATTCAGGTCTGATCAGCTGGTCCCAGGAGGAGAAAAACAGAGAATGGGAGGAGAGCTGTCCCGGCTAAGTGTCTCACACAAGCTCAGCCTGGCCAGACCCTCGAGCCAAACCACAGCTGTATGAGCAATAAACACTTCCCCTTCTAGGCAGCCAGGTTCTGCGGTTGTTACAATAAAGGGAACCATCCCCACCCACTCAATCCACATGGTTCAGGTGGAGCTGACCCCGACTCCCAGCTCCAGAGAAGACAAGTGCCAATGGGTATACTCTGTGCCCTGGTGCCCTGGCCCCAGTCACTATTCCATAAATGGGTCTGTGCTCCAAGCCAGGCCAAGGAGACCCAACCCTGGGACATTTGCTGGAATCCCTGGGGAAGAAGTACTTGCTTCCCATTTGGGTTGCAGAGATGGTGGGAGGTCAGCCAGTCGCTGCAAGCAGCCATCTTGCTCGCGAGATGGAAATGCCTTTTGGAGAATGGGGCAGTCATGTGCTGGTGAGCTAGCTCTTTTCCCGCAAAAAATAAATAAATAAATAAATAAAAATAAAAAAGGCCCTGATTTGTAGTGTTTGCCAATTTCCATGATATAAATACTCCTACCACGGGCAATTTCATGCTACCAATGATTTAACTGTGCAAGATTCCTGAATGTTTTACAATTGGCTCCAGCACACTCCTGGAATGGAACCTACACCATGGAAAACAGAAGCAAAAGATGGAGAGATAAACAGTATTCTGGTGATATTACGTGAGCCCCTACATCTAGCCATGCCTGAAATCCGTTAGTGTCTTGGACTGTACTCATATGTGAGCCAACAATTTCCTTCTGTTTTTTCTTAAGCCAGTCTGAGTTGGGTTTCGTTTACTTGCAACTGAAAAACGACTAATATGCACACATGTCCTATGTGCCTCCATTCCTCCATGTCTTGAAAAGTAATAATAAATCACTAAAAAAGAACAGTAGGAAAGCAACTTTGCAGAAAAGTCCTGCTGATAACTTTCATTGCAGCCTTACAAGGTAGACATCACTGGGGCCACTTTTCAGATGAGCAAACTGAGGCAGAGAGATTGAAGGATTTGCCAGTTGACACCAGAGCCTGTGACTCCACCTACCTCCCTCTGGGGCCTCTCTCACTTTAGCCACCAGCCAGTTCTTCTGCCAAGAATGGTTCCCACCTCTTCCCTACCTGGTAATCTCTGACTCATCTTTTAAACAACTGAGTAATTTGTGTCAGGACTTGGTCTTACTCTCTCGGTATGTCACTCTGCTTTCCTCTGTATGACTCCGTTCTGTCTCCTGGGGTCCTCTGAAGCTCCAGATTCATTTCCTCTCAGCCACAAGTCCACTGGAAAATAGAATTCCCTTTCCCTAACTCATCCTATAAAAAGAGTGGGCCTGACTTTCATTGGAACCCATGGCCATTGTTGAACCATTTACTGTGGTCAAAGGATGGATATATGGGTTAGCTTAGGCCAAGGTTACATGCATGCCTGGACCATACAGACTAAGGCAAAGGTCACATGCCATGCCCTAGGTCTGGCGGGGGGGGATGGGGGGCTGTCAGTCTCACCCAGACCATAAAGACTAGTTCAAGGGAGCAGAGGTTTCCCCAAGGAAAATGGGGAAGTTCTTACCAGAAGTGAGAGTGGATGCTGAGCATAAAAACAACAAATTCTCAAGATATACATCTCCATTCTAGACTACCATCCAACATTAGCCTGCCAGTATTTCTCACCTAGTTTCTAACCAACTCCCTGGCTTCAGCCTCCACATATTAACCATCCTCTGCACAGCTCTGAATCTTTCAACTTCCACTCAAAACAAAACCAAACCAAACAAACTCCAATGACTCCCTATTGTCCAGTCCATAAAATCCAAGCTCCTAGACCTGAAACTCAAGACCCACCCTGCTCTGACTTTGATAGAACTTTCCAGCCTCATTGCTTCTAGCTTCCCTTTCCCCACTGACCTGACATTTCAGCCAAACCAGCCTAGCTGCTGATCTTCTAATACATCTCATGTTTTCTCTCCTCTGAGCCGATAGCTCACCTGGAATGCTTGCCCTCTCCCTTTCTCCAAGACCCTGAAATCAAGCCCAGGTTGAGGGCCGCCACGGCCAGGAAGGCGCATATTCTGCTGAATCCACACTGACTCCAAGTCTCCAACCCAGTCTCTCCTCTGCCTCTCAATCCATCAGCGGGTCCACCTCAGCATCATTCTCATGGTGTGGCTTCTCTGTTGAGGAGAGTTTAAGCTCTTGTGAGCAGAGTTTTGTGAGCCCAAGAGCAGGCCTCCCAGATAATCAAGCCAGCCCCGCCATTGATCAGGACTCTTTCAATTGCAAGAAACCCATGTCAAACCTCTCTAACTACAAAAGGTCATTGGCTCAGCAGTAAGCACACACAGAACAGGGGTGCCAATATGGCTGGATTCTTTCTCTCTTTCTCCACCCCTCCCCTTCCCTTCTTGTCTTATTCTACTGTTCTTGACATGATGACCTCATTTCCTCCTATGGTAGCTTCTTATGCAGCTGGAGAAGGAGGCTTCTAGTGATTCCAGCTTACATCATCCTAAGAACTTGGGATCTCGGAGAATGGAAAACCATCTTCCGGAACACTTCAGGCAGCAAAATTCTGAGGAGGACATTGGCCTGGCTTCGGTCATAAGACCTTCCCAGAGCCAATCGGTCCCTGTGGCCTGAAGAATAGGGTTCTCTGACTGGCCAGGCCTGAGTCACGTGGCCATGGCAGGCTTTGCCCCCCCTTTAGAGCTACATGGAATAGACTTTCCCAGGAAAGAGTGCTGGTTGCCAGAAGACAAGGAGAAAGAGAAAAAGACAGTCGTAACCACAGAAGCCCCACAATACCCAGGCATGAGGACTGGTTCAAGAAGTGGAATATCCACTTAGTCGTTGCCGACAACGATGGCTGAAGAGATCTGGCTGGGGAGAACAGCGTAGCTCACGTTTGTTGAGCACCAGCATGCCGGGCACTATTCTAAGCACTTCGATGTATGAACTCACTTATTTCTCATGACAACCCTAGAAGTTAACAATCCTTGGTTCCATTTTACAGGTGAGAAAGGTGAGGCCCCAAACGGGTAAATCGCTTTGCCCAAGGTCCCCTAGCTAAGAAGTTGAGGGGCCAGGATTGAAACCTCAGGAGTGTAGTCCCAGAACCTATGCCCCCCGCCCCCCCACTGCACAGTGCCTTGGACAAGGGGAGCTTGGTGGTGGGCAGTGCACACCGTACATACAGGAGAGCCAGAGAACCCTGCGCCCACGTGGTTATAACCTCCAATCGGCCCAAATTTGTCTTCATTAAAATAGCCCAGGGGCCTGGCAGGCGGCTTCTGCCTGGCTCTGCCCCAAGGGAGGAAGGCGTGATATGACACCCCAGCCCTCACCAGCTCGCCTCGACTCCTCAGTCAGCTGAGGTTCTCCACCCCTGGGCACCCTGAGCTCCTCCACCAGTGATTGGTGCCACTGGGAGATGAGGCAGCAGAAGCCTGCAGGAGACAGGGGGCCATGGAAGCCTCCAGTGACAAGAGCAGAAACCAGAGCCCCAGGCCAGGCCAGCACTGGAGAGGAATGGGGAGGAGACAGACAGACAGACAGAAGGAGAAAGTGGGAGATACACAGGAAGAGAGCAAAGGCAGAAAGTAGGAGACAGAGATGGGGCCATGTCCTCCCTTGCCCTTCCCACAGGCACCCACCTGTCAACACATCTAACTCTCCTCTCCAGGGCTGAAAGCAAGAAGGGGAGGTGGGAAGACCTTGTCAATCAGCCAGGGGAAAGTCCTGCAGCTATATTTCTTCAGTTAAAATTCTCCTCAAGTCCCTGGTGCAGAGCAAGAGCCTCCAGAGGTGAAGTGAGTGAAGACAGATGCCCACTGGGGATGCCCCTCCCTCGACCCTACTTTGGGCCATGGGCCTGATGCGTAGAAAGCCCCAGGAACACCTCCTGGCCAGAGCTCCGGAAAGCAAGGTCCATGGCCACAGAGCCCTACGAAGGGGCCAAAGAAGGCAGCAGAACACAGGCCAGAGCCTGTCCATCTCCCCGCCACGGGATCTGAATTCTCTTCTGACCCCACATCACACAAGACCCCCGTTCTCTCAGGATATCTGATTCCTCTTGTGGAACACGAACTGGGGGTCTGGCTTTGTCCTCAACCAGCTGTGTGACCTTGGTTAACCTCTTCCCCTCCGAAGACCCCAGTCTGCCATCTTTGCAGTCCTTACCAACCTTCCAAGTCAATGGTGCTCTCACAAGGATGCTGCTCAGCAACCCCCAACTCTCCACCCCGCCCCTCTCCTGGAAGGCCCCCTATCCTGTCCAATTTCCCACCTCCTTCTAGCAAACCTTAGCTGTCCCATTGCCTCCAGGCCTTGCAAAGAGCTGAGCAACCATCCAGGTAAACTAAGATGACTGGAGGTGAGACAGAAAGTGAGAGTGTCTGACCTACCCCTACGGGAGAACACAGCGGCCCTTTGTTGCGGGGGGGGGGGGGCGGCGGCAGCCTGGCCTTTGGGCCGATGGTGGGGGTTTAAGACAGTGCATGATCCAAACAGCGGAGGCTTCCCCACCGCCTGATTCCGTAGACTAGGACTGATCTGCAAAAGATCAGTGGGGGATTAGAATTGCAGGTCAGAAACCCCTCCCCAGATCCCAAGAGACAGCCGAGAGGCCTGACAGGAGGCCAGGTGGGGAGGGAGGATGACCCGTGGGCACACTGGTCTCCTGCTAATGGGTGCCTGGGCGTTGGCAGCCAGGGAGGGCGCCGGGGAGCACCGCATCCCAGAACCGAAGCCCGCGCCAGATGTCAGCCGCGTGGCGCAGCGCCCCCCACCCGTCCCCGAAAACCAAAGGCGCCCCTTCCAGAGAGGGGAGAGGAGGGGGCCTCATCATTAATAGTGCTGGCGGCAAGGTAAAGCCCCCCGCCCGCTCCGGCGCACCCTCGCCCATAATTATGCCCGCGAGGCTTTCATCCCCACGCGCGCACGCCGCAAGTTTATTGTTGTATTTCGGCCTTTTGTTCAGTCTCCTGTGCCTTTTATGCGAGGGGAAGGGTGCTGAGGGGTCAAAGCATCCTCCCCCGGCTCCTCTCTCTGTCAGTCCTTTTAGAAAAACACCCAAAGCCATAATTTGTCTTAGAATTTCTTTTGAAACAGCTACAAGAAAGACTAGCGACTGCTCTCTCGCCTCTGTTTCTGATTCCAGCCATCCCTTTATGTGGCTTTCATTAGAGCCTCGGCCGCGCCTCTTTTGTGGGAGAGACTTGTGGGAACCCAGGCAGTTTCCCAGCCGCTGTGATGTTGCTAAAGATTAAAAAGGAGCTTTGAAGCTGTACCAGTTCTCTCTGAGCCCCCTCGGTACAGGGCCTCAGAAAGACCCAAGCCATCTGGCAAACCTGACAGAAAGACAAAATAAAGTGATGGAGACTGGCTCTTCAAAGCTGCAATGGCAGATTTGTTGATTTGGGCCTTATCTCTTCGTGCCAGGCCCTCAGAAGTCACCAGAACACCTAGGTCATCCCGGGCAGGCCTCACTGGAGCCGACGGAGGCTGCCAGGCCGAGGCTTGGAGACAGGGACCCTGGCAGCTCCCGTGGGGCTGAGGGCTGGGCCCACGGCCGCTGGAGGTGGGCCCCGGGAAACTCCACAGTCGGATCCGGAGCCGGGCCCTGGCCCCCGCCCGGTGTCCCATCTGAGGAGGGGCGCCTGACAGCAGCCAGACGGAGTCAGGCCGGGAAGCTGACATGAGGCTGTCCTGAGCAGGAGGGGAGTGGCAGGGAGATGAAAGGCCACTGCCCTAATTGCAAGCGACAGCCCGTTAGTAACGCCCTGGCAGCTTCCATATCAGAACCCGCTTCTCATGGCTTCCGGCCGCCCGCCAGGGGCCACTGGGAGGATCTCCTTTGGCTGACTGAGCCTGGGACAAGCAAAGATCCTGGAGGGACAGAACTAAAAGTGGCTCTGACCTGGTCCCGCCTTAACAGCCCACCTGACCCCTGTGTAACCCGGAGCCTGGTCTGCACCGGACCTCAGTTTGCCCTCCTGCAAAACAGACCGAGTCTACCCGCATGGGCCCTGGGTGGGAGCAGTGCCCAGAGCCAAAAGTTTTGGGTCACAGGCGCTCCTCTGGCCCACGTGAGAGCCTGGAGGCAATGCTTGCAGAGCCAGCAACACGACTAAAGAGACACACCCCACAAACTGAGTCTCAGTGCAGGAATCCGGGGGACCCCACCCCGCACACCTACTACTGACATGACCTCAGGCAAATGGCTTCCCTGTCCGTGCCTCAGCTGTCCTCGTGGTGAAGGTCAGGAGTCGGAATGCACCAGAGATATTCAGGTGCTGGGGAGGATTGGGGTTTCCATGAACATTCCTGAGGGGGCCAAGGAGAGGTCAAGAGGGAGCTGAGCAGGTACTCGTCCGGGTCCCCCGCCTCCCTCCAAACCGACCTTTCATCTGTTACACACATTGGACTTCAGGTAAAATCTCCAGGCTTTTTTTAAGGTTCTGCTGATTAAAACACACCTACAATTTAAAAGCCACAGGTCAAGAGGGCCTCGTCCCTCTTTCTGACCTCCTTGAATCTGTGATTCCCATCGGACCCCAATGAGCTCAACTAAGAGCTCAACTTCATTCTAGCCAGTCTTAGCAAAATGATGCGTTCACAAAGTCCGACCATCGATCAGCAACCAAGTATCTGTTGAAAACCTACTCTACATTCCCACCCAGGAGAATGTCGCAAACACCAGACCCAGAAATCTAAGGGATGGTCGCATTCACAGTGCATTTGATAAATCACCATCTGCTTTCTTTTTTTTTTTTTTAAGATTTTATTTATTTATTTGACAGACAGAGACACAGTGAGAGAGGGAACACAAGCAGGGGGAGTGGGAGAGGGAGAATCAGGCTTCCCACTGAGCAGGTAGCCCGATGCGGGGCTCGATCCCAGGACCCTGGGATCATGACCTGAGCCGAAGGCAGACGCGCAACAACTGAGCCACCCAGGCACCCCCACCATCTGCTTTCTAAGCCGGAGAGAGATGGCCACTGGTCACAGGCCTGGGGGACGATTCACCTACTCTCATCTTCCTCTGCCTCTTCCCTCTAGCCAGATGCAGGACCAGGGTCCCAGCTCCTCATGCACTGCCTGCCCCTTTCAGGGGAACCAAAGATGAAACTTCTCAGTTTCCTTTCCATCACAGCTGGCCCCAACCACCCTTCCTTCCTCCGAAGACCACAGTTGGCGCCAGGGTGGGAGGCTCACAGCAGAGATTTCCTGCCACCTTGGCAGCGAGGTGCCAACATGAGATTAGCCTTCCATCTGTATGTCTTCCCATAGAGAGGGAGGAAGCCCAGCTCCTGGAGAGGCAGGGCCACAGATAAGCACCTGTGGGAGTGGGCACCCTGCCCACCAAACCCTGAAGGGAGTCTTCCAGAGTAGTCCCTCCTTTCTCTACCTGGTGAACTCCTACTCATGCTTCAAAACCCTTCCCCAACATTGCTCCTTCCTTGAAGCCTTTCTGAGCTTCCCTCTCCCTCAGTTCATGTGCCGCTTCATCCACCTCTGTCTCAGGAAACTCTGACATTAAATGGCAATAATTTTTCCAGGAAGAGGACACACATCTGGAAATCAAAGGCTCTCAGTTCAAATCCCAGCTGTCTTTTCACCAGCTGTGAGACCTTGAACAGGTCACTTTTCCTCTCTGTGCCCCAATTTCCTCATTTATAAAGTAAAGAACATAGAACTTATCCTCCAGGGTTGTTCTGAGGAATTGATAAGGTGATACACGTGGAAGAGTCGAAAATCGTGTCCAACACATAGAGGCATGAAAAAGAAGTGAGTTTCATTCCTTCCCTCATAGAGTGTGAGCTGCTCAAGGGCAGGAACCAAGTCTTCATTCACTCCCTCATCCATTCATTCACCCATTCATTCACTTACTCATTCGGTCATCATCACCGAGCTTCTCTAGAGAAACAAGTCCCCTAGCCAGAGGCCGGGTTCTACCTCAGGTCACAAGATGGACACCATCCTGTGCCCATGCATCTCACAGCTGGTCTTCCTCACCCTTGTATCTGCAGTACCCACTTTGGCTGACACTGTCCTCACCCTTCCCACGTGGTTGGGCCAAAGGCAGGTCTGCTGAGTTCAGGCTGGGAGTTGCCCTCCCCGCCCAGGGTGGTCAGCAGACCTCTCTTCTGCAGCAGGTGTCTTCCACAGGCAGAGCCTTGTCAAACACTCCAGGAGAAAAGAAATGAAGAGATGCCATCCTCCCACTCTCAGGGATCTCCTGGTCTAATGGGAAGACACTCATCTCATCCCTGGGGAGTTTTCAGCCTGTTGGAAGAGACAGACATAGTTCTCAACCTTGGAAACTTCCAATTTGATGCGAAAGTCATAATTTCCTGATCTGGGGAACTTCCAGTCTGAGACCAGATAGCAGAGTCACATTTTCCCTGATACTGGTGGCTCTTAGTTTGCTGGGGGAGACACATTTATCTCTGATTGTGGAATTCCCAGTCTGATGGAGGAGACACATGGCTCTTGATCTTGGCCCAGTCTATCACTGACGGCAGTGGGGGGGTGGGGAGGTTGTTCCTGTCCCAGGAGGGCACCTCCTCTGATGGGAGAGACAGTCTGTGCCCTTAGATAGCTTGAGAGTCAGATAAAACAACATATATGGAAAAAAAGAGATCAATGTACAGTCCCTTTGAAAAACTAGCTGTGCAGTATCTCTGTTTGTCTGTAGACTCAGAAGTGATATTCCTGGTTCTGCAGACACACCATCCTAATCCACAGGGCTGGACACAAATGACAGAATCATCACCTTGCAAGCATCGAGCCAAGCCCCCTCATCAAAGAATCCAAGCCAGAGCTGGCCTGAGGCCCCCGTCGCTGGCATCTTGGCCAGCCTTGCCAAGGGAGGTTTTCTCACGATCAGGGACATCTGCGCTGGCCCGGCTCCCAGAGGCCACCGACATAAAAAGCGAGGGGCTCAGCGGAAACACCATCTGCACATCATAAAGCCGCTGGTGGTTCCCAGAGGCTGCCTCCAGCTGCGCATGCGCTGCCCGAGAAGAGCAAAAGAAGGCACCAAGTGACCAGAAGGGCAGGGGGAAGGACGGCCAAGAGCGGGGAGGCAGGCTGGAGTTCCTCCATCTAGCACCCTACGCCCGCCCTTTGGAAGTTCACGTCACCTGGTTTGTCTCCCCGCCACTGCCCGGGACCACGCGTTATGCCCATCCCTGAAGGTGACCTGTGACACGAGCGGTATGCTCGTGGTTATGCACTCAGATGCTCAGGTTGAACTGCCTGGATTCAAATCCTAGATCTACTCCATAGGTGAGTCCATGGACCTCACGGAGCCTCTTTTCATGCCTGAGCATCGGAGATGATAGTAACCACAGTCTTATCCTGAGTTTAGCGTCAGAACTAAAAGAAGTAATACATGTATTGAGCTGTACACTTAAGATTTGTGCGCCTGTTATACTGCAATAAAATCTTTTAATTATAAAAGAGGTAATAGGTGTCTCATGCCTGCTTTGCCTGACTTAAAGAAATGCTCCCTCTCGGGGCGCCTGGGTGGCTCCGTCGTTAAGCGTCTGCCTTCGGCTGGGGTCATGATCCCGGGGTCCTGGAATCGAGCCCCGCATCAGGCTCCTTGCTCAACGGGAAGCCTGCTTCTCCCTCTCCCACTCCCCCTGCTTGTGTTCCCTCTCTCCCTGTGTCTCTCTCTGTCAAATAAATAAAATCTTTAAAAAGAGAGAGAGAAAGAAAAGAAAAGAAAAAAGAAAAGAAATGCTCTGTCACTATTGGGTCTTATTATCTTCCCTCCCAGCCGCTGTCCCGAGGCTTCCGGAGCACGCACCTGTAAGGGGTGGAGCTGCAGAGGATATTTCATTGGCCGCTCTCCCCAAGGCCCCGCCCCCCAGCACCATGGCCACAGCTGATTGGACAAGCGTAGGACATGCCTCGAGGGAAGCTTATCTATTGGCAGACGAGCAGAGCTTGTCAGGTTCTCGGCGGAGCATTTGAACTGGGGGTCGAGCTGTCAGGTCGAGCGGATTGATGATCACATTTGGCCGCATAGAGCAGAGGAAGGAGGCAGAGAGGAGGAGAAAAAGATGGATGACTGAGAACAGTAGAGATGAGACACACAAAGTTCCTGCAAGACGGAAAGAGACGAGAGACGGGGAGGAGGGGTTCCCACGTGATCTCCCGGTAGACAAGGCTGTGTAGTACATCTCCTGACTTCGGAGCCTATGAGATGAGTCCGGCCAAGAAGCACAAACACGCAAACACACGCCACACGTGCACACCACATCCCACCCCACCAACATGCATGCACTCCTTTCTGCTTTTTCTTTACAATTCCCCGCCCACGTCTGAACGACTTCCAGAATGGTGAATCCCAAAGGGGACTAATTCTGTCGTGTGGCTGTAGGAGAAAAAAATAGGATTGCACAGAGAGATCTAATGGGGCATTTCATAAAGTGTCTGAACTGTGGTATGTGATTCTTAGAGCAAAACTTCATTAAAATCACATCACCTGGGGCGCCTGGGTGGCTCAGATGGTTAAGCGTCTGCCTTCGGCTCAGGTCATGATCCCAGGGTCCTGGGATCGAGTCCCGCATCGGGCTCCCGGCTCAGCGGGGAGCCTGCTTCTCTCTCTGACCCTCTCCCCTCTCATGCTATTTCTCTCTCTCTTGCTCTCTAAAAAATAAATAAAATCTTCAAAAAAAAAAAATCACATCACCTGCCATCTCTCAGCTCTCTCTCTCCTCTCCGTCAGCTCATTCTTTGAGGGTTTGCCCCTCAGGGCTAGCAAGACAGCTGCTAGCAGCTCCTAGAGCTGCATCTTCCCTTAACCATAGCCAACAGGAGGAGTCCTCGTGTCTTGGTTTGGGCTCCCACCTGAAGCAAACACTGAGACAAAGATTTGAGGACGAGTGGTTTACTGGGACGTGATCACAAGAAACACTGGTAGGGAATGGGGGATGTGAACCAGGGAAGGGAATGAAGCCAATAAAGGCTGTGTTATGGAGCCAGTTATCTCTGATCTCACCAGGGAGCTGTGAGAGACAGGGTCAGGCATGCACCCCAAAGAGAATCAGGACATTTATCCACCAGCCTCCATCAGCACTGGTTGAGGGCTGCTCCAGGATAGGGTCTAGGACTCCTCACATCTTGCACCGTAGGCACTTCACTTGCCTCACTTGGTCCCAGCCCTGGCTCCTTGGTGGCGCCGACCCCCTGACCTTCTGGCCTGCTGCATGCGTGAACACAGAGGACTCCAGCAGCCCGAGAGAGCCCTCAGGCAGAGTCCGGGACTGGCATTTGGAATCTCAGCCAGTGTTCATGGAAATGGCAAATGCCAAAGGGGCACAGACAGGAGCCGCTATACCAGCAAAGATCTCATGGTATCTCCAAGGTTCTGACTGGATCATGTTTGTCCCTGGACCTATTACTGAGACCAGAGGCATGTCCAATGCTAACCGAATTAGTCTGAAGTGCGGAGATGGTGGGGTGGTGGCATAAGGGGATGGAAAGGCGGCGTTCCCTCTGTACCCCATCTAAATGAATGACAGTGAACTGCAGCATCGCTCAGAAATAAGGTGAACAGATGCTGGGCACGAAGAAAAAACACACCAGTGACCACTCCTCATGCCCACCACGCTGCCAAATGAATTGGAAGGGGAGATGGTCGCCTTTGGCTTGTCCAAAGTCCTTCCAGCCAAACCTTTTAGCTGGCCACTTGCCCTTATCAGAGTATACATCGTTGATGGAGCACTGACTTTGCCAGACATTGTGCCAGGCTGAAAGGAGGCACACGTGAAAAGGTGTCGCTTCCATTCTCTGAGAGGTCACGGGCAAAGGTAGCCGTGGGAGGCAATGACATTGATTACTATTTCAACTATGATTCCATCAAGTCTGTTCACGAGATACCACTGATTGCAACACACATTTATTTTATGAACCATCAAGAAAAACTAAAAGCCACCAACTAAATTATGTTGTACCATAGATTGCAATTCATCCCAATTTCAGAAATGGGAAATGTTAAAAAAAAAAAAAGCCCACCTTAGAATTGATGCATTATGGTTATATTTTTATAGTTTAGTTTATAAAGGGTTTTTCATAGACATCATCCCACTGTTCACTACAAACCGTTGAGGGTAATATCACTGTTGTTTCCATTCCATGAAACTGTACTCAAAGAGGTCAAGTGACTTGCCCAAGGTCACTAAGCTACTAACTGGTCAAAGTGGAAGTCAACCCCAGGTCTTTCTGGTGGCAGAGCCATGACACTACCAAGCCTCCTGGCAAGCTTCTTTGACTCCTGATTCTTCTTTTTACAAAATGGAGACCCCCATCTCTCCCTCCTTCCTCCTCAAAACTGACAGGGAGCCCAACCAGCACCTTCCCTCTGCTCCCACCCACCCACATGCCCAAGCTTGAGATATTTCCAGTCCCAGGAACTCTCTTCCCTTCCAGGTAAGGCAGTCTTCCTTTGTGACCACGGGCACACGGTACAATTTCCCACTCACTACTGCCTCCCTTCAAGGGTCTTGCTGTGGTGAGCACTTGTCAAACCTGGGTCCCTGCCAAAGATTCTATTTCTGAGGAGCAAGGCCCTGGCCCCTTAGAACATCTTAAACTAGAATTATTGTACAGTGACTTATGTGGCCGTTTCCTCAATAAAGGCCAAAATGGCCACTGGCTGAGAAGCAGGGTTGGCTTTATGAGTCCAAGTCACCTCTGTATGCTCAGTTCCACCAAGTGCTCAGTTCCCAGAGCAGAGGCAGTGCTCAGTAAGTACTGAGTGAAGTGTGTGGGGGCATGGGTGTGGTATGTGGTGTGTACTCTGAAGTGCAACTAACAGAAATCCAGTTCAAAGTAGCCAAACTCAAAGAGGGAATTTATTTTCCCACTGGATTGAAAAGTGTAAGACGCTGATCATCCAGGAACTCCAGTACTGTCACCAGGATACTTCCTCTAGGTTCTGTTTTTTTCCACTTTGCCTTTATTCTCAGGCCCAAAGCTCTAGGCTGACATACTACCAGCTTATCATCCCCAGGAGAAACCTTTTCACCAAAACACCCCACCCAAGTCAAGCCTCAGCCACGTGTCCACCCGTGCACCAATCACTACATCAGGGGCTGTGATATTCTCATTGGCCAGGCCCCAGTCACATGTCTACCCCTGAGCCAATCACTGGCCTGGGCAGCTGTGATACTGCCATTGGCCGGTTTAGGTCACGTGCCCACTCCTGAACCACTCACTGGTCCTGGCAGATGTGATAC
Source organism: Leptonychotes weddellii (assembly GCF_054177405.1). Classification (NCBI taxonomy): domain Eukaryota; kingdom Metazoa; phylum Chordata; class Mammalia; order Carnivora; family Phocidae; genus Leptonychotes; species Leptonychotes weddellii. The sequence goes on from NC_138384.1 coordinate 30,178,917, forward strand.
CCTCATTGGCAGGCTTGGGTCTGGGGAGGAGGCTCTCCAGAGGGAACTAAGGGTACGGTTCTCTCAAAAAAGAGGGAAGTTGGTGCCAGATGGGCTTGAACAACCACTGAATACCGAGGCTTCTCTCTGCCTCTGTCCTGACTTGTCTCTTAGCTCTAGGCAACCTGAGAACCCTGTTGACCAGGAAGGGCAGCCGTGGGAACCTAGCAAAAGGGTAGGTCTGGGAAATATCACGGACCCGACGAGCAAAAGGCCAAAACTGGGATGGCTGGCGGGATCGAGGTAGAACAGGCAGGAGCCCAGGCCGGGTGGTCATTCTGCATAATTACCACCAGAGGGCAGCCTTGCATAGAGATGATGGTAAACAGGAGGTGGTCAGAGGGCTGCAGGTAGGTGACTCCTGCCTGTCCCAAACTGAGCATAGCAGATACCTACTGCTATCCTTACAGCCAAGCCTTATTGAGCCCTACCCTGTCCTCAGCACTTTCCATGCATCAACTTATATCATCAGTATGATGATTCAATCATAATATCAATCATATCATAATATCAATCATAATATCAATCATATCATCAATATGATAATTCATATCAGCAATGATATTGGTACATTTTTTATTCCATTTTATAGATGAGGAAACCGAAGCTTTGGAGAAGTAACGGGTCCAAGGCCATAGGGCTAGAAAGGGCCAACTTACGCAACTGTTCTACTAAACTCTGAGCCTCCTGAGGTCAGGGGCTCTTGTTCTCGTCTGAGACCCCCACAGACCTAACACAATCACTATTTGCTTAATGAATATCTCTGGAAGTGAGAGCATGGACTCAAGGGCTGTCCAGATATGCTGCATCTTGGAAGATAATTCTTAGAGCCTGTCCTGGCTCTGTTGTGGTAGAAACTCAGGGACCACAACACAGCAGCAGAAGAGAGTTTTAGATTTGCCATAGCTTGGCAACTCTGAAGTCTTGTACTGCAGGTCTTCCAGGAATGGCTGACTGTTCAGTTAGGAGAGAGAGGAAGAGTACATGTAATGTGAATTCATTCAGCAACCCCCACTGAGCCCCTATTGTGGGCTAAACACCATGCTAAGTTCTTTGAGGGAGCCAGAGGTAAGAGTAACACAACCCCTTACCCCTAGTCCCCTCTTGGGAGAAGAAATCAGTCTTGGCCAGAAAGAAGAACACAGAAGTAAGTCTTGCCTACCATAAGCGAGAACTTCAACCCTCTAATAAAAAATGTGTATGTACATGCTAAGTGCCAGGTGCAGATTTAGCAGTGAACAAAAAGAAAAATAGACACAGCTCTTGCCTTCATGAAGCTCTCAGTCTAATGGGGAGATTGATGATAAACAAATATGTCATTGTAAATGTGATGTTTAAAGGAAAAAGGAAAAGTATAAAGTGCTATGAAAGAAACTAAAAGGAGACTCATTTAAGCAGGGTTTAGGGAGTTACCTTTCTGAGGTGGTAAAAGATGAAAAGGAGCCAACCATATGAAGAGTGTGGGAAGAGCATTCCAGAGTAAGGGAACAAACAGCCTGTATGGAGGTCCTGCATGATAAAAGAGTATGGCATGTTCAAAGGACTAAAATTAGGAAAATTATTTCTGGAGTGTAATGAGTCAAAGTGAATCATGGTGCAAGATGAGTCAGAGAGGAGGGCCTGGGGCCAGGACAAAAGCTCAGGTTTTATCTGAGTGTGAAGGGACACCACCAAAGGGTTGTGAACAGGGCAAGAGAACAGTCTAAACTCATCTATGTTCGTAAAAGTCCCTCTGGTTGTCGTGGGGAGAGTGAATTGAGGGTGGGGCAGAGTGGAAGCTGGAAGACATGGCGGATCTTGGTAAGTCAATGTCAAGGGCACACAGATGAGTGGCTATTTCCTCCTAATGGGGGCATCTAGAAAGGCTTTGAGGAGGGGACTTTACCCCAAGCGAAAGCTGAACAGGCAGGGATGAAGGAGAAGGCTGCATCCACCACTCCAAGCTTTCCCTCCTGAAAAAAAAGGGAAACTTTTGTTTTTCCTTTTTCTGCCTCAGGAACCAGAAAGAGATGGCCATTCATCAATCAGCGCCTTCCAAATCACCTACATGTAGCGTTAAACAATTACAATTAAGTATCAGCAGTTTCCAAGTGTGAATAACTCAATGACATTGTAAAATTTGACATAAATAGATCTGGCTGAGCCTCACAAATTTTCCCCTGGAGCTAACAATGTCAGCAGTTCAAGTCTGATCCCTACTGGCCTCTGAAAGACAAGATCACAGCAGAGAAAGAAGCAGAAAGAGCTTCTCTGGTGGTATTTCCCCAAGCAAATGGGCACATTTGCCTCTTGGATGAGCAGGGCAAGAGTCAACCAGGCCAACCAGAATGTGATTAGTCAGAAAGAGTCTCTCTGCCAGCTCTTTATTGGTGACCAGTCTCATAAGGGGCAAGAGTTCACGTTTTGTGAAGCCTGTTCTGTTTGTTAAATACTGTGTGTTTTTATTCAACCAGGTATTGCCTGCCGGCCAAGTTTACACAGCAGTGTGCCTCTGGGCTCCATCCATCTCACAACGGTTACTAGTCCCCCCTTGTTGTACACATCCTTCTCTTATTGGCCCTCATAACTGAAGTCCCCTTAAGGCAGGTAGAGAGCTGAGTTTAGAAACTGTTTTTGTTTCTACTGAATTGCTTTGCCTACCCAGCATTCATTCTCCAATCCTGTGGTAACAGCATCTTACCGTTTCTTGGGGACCTCAACTTAGGCCACATGGTTTAGGTGGCACCAGCCCTCTACTCAAGCTCCAGGGCTAGATAAGAATTGGCTTGTCATTGAATTCTACCACTATCATAGCCAACCCCACCCCCACCCCACCCTTTCATGGTGATTGGTTCAGAGTGGGCATGAGATCTAAATTGGCTTGATCAAATAACCCCATGACTTTTTGCTAGAACACCGGGGAAAGAACCATTCTCTTTTCTCTGAAATAGATCTATGAGGATGTCAGCCTGGAGCTATTGGAGGCCATTGGAGCATGTCTCAAAATAGGACAAGTGCAGAGGAAGCAGAGCCAAAAGATAGAGAAAGCCTGAATCTCGTGACATCATTTGAACTCCTGGATGTAGCATTACATGAAGCTCAGTCTCATCAGAGGTGGCTTTCAGATACTACCAAACAAAAGTATTCTGACTATCACATGGAGGCTGAACAATACAAGAGTGAGAACCAGGCATCCTGAATTCTAGTGCTGTGCTCTTACCCTGTATTGTATTCCAGATGACTTTATCTAACTGCACACCCAAACTTGACTAATCTGTATGACTTTATATGGTTTACTAAGAGAAAGATATTTT
>NC_138384.1:30182748-30213182 GCF_054177405.1 Leptonychotes weddellii
GGAAAATAGTTTTTCCTGTACTGCTGAAGTTTCTTTTTGGTAAACAGTATCTTTCTAAAAGAAAAAGCATGAAGGAGAAATTGAGGTGTGTATATATCCTCAAATGACCAGCATTGTATTCGTGAATACTGTGTATCTTGCAATGAACAGTGTGGAAAGCTGTTCATTTTTCAATCTGAAGTAAAAATACTTTCAAGAACTTTTAGTTTGCCTGCTCATTTGTTTTTGTACATTTCATCTCTGTATTTACAGACTCCTGTCTTTTTTCTTCTTTTGAGTTCCAGTACTTTCTATAAAGATTTTGTGACTATATCAGAAATGTGTCATTTAAGTGTTACAGTCCATCCATACTCATGAGCCATAACCTTCCTTTGCTCGTACTTGTAGAAGGGGATCTTACAAATCTGCCTCGCTGTGGTGACATTTCTCTGGCAAACGTGTATTACGCGTACCTGGTTGGTGTCGAAGCTCCTTGAAAAGTCATAACAAAAACATTTCAGTGTTTATCTGGTTTTAGAAGTGCTGATAGTTTGTACTCGTGTCCATGCAAAACCTGAGTGCTTAAGTGTTGATGACAAAGGTACATGCATTTTCTCCCTCCGGTTTTAAGGTGTCCATTGAAGGTGCCTGGTTTTTAGTGTCTTTGTCTCGTTCGGAGATGTTGCACACGGTTTCCAAATCTCGCTTTGATTACTGGCTTTACATGTCGTTGCCCTCCAGGCTTCAACAGTTGATCATACTATATTTTTGTCCTAATTTCAGTGTGTTTTACCTTTATTTGCATTTTGTGCCGGTCATTAAAACTTGGGTCATTTGCTTTGGCTCCAGATATTCCTGGGTAAAGTCTTCACAGGGTAAAAGCCTGCGTGCTAGGGACAGTGTGACTAATTGTCTATTTTTTTTTTTCTCTGAAGTCTCGTACCTCCCAAGTGTTTTCTCATTCCCTCCCCCGTGTCATGGTAAGTGTGAGTTGTGTTTGTCTTAACCTGTGGACTAGTGTTTGGGGTTTCCAGAGCTGTAGGCGGGCCAGGAGAGAGGATGGCCACGGTGAACTGCGGGACCCTCTTGCTGCCACGTGCTCACTGCAAAGACCCCTCCATTTAGGTTAGGATGTAGTTATCAAGGTTGCTCTGTAGAAATCCCTAGAAATCACCGTTATCGGGGATTACCATTAAGTTGTGTTGATATTCTTACTGTTCATGGTTGCGTGTCCATTTTACTTCAGCGTTGACGTACACTTTGAAACCGATCCGTTCCTCCAATGAGAACATGCTGTTGATGTCTTAGTGTGCAGTCACTAACTGGGAATGTTGATAGGAGGTTGGTTGCTTCTCAATTAACTTTTCAGACACTAAGTGGTAACATATAAAAAAGACATCCCCAATTTTGCTCTGATAAATACTGAAGTGTTAAATTAATGATCAGAAGAGTTCATTCTCACCCATCCGTTCTTGCTCTCTGAGCTCATTCAACGGCTTCGGTTAGTGGAGAGCAACATTCTCATCAACTGTTTTGTGAGGAAAGCATTCCGTAAATGGCTCTATTGAGCTTAGTTGAGTAGAAAGTTCTATTTAATAGTCACTCTTTATTCTAGTTTTCATCAGTGACTTAATTCATCTAGTGAAATACTTAGAGAATGGTGTAGCATCACCATGGGAACAAAGATATGTAAGAGCAGTTCGTCGGAAGTGCTGTCTGTATCTTGCCTCGGCTTCTGAACCTCAAGAGTATCTTGTCAAAACATTAATGGGCGGAATCAACGTTAAAAGAACACATTTCAGTATGCTACTTGATATTTAACGTAACTAAGAAGTCAGATTTTACCATGGAAGTTAGTTGCATGGCTCGTAAAGGAGAAGCCCGTTTCTCTCCCATCTTCTTGTGAGCTGTTTTAACTTGACGCCTTGAGCAACTTTTTTTTTTTTTTTCCCATCAAAGATAATAACCAGCTGTGGAAATCAAATTGCTGACAGAATTATTCACCAGGAGAATTGCTTATAAACTCTGCTGATGTACTTGCTATCCAGAATTAAATATTTACTTAAGGGCAGTTTTTAGTTAATACACTGCTAATGTTTGTTTTACTCTAATGCAGGTTTTGTGATTTTTAAGTATTTGGCCTTTACGTTTTCTACTTAAGTATATGCCCTATTAAATGTAACCTAGTCCACAGTCTACTAGCCAGAAGGAGGTCACACTGTAGAAGAGACTGAACGAGAGAGAGAGAGAGAACGCATCCCCTTTGCTAGTTGTGAACTTGAGGTATCTCCCGGATTTACTGAGAGAAACGTTAGCCGTATCACTAAGAACAGATGATAACAGGAAATCTCTTAATTTGTATATTTCAGCGCAAGTGTTTATTAGTATTTGCACATCATTATCTTTGCATTTTAACGTAAGTCCCTGTGGTTCTGGACGGCCTTGTGTGCTTCTCATTGCGGCAGCTTCTGTGTGACTACAAGCCCGGGGCCCCACTAAGGAAATAGTCTGGATGAATTTGTTAGGAGTGTTGTTTTACCTTAAAGATGCTGGAGTAATGACAGATGATGAAGTATCACAAGCTGGCCATTACCAGACCCGTGGGGTGCGTGGGTTGGGGGAAACAGAGGCCCAGGAGAAGCATTATCTAAAGCCAGTAACTTGGTGAAGCTAACTTAGCCCTCCTCTCTTACGGATTGTAGTCAGCCGTCCCTTCTAAAGAGAGCGCAATTATTTATTGGTTATCAGCCAGATTTTTTTGAGTTTAAATTTATCTCGCCTTTCAACTTGGGTTCTGTGCAGTCCATGGCTGTGCCCTAAATCGTTTCATTATTACCTTTTATATTTGGTTGCAGTTTCTCATAGTATGTCTTTTTGTCCTTAAACTGAAATCTCCAAAATTTAAGATCCCTCTCTGATTTTTATATATTTAAATTTGAAGGAGTCACTTAAAAAAAAAAAAAAGTCTTTTGAAAGTCCTGTAATCCTAAAATAACCCAAAGACTTAATGATAAGTATCAGAATCTTCACTGTACTCATCACGAAAAAGCACTGTCTTACCGCACAGTGTGAATGGTGAATGTGTAGTTTCTGGATATAAAATGTGAATGGACGATTGAGAGAAACCTCGTTTAGTGGAATATACATAGATGTATATATTTAGAAGTTTGGCGAGCCAGTGTTTGTTTTTAATAACCTTTTCATTTATTTCCTTCTTTGATTAGCATTGCCTTCTGTGTTAAGAAATGTGGACTCCTGTGAGGTGCTGGAGGTTTGAATCATCTTGAAAGCTTTCCAATCTTGTCTAGTTACCGCTGCAGAGGCACTAAGGAATTTACCAGAAAAAGAGATTTGATTCAAATGATTTATGAAATCTCGACATTTCCTGAGGTCATATCCTGGGCACCAGTTACCAATACTATGAATGAATTGCACACCTGGAAGCTTTTTTTTTTTTTAAGCTAACGATTTCTTCAAAGATGTCAATTGTTTGCCTCGAAAATTTTATAAATTGCATTTCTACGCACATCTGCCCCCAGTGCTTACCACTGGGCTTATTATTCATAATCTGCAATTCAATAAAGGCTTTGTGCTTTCATTTATCTTCCAAAACCTCTGGTATGAGCCTTTATGTAAAACTTGAATGGCTATTTAAAAAATTACCGTGTACTTCTAAAGGCAGCCCTGTTTAGACCGATGAGAGGTTTTTCTGTACATAGATAGCATTTCTGTGCGTTTTTAGCCTTTTTAATGCCAGTTGCGGAGTGGGAGATGCTTTAAGATGCTCTTTTTTTCTCCTGCCCGGGGTCCTAGCCAAAGATAGCGATGGGCCTCTCCACAGGCACTGCAGACTGAAACCGGCCCCCTATAGAGTCTGGCATTCGCAAATGCCAACCCAGTTCTCTCCTTTGCTTTAATGCAAGGGGTTATGCTCGCTGCGCTAAGAAGTTGAAATACTTGACCATAGGTTTAGTGGAGCAACCCGTTACACAGCCTGTTACAGTAGAATAATGAAAATGTCTGGTTCTCCAAAGAACAGAGAAAGAAGCAGGGTTAATAACCAAGCGCATCCTGAGCATGTTTTCCTGAGGGAGGAGTGGCGGTCCCGGGACTTGGACCGATGGTGCTTGCCTGGCCCCCAGCTGATTGGCGGTGAAGAAAATCCTGGATAGTTTGCCTCAAGATCATCACAAGCTGATTGAGAGTTTATAGACAACTGGCTGTTAAAGCCAGCCTGCCCCTCCAGCCTGGTCTCTTCTGCTCACTTCTTGCATGTGGATTGGAAATGTTCTTTTAAAAAAAAAAAATATGTATGATCAAAATATCCTGTTAGCATCCCAGAAGTTTCTCAAACGGTAAATTAGAGAATGAACTGAATATACAGGACAATTTTGTCCATCTACCTAGACATGGTGAATTTACTTAATTTCTCAAACAATGTGTGAATGTACCATTGTGAAGAAATGTAAATAATATGTAAATATCTAAATGAAGGGATCTGGTTGCCCCTTACCCTCTCTCTTTTTTTTTTTTTTATTTTTATTTACCTATCTGAGACAGAGTGCACAAGCAGGGGGAGGGGCAGAGGGAGAGGGAGAAGCAGGCTACCCACGGAGCAGGGAGCCCGATGCAATGCGGGGCTGATCCCAGGACTCGATCATAACCCGAGCCCAAGGCAGGTGCCTAACCGACTGAGCCACCCAGGCGCCCCATGCCCTTTACCCTCTGATCCCACCTAGCTCCCCAGAGCTAACCACTTTCATATTTTGGGATGTAGCTGCCTAGATTTTTTTTTTAAATGCATTTACGTACATAACATATCTGCCCATACATAATGCCAGGTGGTCTTTTGCCCTTTTACCAAAATGGTATATTGTGGTATTCTGCAACTCCCCTCCCCTCTAGAGAGCTCGTGCCTTGTCAATACAGACACTGGTCTATTTCATTCCTTTTCATGATACAGACTTTTGTTTGCAAGTAGCTTTAGTAAATTAACATGTCAGACACCCCAAGGCCCTTATAAGCTGATAGATCTGTGAAATACCCAGTACTTGAGCTTACCTCAAACGGATTTTATTAAAGTATTGCTGTTCAATGGCACTTCTCCTGAACTGAGTTTTCTAGGAAAAAAAAAAATTTCCCCCAGTTTTATCTTCTTTTAGGTGAATTTTCATGAGTTGCTTTAAGAAGTTTCATCTTTGATACTTCTGCTAGGATTGAAATGTAAACGCAACATGGTCATCTGAAACTTTTTCGAAAACGTGGCCCTTGACAGAAGTGATTTTAAAAAGACAGTTATTGATCATTCTCCACCACCTGCCCCCTAAAACTGGGTATCTTAGTTTTACGATCCTTCCGTAACTGCAAGCAGCAACAACTAAAACTCTAAAAATGTTCTGTGTGTGAAAGGATGACTTGGATGGTGAGCAGAGAGAGGGAAATTTGGCCTGAAGAAGGAGCCAGTTATTTGGGTCAGAGAGAGCGGAGAGCTGCCTTGAAGTTTGTGGGGGAAATCTGGGAAAATTCTGTTGGAAAAAGAGGATGAAAAAGTGGCTGTGGGAAATTCCAGAGTGTCTGCCTACTCCTTAGGAACATAGTGATGGGTTTTTTTTTTTTTTTTTTTAGGAGATAATGTTCCTTGAAATCACTTTCTTAGGCTCTCATTATTTGATTGTAGAATTTCTGCTGTAATTTCTATTCATTAAGTGTCCAGAAAATTCTGTTACGAGATGTTCTATATTTACCAGGTCAGGTTTGACTTTTAAATTGGGAACATTTTCACTAAGTAAAACGTTTTATACTTTTTGTTTGTCTAAGAAACCATTTAAAAGATGCAAACCCATCCATGAAATAATCCATTTAGGAAATAAGCATAAATTTGTGTCTATGTGTGTGTGTGTGTTTCTAAAGCAAGTCACTGACTCCTATTTGAAAACATGGGATTAAAATGTTGAAGAGAAACCCGTTAGAAAAATGTCAAGGTTTAATGCCAACATTAACACGAAACGGGAGAGGGCTAAAAGTATCAGGTGGCCTGTTTAAGTGGTGTATCAGTTTTCAAAAGAGCTATTGCTCACCCCTGCATGAATGCAAACCATTTTTGTGCTTAAATCACCCAGCAGGTGTCTTCAGGAATGTGGCTTTGCACAAGGACTCAAAATAGTTGTAAGGTGCATTACATCATGCGTCTTTGTTTTTTAAAGTCCAATTCAAGGGGCGCCTGGGTGGCTCAGTCGTTAAGCGTCTGCCTTCGGCTCGGGTCATGATCCCGGGGTCCTGGGATCGAGCCCGCATCGGGCTCCCTGCTCAGCGGGAAGCCTGCTTCTCCCTCTCCCCCTGCTTGTGTTCCCGCTCTCGCTGTGTCTCTCTGTCAAATAAACAAATAAAATCTTAAAAAAAAAAAAAAAGTCCAATTCAAGAAAACGGTGCTCTCACATAAGTAGGCAAGACCTCTGTACATGAGCCCAGGAAGTAAGGGGCGGGGGCACACAGGAACAGGCTGTGGGGGAAGGGTATGCAAGGCTGCCAGGCAGGGCCGGCTGGGGGGCACCGCAGAGTTGGGCTGGGTCCTGCCAAGGAAGTGACGAGCAGGGCGTTGGGGCAGAGCCGCAGTTTTGTCATAAAGTCAAAGAGTTCTCAAAGTCTGTGCCCCACCCCTTCCCCCTGCTTTCTCCCTGTCCTGAGGCAGCCACTTCCAACTTTTGGTGGTTTTGGGCGGGTGGAGTGTTTACCCCGATGTCTCTAAATAATATACGTAATGCCATTTCTTTTTTTAGGATTTTTTTTTTTTTAAAGATTTTTCATTTTTTTAAGGTATCTCTATGCCCAGTGCAGGGCTCGAACACACAACCCCAACATCAAGAGTCACAGGCTTCGCCAACTGAGCCAGCCAGGCACCCCTCTAATGCCACTTTTTGATGTTCAGTTCTTGAAAATCAACGTTTGGGGGCGCCTGCCTGGCTTAGTTGGTGGAGCCTGCCACTCTTGACCTCGGGGTTGTGAGTTCGAGCCCTAGGTTGGGCGCAGGGATAACTTAAAACAATAGAGGTGCCTGGGTGGCTCAGTGGATTAGGAATCAGACTCGTGATCTTGGCTCAGGTCTTGATCTCAAGGTCGTGAGTTCAGGCCCCGCTTTGGGCTCCACGCTGGGTGTGGCGCCTACTTGAAAAAAAAAAATATGTTTTAACTTCTTACCACCCCTGAACTTCTGTGCCCCAGCCTCCCGATAGAATTATATGGAATTTTGTTTAGCACGATATTCAGCGTTTACATTATCGTGACTGTGTAGATGCTGCTCTTATCGGTTGAACTGTATAATAAAAAGATTCCTTTATTTTTCTGCATTTTTTAAAAAGATTTTTATTTATTTGTCAGAGAGAGAGAGAGCGTGTGTGCACAAGCAGGGAGAGCGGCAGGCCGAGGGAGAAGCCGACTCCCCGCTGAGCAGGGAGCCCGATGCGGGGCTCGATCCCCGGACCCTGAGATCATGACCTGAGCCGAAGGCAGACGCTTAACCAACTGAGCCACCCAGGTGCCCTGCACAAGTCTTTTTTTCATTTGCTTGTTTTCTGAAGGGTGTTTTGTTTCGTTAGTTTTCCATGTACTTTATTGTTTTTTATAATTTTATTTAAATTCAATTAATTAACACAGTGTATTATTAGTTTCCGAGGTAGAGGTCAGTGATTCATCAGTTGCAGAGAACACCCAGTGCTCATTCCATCACGTGCCCTCCTTCATGCCTGCCACCCAGTGACCCCATCCCCCACCATGCCATGTGTTTTAGTAACTCACCCTCACCGCTGCCACCTTCTAAGACTCTGCAAACGCTCAGGTGCTCAGGTAACCGATCACTGCCATCTTGCCAGGGGCGCCTCTCCTGCAGCTTCTGCCCAGCCGCGCCTGGTGCTCACGCACCACCCTGCTCTCCCTGCACGTCCGCCTGGTCCCCCACACTCGCCCCGGGGGGCAGCTCCTGTCCTCCCCATCCCCACGCTTCCCTCTTCTGTTGATAAGCTCCTCAGGGAGCAGTCCCAGGCGCTCCCTGGGAGACAAGGCACAGGCTGTAAACCTCTGAAACGGTCTGTTCTTCATTTATGCTCAAATGATAGTTTTGCTGGACACAGAATTCTGGGTTGGAGAACATTTTTCCTTCAGAATTTGAAAGCATTGCTTCATTGCTCCTCATGTTGTGAGAAAAGTTTGTTGTAACGTGTTTTTTTTTTCTTCTTGAAATTTTTCGGGTCTTCTTTTTGGTTCCCAACGTTCTGAAATGTCACTGTTATGGAAACTAGGTGGGTCTGTTTTCGCCTATTCTGCGGGGCCCTGGGTGGTATGGACCCTTTCCATCTGGCACCACATGTCCCGTATTCCTGGGAAATCTGGAATCCTTATTTTTGTTTTCCTCCCTTCTGTGTTCTCTGGACCCCACAGTGACTCAGATAGCGAGTCTCTTGGACTGATTCTCTAGTTTTCTTGTCTCTTCTACCCTCTTTTCCATCTCCGACTTTCTGTTCACCTTGATCTTCCAGCCCTTCTGTTGGTTTTTCATTTCTGCTATCACGTTTTTCATGTTGAGTTCTTTTCTGTCCTCAGATGTTCCTTGTTAAAAAACAGCATCCTGGGGCGCCTGGGTAGCTCAATTGGTTAAGCGACCACCTTCGGCTCAGGTCATGATCTCAAGGTCCTGGGATCGAGCCCCACGTTGGGCTCCCTGCTCAGTAGGGAGTCTGCGTCTCCCTCTCCCTCTGCCGCTCCCACTGCTTGTGCTCTCCTGCTCCAGATCTGGTTCTGTCAAATAGATAAAATCCTAAAAAAAAAAAACTTTATAAAAAAACAGTATCCTATTTGGTTTTGTGGTTGCAATATATTTTTTGAATCTTTGAAGATGTTAATGATAGTTAAGTTTCTGTCTGCCTGCCTAGTCTCTGTGACCTTCATTTTTCTGTTGTCTTGGACTCTCTCTTCGGGTTTAGAGGCCTTCCTCAGACTCCTGTTTTCTGGTTCCTGCACATGTGTAAGAGGTGGGCCCACCACGCTCTCAGAAAGCCCTGCCACTCACTGTGGCAGTCAGCAGCGTGGCTCCCTCAGCGTGGTCAGGCTTGATGGCAGGGAGGAGAGGATCTCTGGGACATGGCTCATGGGGTTTCCCAGAGAATTCCTCCAGCCTGGGGTAAAGACCTGGCTGCCCACATCCTGGGAGCTGAGGGGGAACAGTGGTGGCTTGGTGGGATGGGGACAGGGCATGTCTCTATTTCCCTGATAAATCTGCCTTTTCAATTTCTCTCTTTTTTCCTGCAGCTGGACTTGGTGTGGTCCAATCCAGACTCTGTATGTTCGCTTTTCCAGACAAAAACCCTGCAGACTCTGCTTGGGTGGGGAGGGGTGGCCGCTCAGCTGGGCAGTGGTGGTCAGGCGTGGGGAGAGATGGGCACTCTTAACTCCTTCTTAGATGTTCAAACTCCCTCCTTTAACTTAGCTCTCCCCTGCTGCTGGAGAGAGCTGGCCCCTCCACCCTCCGAGCCTTTGCGGCTTACCCGTGTAAATGGGATTGATTCTTAGCTTTCCTGGTGGCCAGTTCTTATATCTCCCGTCAGTACCACTGATCCACTTGCTTCCCACCTTCCACATCCATGTTGCTGTTTCTTCCTCTTATTTTCTCCATTCTTAGGGACCCTAAAATCCTTTGGTCGCTGTTCTAGTGGACTCATGGAGGCAGCAAATGTACATGATGGGTTCCGTCCACCATCTTTTCTGGCCAATTTTTTTTTCCAGTTTTATTGAGATATAATTGACATACGGCACTGTATAAGTTCAAGGTGTACAGCATAATGACTTGATCTGGCTAGTTTTTTTCTTAAAAGATTATTTACTTGAGAGAGAGAGAGAGCTTGAGGCGGGGGGAGGGGCAGAGGGAGAGACAGAATCTCAAGCAGATTCCAAACTGAGCACAGAGCCTGACGTGGGGCTCGACCTTATGGCCCCGAGATCATGACCTGAGCCAAAACTAAGGGCCGGGCACCCAACCAACTGAACCACCCAGGCACCCCAATCTAGCTAGTTTTCTTTCTTTTTTTTAAGATTTTATTTATTTGACAGAGAGAGTGAAAGAGCACAAGCAGGGGGAGCTGCAGAGGGAGAGGGAGAAGCAGGCTCCCCACTGAGCAGGGAGCCCAATGTGGGGCTTGATCCCAGGACCCTGAGATCATGACCTGAGCCGAAGGCAGACGCTTAACCGACTGAGCCACCCAGGCGCCCCCTGGCTAGTTTCCTAACATAAAATTGGATTGCCAGGGAGAAGGGTATAGAAAGTACATTTCAAGCCAAGTACAACTGAGCCTCAAGACTCAGTTATCTCAGGGAGCGGAGTGAAAAAGAGGATTCCCAATTCTTATCTTTGGATTGTTTCATTGTCTACTGTGACGTTCATAATCCCCTTCTAAAAGACCGTTAGCTGCATAGATCCACAGGTCCTCACTGAGCATCTGTCTGTGATAAGCACTACGGAAGGAAACTCCTTTCTTAGGGGTAAGCAACAAGGACCATCTGGCTGGGAAGGCCCCCACTGCTCCATGTAGTGATGAGTGAGAAGTTGAACCAGGACTGAAACGATAAGCACCAATCTTGGGAAAGTTGCTCGCTGTCCCGCTTGGCTGATGCCTGCCACAGAGAAGGGCTGGGTTTGCCGAAATGAGTGACTCACAGCTTCTGTCCTAGTGACTTATTTTCTGTTTTTAAATCTTCTGTCTGCACAAGTGCAACTTGGGCTGCCACCGAAAATCATTCAGGCAACAAATGCTGATGGTTCTCGAGCCGTGCTGCACGGCTCCCCTGGGGCAGTTAATGAGGGACTGACTCTTCAGGCAAATGTGCTCTGGAGTTTTCCATGTCCGTGTCCACTCAGTGTGGACATTTGGAGACTCCCCCCTTCACCTGGACAGAGACATTCAACTTTTAACTACAGCTCTGCAGTGTGGATTTGATTTCCTATGCAGACCTCTCTGCTCCAAAATTACTAAAAAATGTTTTTTACAAGTTTTATGCAGAGGTCTTTAATCTTATTTTTTTTTCTTATTGTTTTAGTATGGTGTATGAGGTGGTACAGGCTAGTTTCTCCTCAAATGGTAGCCAATTCATCCAACACTTAGATACTGAAGAAACCATTCCTTTTCCTTTCTGATTTCAAGTGCCATCCTTGTCACTAAATAAACACACCTGGCTTTTTTAACAATGCGTATTTGCAGACCCCCTCCCCCAGGGATCAGAATCCCCGGGAGAGGGACTCTAACCGTCTCTGGAAATCAGTGCTTTGGAGCCTTGCTACCGGGGGGCGCTGGCCTCAGGGCCGGGAGCACTCGCACCTCTGGGGAGCTTGGTGGAAGTTAAAATTCTCCGTAGCCGGACCGACCTGCTGAATCAGACTCCAAGGGGGGCCCAGCGGTGTGTGTTTCCACCAGGCCTCTGGGCCGTTCTGACTTTGGCTCCAGTCTGCCAGTCATTCGCTGAGGGCAGCGTGCAGGGGGCATCGTGAGCTAGCTGGCCACAGCGCAGATGTGGGGCTGCCTTGGCCATTAGTGGGAAGTTCACGGCTCGCACTGATGCAAGCATTGTGTTGAACTCACTTTCCCCAGCTCCGTTTTCCTGTCTGCTGTCAGGAGAGCTGGTCATAGAATTACGAAAAGATGACACACACACCACAGGGTGGGAAGTCACAGCATCGCGCCCTAAACCCCGCCGCCCCCATACCCCGCAAAGGGGCTGAGGGCTCCCAGCACCGTGCTTGAAGAGGCGGAAGGGACAGGCCTGAGCGTGAGCCCCAGCAGGTCCATCCCCCGCCCAGGGCTCACCCCTCACTCTCTTCAGGCTTGCCCTTGGCAGCCAGGACACCCCAGCCTGGAGCTGAGACGCTCACTGGTCTTGAGGCCTGGGGCAAACTCACTTCCTGGCTTCTGCTCAGGGGCGGAGCTGCAGGGTGGGCGGGGCCAGGTGCAGACGCCGGCTGATGAGGATTAGGTGTGCCCACTCTCTTGCCCGCTGCTGGGATGCCCATTTCCTGCGCAGGGAAGTCCCAGGCCCTCCGATCTTCCCCTGTGAGCCCTCGGGATGCAGCAGCGACCTCACCAGGGTAGCAGCCCAGCTCCGGCCCACAGGGCCAGGTGCCACCATCTGGATGCCGGGAGGCGGTGGGAACTGGATTTGGGGAATCAGGGCGGGCTTGCTGCACGAAAGGGTTAGCAGTCTCAGCTGGGACCTCCCTCCCACCCACCATCTGGGATGGAAGATCAGATTTTCACCTTCCAGCACTCCGCCATCTGATTCCTCAGCATAGTTCCAAAGTGGGTGTCCACTGGGCTGGGTTCGAGGCCTACTGCGGGGTCAAGGCGCAAAGACCCAGACCCTGGGTGTCTCTTCCCTGGAGGGTAACCTAATGCGCCTGGCTCCGGGTGCCGTCACAGGGCTCCAAGTAGATCGGCGTCTCTCCAACCTGCTTGTCATCGGATCACCTGCGCTTGATAAACTGCACGTTCTCAGCAATCTTTCCTGCGGAACTCGGGCGAGGGACTCCGAGGTCGGGGCGGGAGAAATGGGCCTAACAGCTGCCCACGTGACCCCTCTCAGCAAAGCCATTATTCCATAATGGGTGTCAGTGCAGTTTGGACAGGTGGACTCATGAAGGTCTCAGTTAAACGCTCTGCTGGTCGCCTCCTTTGGCCCTCCCAGCTGTGACTCAGGAGTGCTTTCTTGCTCACCCAGCCTGGGTGCCTCGGAAACAGGGCAGATGTTTTTGCTGCCAACACCGCGGCCCCACCCTGGGCTGTAGGCAGCAGTGAGTGGGGTCACGATGGGGTTAGACACCTACTTTCTGACAATACCTTCTTTCTTAGGCCTGCTTTATCTTCCTCGTGTCTGTGAGCACGGTGCTCGGGGCGGCTCCCATCTCCGGACGCCCCGGGAGTTTAAGGCCGGGGAGAGGCAGAAAGTTTCCACCTAAGCTTCCTTCATCTTGGCAGGAGTGCATTAGCCCGAAGTCTACAGTTCCTTCTAGAAAAGGGCGTTCCTGGAAGGGGGTGGTGGTGAACTGGAGCAGAAACAGCTGAAAGAGTTTGCTAGAAAGTGTTTCCCTCTGGGGGTGGAGCAGCACCCCGTGCGTCCACACACGTGCGTGACTTTGAGAACAAATACTTCGGTATTCTGGGGACACGTTTGGTCTCCTGCTCCCGTTCTCAGGGGGCCCGGGGCGCGGGCGGTGGTCGTTCTCGGCACCGCGGGTGGAAATGCAGCCGGGCGGGGGCGGGCGGCGCCTGAAGGCGGACGGGGCGTCGGGCCCCCGCCGCGGCCAGGCTCGGGGCTCGGGCGGCCAGCGGGGGGCGCCTGCGGCCGCTCCGCCGCCCCCGCCCGCACTGCAGGATCCCGCCCGCGGCCGGCGGCGCGGCCACTCGGGCGGCGGCGGCGGCGGCGGCCGGAGCGCCCGCGGGAGCGGCGGCGGCAGGTGAGCGCGGCGGCGGCGACCCCGAGTGGCAGCGCGCGCCGCCGTTCGCGTCCCCGGCCCCCCTCCCCGCGTCGTGGGGGGTTGTCGCGCGGGGTGTCTGCGCGCTCCTCGCCGGGCGGAGCCCCGGTGGGTGTGGGGCCGGCTCCCGGGAAGGGCGCGGAGTTGGGATGCCGGGCCGAGCGGCCACCGCTCCCCGCGCTCTGCTCCTCCTGCGAGGTTTGGGGGGGGGGTCTTCTGGGATGCTCCCTCCCTGGGTCCTCTGCCCCCCTCCCCCCGGCCCTCGCCCGGGGCCGCGGGAGAGCCTCGCAGACAGAGCCCCCGCCGGCAGGAGCTGCGGCGCAGCCCCACTTTCCGGAGGGCAAGACTGAGACCTGCGGGAGGGACGCGGCTCTGTGCCCTCCCCCGCCTGCACCCCGGGCCGGTGGCCTGCGGACCAACGCTGTTAAGCTTGTTGGCCTGTGATGGTCCAGAGGGGCTGGCTGGTTCGGTTTCCCAGACTTGGACAAGGGGGCCAGTAGATGTATTGCAAGTAACAATAATACCTCAAGGGGAGAAGGCTCAGTGAGGGCCGGACCAGGGGTTGGGGTTGGAGGCAGTCCAACCACAGCCCGGGCTGAGCAGGACCCCTCGCCGGTTGCGGGAGAGGGGGATGGGAGAGAGAGCAAGGCGCTGGCCCCTGACTTAGATCCCCACGGGGCGAAACCTGAAACCTAACCCTTATACCTGAAGGAAACGGGTAATGGTCGTTGTAGCCGACCCTGGTTGGCCGAGAGATGCTGGAGCCTTTCTCGGTGGGGTTTGAAGGTTTCTATCTTGGGTCCCCTCCCTCAGAGGCCAAGAACTCATGTTCTTTCTGAGTCCCAGAGTCAATGCTGGAAATGAGAGTTTAGGGCCCGTTACTAGAATTGGAGCCTTTCAGGCGGGGAGCACAGTTGCCCCGGGTGGTGGGGCCGTGCCCAGAACGGCCGGACCCAGACCAGCCCCCGGCGTGCTGAAGCGCCCTCAGACCTGGTCCAGAGTGATGCTCAACTGGGGTGTGAATGGATGGCCACAGGCCTGCACTGGTCTCAGGGCACGAGGCTGGGGGGCTCGGCAGGCAGGGCTTTGGGGCTCTGTTAGGCCCTGCTTTGACACATGGGCAGCTGCTCTCATAGTAGCAGGGAGCTTGTCTGGTGTAGACCCCGGGTGTAGCAAGGAGTCCCACAGGAGTGGCCTGCTGCGCCAGGGGGAGCCGGGGTGGGCCGCTGCCTCCCCCAGGGTTCAATGTTCAGGATCTTCACATGCGGGGTCCTCTTCCCTCGGCTCTTGACGCTCTTAGGCGTCAGAGAGAGGTTGCTCTTGGGCCTTTTATGGCGGGTGGTGGGGGGGGGCAGGGAGAGGTGGGAGCCCTCTGATTTCTGAGGCCAGATGGCTTACGAAGCCGCGGCACATCCCTTAGATCTTTTGATCCTGTGATTTAGGGCTGGAATGGCCAGCCCCATCTATAGGTGGGAAAGCTGAGGTCTTCAAAGGTCTCGTGACAAGGTAGACCTGGAGCTGGGACTAGGGCCTGGCCTCTTGGTCTTCCCGTCCTATTCTGGCATGGTTCTGGGGAAGTCTGTTTGAGTACACATTGGGAGCCGGACCCCACCCCAACAGGCCGAGTCAAGTGGACCCCTTAAACCCCCCACCAAGGGCACAACACATTGCCTGCTCACCTCTCCTTTCCTCCGGCTCCTCATTTTCCCCGAGGATGCGCTGGGGCTTTGCTGCTGACCTCCACCTCTTGGATCCTTTTCCTCTGTACCTGGGCTCACAGGCATGGCTGATGGGGCAGAGGGGCTTATGCTGACTCTGTGGCTGACTCCAGCAAGGGAGCCTTGAGTGGCCAGCCTCAGCAGGGGGCACAGAGACGAGTTAGGCATGCTCCCTGCCCTCCTGAGTCCGCTAGCCCACTGGGGAGACTAAGTGCACCTTGACCCCAAACACCTCTGTAGGGAGAGCCTCACACAGCAGGGCAGGCCCGTCCTGCACCCGGGACACTGGAGAAGGACGGACAGGGAGAGGTCTGCATTGGGACATCTTCGGGGGAGTCTGGTGATCGATCTTTTTCTTCTTCATTCATGCTTGTTGTATTTTCAAAATTGTCTCAAAGGAAGAAAAGCAAAACTCTGGAAAACTTTCAAGAGAACTTCTGCCTCTGAAGCTCGGACCGGGGTTTGTGGGTCTGGTCTGGGGACAGATGTAAACTTCTGAATTTAATCGGGTGTCCAAGGGGAAGGTCCCAGGATTTTGAAATATTTCAGCACAGATTAGCCTTAAAGCCAACAGAACAGCCTGGAACTCAAGCAGAAGACAACATCCTAATTGGTCTGTTGCAGACCTTCCTGGGATCTGGTGTGAGTCTGAGGGGAGCTGTGACTCACGACCAGCCCAGCGGCTGGAGAGACTTGTCACGGGGGCTGGCTGGCAGGGGGATGGGGGCTGGGGGTGACGGTAGCCTCCAGGTCCTGAGCCACACCCATTTAGGAACCAGAGAGAGTGGTTTCCTAAGCTGATGCGTGGCCTGGGTTAGAACTGGGGAGAGGGGCCCCCAGCCCAGAGAGCAGTTGATGACTCCACATCCCGGAGGGTCCTCACTGAGGAAGCCAAGTACGTGGGATCAGCCCACAGGCTCCTTCTCCTCTCTGAGTAGCACAGGCTGCATGACCCCTCGAGTCCTGCGTCTTTTCTGCTCCCTGCACAGAGAACTCCATTCCTACCTCCCAGCCCTCGTGTTTGCTGTTCCTTCTTCCTGTAAACCCTTCCCTCCCGTGCAACCCCATCAGGTGTCTTAGAAAGTGCTCTGCCCCCCTCTTGGACAGCTGACCTCAGGGGTCGCATTCGGTGCTGGTGGACTGTGGGTCAGGGACCTGGCCTGGGGGCCCTTTTGACCTCAGGCTTTGGTTCTGGGGCTTTAGCCTTCGTCTGCGTTTTGGACATGGACACTTGAGCCTGAATTGTCACTTTAAGAGGGGGGTAAAAGGCAGGCAGGAGCCGTGGTTCCCTCCCACCCTCAGCCCTCCACCGCCCTCTCTGTCTCCCAGCTTATTATAGAGGGGGCTAAATGGAGCCCCGCGGGCTGGGGTGGTGGGCATTGGGCCAGGGCCATTGCCAGGTGCACGGAGCCGGCAGCAGGAGGCCACTCCTTCAGCTAATGACCACCTGCTGAGTGAGGTGGCTGGGAGTAGTCTGGCTGTTTGCAGAGGGTACCACAGTTTCCAGCTATTAACAGCAAAGGCTATTATTTGCAAGGTCTTACGCCTGGCAGACAAGAACACAGCCTCTGGAGGGGGCCTCTTGGGCTTGAGTCTCAGCTCAACATTTCCTAGCTGTGTGACTTATGGCAAGTGCTTCAACCTCTCTGAGCTTGTTTCTCATCTATGAAATGGAGGCAGTAAGAATACTTCTCTCAAAGGCTGAGGAACGGTTCCAGATTAACGTTGACCAAGGGGACAGGACAAACCAAACTCAGTATGTGAACCCAGGCTGGAAAAAAAAACATCGTGTACAGGACATTATTGGGCCAGTTGACGACATTGAATATGCACTGTAGATAAAAGCATTGTATCAATGTTAAATGACCTGATAACTATTTGTAGGGGTCCTTGTCCTTAGGAAACATGCACTGAAGTATTTAGGGGTAGAGGGGCACAGTGTAAACAATCTCCTTTCAAATATTGCAGAGAGACCCATATATAGACAGATCTTAAAGTGAGGCCAAACAGCACAAATAGGCAAATCTGCATAAAAAGTGTAGGGGAATTCTTTGTGTTTTTCTTGTAACTTTTCTAGAAGTTTTAAATTATTTCAAAATACAAAGTTAAAAAATGCCTACTGGTCAGAATGAAAGGACCTTCATTCACGTTACTTAGAATGGTGCCTGGCATTCACTGTGTTCACTGTTGCTTTTTATTATCATTAGTCGGGGCAAAGTGTAGCTTATTGTCACAGTAACTTGTGTTATTTTTTCCACTTTATAGATGACACACTTGAAGTCCAGAGAGGTTGCTCCGGGTCTCACAGCAGTAAGTCCAGAGCACTGATAGGAGAACAGCTTACAGTTTCTTTTGGATTCGTTGCCAGAATCTGAAACTATGAGATTCTACACGAAAACCCAGATTTCCAGCTATATGCCTCGTCATACCCCAGTCCTTCCTCAGTCCTGCCCGCAGCCCTAAGCAGTGTGCCTGGGTCTTCCAAAGGGATGCAGAATGGCTGACCGCCTCCCCCCACCCCTGGCCCAGTGACTAGAGTGTTGGAGTAGCTCACTGAAGGGTCCCCAGGTTGCAGTCTTAATCTGGCTTTGGTGTGTGCAGGGAGGTAGTTATCCCCTCTGAGCCTCTGGGTCTTCCTCTGTAAAATGGGGTTATACCCCCTTCCTGGAGGGTGATCAGAAGGACTCAAGGGCTCAGCATGTCAGCCTTGAGCAGGGTGGACTTCTGCATGTGTGGCCATGAGGACTGTTCATCCCAGTGCCTGGCCTCGGATACCCCTGGGTCCCCACCAGCCTGGGTACAGGGTCAGGAGGTGCCCGAGAGCAAAGGTCGGAAATGGGCCTGGTTGTCCACAGGGGGGTGGGGGAGGGCAAGGCTGGGCAGACACTGTTTCCATGGCTTTGTGGGTGTGCCTTACGGTCCCCATCTCACAGAGGAGGGAGCAGGCTCCACGGGGATGGCGGGAGGAGTGCACTTGGTGGGTCTCCCCCACAGATGGGGAAACTGAGGCTCAGAGAAGCGATGTGAACTTTAGAGGCTGCTTCTGCTTCCTCGGCCAAGGCTCTCATTACGGTCCCAGGAGAAGGACAAAGGCAGCTCATAGCTTCCTTTTAAGTGGCTTGAATTTTTTATGTTAATTACAGAAAAAAAAATCACATTTATTATTAAAAAATCAGAAAACTCAAGCAATAAAGTGAGGACAAAAATCAGAATCTGTACTCTTTGAAGTAACCCATTAATATACGGGTGTATATCCCTCCAGAGGGCTTTTTTTTTTTTTTTTAAAGGATAAGAAAACAAATTGCTCACGACAAATGTTTTTCTTGTCCTCTAAGGGAAGTTCCCCCAGCCCAGCGTGCCCCCCACGCTTTGGGAGTGCGTCGTCGGGGATCTCAGACACACCAGGCTGGCCCGGCCTCCGGGGCGCGAGCAGCCCTGGCGGATTTCTTGGTGCCCTATTGCTGGACATGTAGGTTGTTGCTGGTATTTTTGCGGTTGGAGCGTTCCTCTGAGGAGCGGGCAGCAAAGAGTTTGCACACACTGGGGATTCTTTGTGTAGCGTAAATTAGGAGGGGGGGCACCCCCACCCCACCCCCACCCTACCCCCGGCCAATGCAGGTTTGAGGTAGGCGTCTGGGGCCGCGGAGGGCGCTCGGCCCCCCGGGGAAGGGGAAACTGCTTTGTGGTCAGCGGATGAGACAGGGAGGGGCTCCCACGAGGGCTTTGCAGGGAGAGGGGTTAATTGTCGCTCCCTGGCTGGTCCTGGAATCCTTGCAGCTCCTGTGCGGGCGGTGGGTGGAGGCCGAGGCCACGGAGGAGGAGTGCCTCTGCCCGGCGAGTGGGTGGTGGGGGAGCCTGGGACCCTGCAGGTCCCCCGTGCTTCCTGCACAGGGGCCTGGGGTTCAGGTTGGGAGCTCATCCCGCGTGGTCTGGGGGCTGGGCCCGGAGCAGGATTGAGTCTGGTTTTGTGGTTTTGTCGTTAGGTTCTAGCTCTGGGACCCGGGGTGAGTGGCCTTCCCTCCCAGGGCGGCACATTTCCCATCGGTGGGAAGGGGCTTACCACGACCCCTTCACTGCTGAGACTTGAATAAGACGAGGTGCCAGAGTTCTTCCAGGGACCGGGTCTCAGCTTCACTAGGGAAGGATTACAGGGATATGGGGGAGGGCAGATGAACTTGACTGCAGCTGTGTACCCATCCCTGAGCGGCCACCCTGGAGTCCTCCCTCCTCCCGCATGCTTTCCCCTCCTGACTGATCACTTCATCTGGACAAATTGTAGTATATATTACTGCAAGATAAGGACTAACCCCCCCGCCCCGCCAGGATTATTACCACACCTGAAACCTAACCATGTTCTCTCTGATTGTAGCTGTCCATGCAGAGTTCAAATTTCCAATCATTCCATACACATCAAATATGTATCTATTTTAGTTTTTTTTTAAAATGTGGGTCCAAATAAGATTGCATGACAAGATTGATAGTCATCCACTCTCTCCCTGGTGCCGTGTTTTTTTGTTTTTAGAGATTTTATTTATTTGAAAGAGTGAGAGAGCACAAGTTGGGGGGATGGCAGAGGGAGAGGGAGAAGCAGGCTCCCCGCTGAGCAGGGAGCCTGATGTGGGACTCGATCCCAGAACCCTGGGATCATGACCTGAGCCCAAAGCAGACACTTGACCGGCTGAGCCCCCCAGGTGCCCCATTTTGGGGGTTTTTGGAAGCCAGATCCCTTTTCCTACAGTAGAGCCTCCTATCATGTGTAACACATTCCTTACCCCGTGAACCTCCTATGAATCGGGAGGGGTATCGGGAGGCTTGATCTCATGCAGTTTGCTGGAGACGGAGACATGCTTGCGGGCTCCTACTGGGAGGTTGGCATTGTCTGCTCGCACCTCTTGTGTGATGCCTGAGGCCGCCGATGCTCAGCGGCTTTAACGTCGTAGCATTTTTAATTATACACGCTTCCATTTTCACCTGGTGCTGAGTTTGGCACTGTGGGCGAACTTCGTCTCCGGACGTTGTTTTTTCTGATTCTTGTTTTTTTCTTCATGGTAGTTTTACCTGGTGTCTCTTAATAACACGGGTAGTTAATTTTTTTAGAGAAAACTGGAAAATAGTCATAAATAAGAAGATAGGTATGAAAATAAAACCATTAAATTCTGCCAACTTAGTGGTAACTCCTAAGATTTGGGTACATCCTTCTAGATTCTTTTTTTTTTTTTAAGATTTTTTATTTATTTGAGAGAGAGCACGAGCAGGGGAAGGGGCAGAAGGAGAGGGAGAAGCAGACTCTCTGCTTAGTGTGGAGCCCATCCTGGGGCTCAGTCCCAGGACCCTGGGATCATGACCTGAGCCAGAGGCAGATGCTTAACCGACTGAGCCACTCAGGAGGCCCTAGATTTTCACACATCTGTGATATTGTTAAATGAAAGAGAGCTGGCTCTCTGCACACAGGTCTGTGGCTGCCATTTTCATGGCGTGGCATCATGGGGGTGACCCCCTTCCTTGGCTCTGTGGGGCGGAGCGTGGCCTTCCTCCCTGCCCCTCAACCGTTCACACGGCAGCTGGGTGTGGGGAAGGACAGGCGGCTGCTGGTGCGGCCCAGCTGCCAAGTTTTTCAAAGGAAATGAGGACTTTTGGTTGGCAGGGCAGTAGCTTTCACATCTGTTCTTTTAGGATTCTCTGCTGTTACTCAACACCCTGTGACCCTGGCTGCCCCCTTCCTCCTCCAAAGTCCCGTCTCCTGGGCCTGGCAGAGGCCCGGGCCGTCTGGGTCATGGGAGCCAGCCCCCTGCCCTCCGGGGCGCCAGCGTACCACCCACATGATGCAGGGCTGGTCCTCTCCCCTTGTTCTGGCTTTGGACCTGTGACAGGCGGCGGATTTCTGCAGAGCTGGGGCCGCCGTACAGAGGAGCCGAGTTTCATAGCTAAGATGCTGTTTACTTAGCACATGTGTTTATTTGGAGTGGCTTTGAGGCTCGCCCCAAGCCGCCCCTTAGGACCACCACTGATCAGGAGTTAGGAGGCCCTCATTCCATCCTGTCACTTGTAACCCATTGCCTGACCTCAGCCAGCCCCTTCTCCTCTGGAATCCCGTTTTCTGCCTGTGGAGTGAAGGAGGGAGCCAGAGCGTGTCCGTATGTCCCCAGGCTGGGAAAGCAGGGGATCCCGGCACACCCCTGAGCCCACAGCCAGGAGGAGATGGAGGCAGAGGGGCCGGAGGTGAGTTGGTGCGTTGGAATACACCCACCCCCCGCCCAGTGTGAAAAATCAGCCCGGGAGGAAAGTGACAGGGCCCCCTCCGCTGGGGTCTCTCTGCAGCCGTCCTGACCACGACGAGCCTGGAAGAGCTGGGGCCAGCGGACCGGACGCCAGCGCTGAGGCGAGAATCTGAGCGCAGGTCTGTGAGGCGGAAATGTCACCGAGGGCCCCTGGACGGCCTGGTGTGGGGGTGGGGGCGGTCTCCCGAAGAGAAGAGGCGATCCTGGCTCCCTCCGGAGCAGGCCAGGGCTGCGGTGGCAAGAGGGAGTCCAGCTGCCAGGGACCGGGGCTGTGGGCGCTGCTCCCGGGGACGCCGGGGACACAGGGATCACAGGGCCCGCGGCTCCCAGGCACGGGGCTGCCTGAGTGTCCCCACAGCATGCGGGCCAGGTGGAAGCCACGTGTCTCTCAGGTCACGCCACACAGTGTGCCTTCTGCCTATTTTTGGGTCGCCCAGGTGGCGTGGGAGGGGCATGAACACCCAGGGTGGCCGGAGGTCATTTGCAGGCTGACTCCCGCAGTGGTAAAGGTGGCGCTGGTCGTTTCTAGCTCATGTCCCACCGGGCTGTTTCCGACGTAGTTCCAACCAAAGTCCCGGAATTGGATCCCCCGGGACCACTTGGAGTCCCACGCCCACTCCTCAGTGGACAGCGGTCACAGGCGCACCCCTGGAGGGCTGGTGCCCATAGGAACAGCGAGCCGTTACCAGAGTGGAGATGGGTGCTGCAGAAGGGGGCTAGAGCACTGTAAACGCCCGGTGGAGAGGCCTGTGGCGCTCTGCGGCCCAGAGGCGGTAGCGATGGGACACCGGGGAGGGCTTCCTGGAGGAGAGGGCCTTTATACTTGTCTCGGCAGGATGGGCAGCGTTTTGACCATTCCTGGTGGCAGAAGGGTCTGAGTCAAGGTGTGGAAGAGTGAGGCATGGGATGTGGACTCAGGGATGGGCTGGGATCCCTTTCTTTCCCGGGCTGGGAATATATGGACACACTTGGGCCCGGTCCTTCATTTAACAGGCAGGAAACTGGGTTTCCAGAGGGAGAAGGGACTGGTTGAGGTCATGCAGCTGGTTCTGAGTTATAGGATGGAACGAGGGCCTCTGACTCCTAATCAGGGAGGATGGAAACATGAGTGGTGGGGGTCAGGACTTGACTCAGCCACGGAGGGCCTTTGACCCAGGCAGTCATGTAGTAGAACCAGGATCTGGGGTTTGGAACTGAGGGAACCCACCCGGTCTGGCCTCCCTTGTCTTCTGCTTTAACTGAGCACTTACTCCATGCCTTACACACGTTTCTCACCTAAGCCTCCCCGCCTTCCAAGGACCTGGGTGACTTTATAGATGGGCTCCCGGGCTGGCAGGATCACACAGCTTGGCCAAGGTTGCTCCGTGGGGTTCTGACTCTAGGCCTCATAAGCCTGTTCCTTCCTCATCCATGGGACGAGGGGCTGGGCTGGCAAATCACCAGCCTGATTGCTCAGACCCCTCTCAGGGCTCCTCTGGGGGTGCGGTGAGCCCCTTGACTTTAGGGGAAGGAAAAGATGAGGTGACTGAGGTACAGATGGTGTTTCCCTGCTCACACCCCCTCCGGAAAACCTGCCTGGGGTCCCAAAGGCACTGTGCTGTGGGGTTTCTTCCCGAGGGGAAAGGCTTGACATCTGTTGGCTCAGGGCTCGGCGTTATTTGTCCTTTGGTCGCCTGACAGCCCTGTCTGCCTTGTTTTCGCTGCGCTTCTATTCCTTCTTGCCCACTGTTTCAGGGCCTTGCCACTTTCTCAGCCTGTGGCTCCCAGGCGGGTGAGGTCTCTCCGCCTGGAGCTCTGGTCCACGTATCTCGTCTCCGTGGGTGATTCTCCCAGACCTTTGTGCAGACCTTGATGGGCACATCTTAACCTGGGAGCTTGGCCAACGGGGGTTGTCGTCCAAGTCCCGTTTGTGTCCCTAGCACCAGAGAGGGGTCCTGGCCATGGGGAGGAGGGTATAGTGGGATTTGGAGTAGCCTATCCTCAGGGAAGCCTTTCTTTGGTCCATGATGGTCATGGGGTGAGTGGTTGAGAGCACAGGCCGCAGAATCAGGTGGACCTGAGTTTGAAACCTGCCTGGCTCTGCCTTTTCTTAGCTGTGTGTGCTTGGGCAAGTGAGTGGCCTCTCTGAGCCTCAGCTTCCTGTTCTGCAGAAGCGGCAGGATAGCAGGACCTTCCTCATGGGGCCGATGGGCAGTTGTATGAGGCTGTGCTCGACGCTAGCCCGGTGTCCGAATGCTGATCATAAGGCTCGTCAGCCTGTGTGCACAGACCCTCCCTGCCAGGACCTTGAAGTCTGTGTGAGGGCTGGGGGGCCAGGTGCCCAGTGGCCAGGGCTGGGGGAGCAGCAGGTCAGGAGGGAAGAGCCTGGCCATGGCCTCCTCTGAGGACGGAGCTGAGACAGAGGCCTGGGAAAGGCAGGAGTGGCAGCTGGGAAAACTGGGCTCTGTTCTCCACTTTGTTACCAAACCGTAGGTTTTGCTGTTAGGGTAAGAGGTAGAAAGTGATCGCAGGACCCCAGGTCACATGTTGGAACAGGCTCCCTGAGAACCAGGAGTGCCTTGCCCCTCTATCTTGGGAGGCCTCCGCTCCCTGCTTCCAGGCCCTTCCTAGCCTGCTGCTTCACCACTGAGCACCACATGATCTCAATGGGGAAACTGAGGGCTGGCAAAGCAGAAGGGGCTTACTTCCTGGCCTCCTGGGGCTCAGGGCTGCTGGGGTTCTCTGGGGGTGCGAGCTGCTTGGAATAGCAACTCCAGGCAGGGGCCTTGGCTTGGGGGCAGCTGCGAAATGGAGGGACAGCAGATGAGGCTGGAGGCCTTTGACCTCACAGAGCTGGCTGAAGCCCCCTGACCACGTGGGTGGGGAAACCGAGGCTCAGGGCCTGCCCGTCAGTGGGGGAGCCAGGATGGGGCCCGGTGCCGGGCTGCTCTGGCCTTCAGTGCTCATCAAAGACGCATTTACTCCTGGCCTCCAACCGTCTTCTTGGGGCTTCTAACGGAGGTTTGGGTGCTTGTTTTATTTTCACTTTTTGAAAGTCGTTCCAGCTTCAAGCTTCCAATTTCCATGAAGTCACTGGAGCCGGGAGCCTGGCCTGATGCCTCTCCCCACTTCTGTTGAGGGCCCCGCTGCAGCTGGGAGAGCCCCCCCCACCCTCCCCCTCAAGCCCGGAGGCGCCTAGCTCAGGGCTCGGCCTTAGCTTTTGTGCAGCGGCCGCTGAGGAACAGGAAGCTGTGGGTCCCAGATGTGACTCGCTCTCGGTAGGTAGCCGGCGAGGGAGGCTTCCCATGCGTGCGCCCGGACACTGGCCGAGGAGGGGCAGGCGTGGGCCGGGCTGCCCCCGAGGGGGCCTGGACGAGAGCCAGGTAAAGGGCTGGGGGTGGGGAGAGGGGGCCGGGGCACCCTGTGTCCCGGCGGCCTGGGCCGAGGGGGGCGCGGGCCGGGCCTCCCCCGCCGGCCGGGGGTGGACAGGGTCTGGGCTGCGGGAGGTGGGGCGCCTCCTGGACAGAGGACCTGGACAGCTGGTCCCAGGCTTTGCCCAGCCTGACGAGGGGGTGCGGTCATTTCTGTGGCGGGGTGCTCACTGGGCGCGTTCCACCTGGAATTCTGTCAGCCCTGGACTCTTCAGATGTCCACTTTTCGTGGTTGTAATTTTACATTTACGAGTACATTCTTCTCGACGGTACCAATTAGCGAGGGAAGGGCAATCGAACTTTGTTACGTTAAAAAGAAAAATAAACCAAAAAACAAACTCTGAAAGTGACACATGCCCAAGAGACAGAACCGAGATGCCTCAGGAAAATGGAACCGTCTTCCTTTCCCTCCAGCCCTCCCAACCGGAGGCCCCCAGGGACCAACGTGGACCAGTGGGAGTAGGTCCTTCTGGAACATTCTATGGACTCATCCAGACCCAGGCACACAGAGCGAAGCAGGTGCCTCGTTTCTGTGTCACCACCCAGGGTTCAGGACAGCTGGCCCCAGGCGCTTCCTCTCTGACCAGCCCTTGGGGGAGGGGAGCTGCAGGGGTGAGGAAAGCAGAGGGCTGGGCTGGGCCTTGGTGCAGCAGGGCCCCCGGCCCCCTGAGGCCCGGCCAGGAGGCCAGAGTCTGGGTGGCTGGAGTCCAGGCTGGCTCTGCTTGGATGGCTGCGTGGCCGTGGGCTGTCAGCCGCATATGTGTGGGTGGACAACCCGAGGGTGGCCCACGTGAGAGGGACTAGGCCAGCCTTTCTCAGACGGGGCTCTGGGTGTGTGTGTGTGTGTGTGTGTGTGTTTTAGCCCATATGTAGATGAGCATGTTTAAAATTTGCTAGGTGTTTATTTTAATGTATTTAAGAAAAACAAACCTGTAACTAGGACCTTGGGTCTGTGAGTTCATGATGTCTCCTTGCCTGGGACGGGGCGAATGAAGATAACTGAAAGGAGAAGTGAGCAGACCTAAGAGGAAGTGTAGAGGGACCAGCTCGCCGGAAGTGCAGGCGTCTGGGGACCGAGTCGGGGACCGTCTGTTCTGGGAGGGTCTGTTTCTAACCAAGCTGCGGGTCTCCCCACCTCCAGAGGGGGCCTTCTGGGGTTTTCCTGTGGCTTCTGATGTGAGGTGCAGAGGAAGGGAGGCTCTCAGATTGTTCCAGATTCGGGGCCCTCAGAAGGGAAGGTGTGAACTTTGTGGGGGCAGAGTCTCTTGTAGAGTTTGAGTGCAAAGCAGTGGCTGTTTACTGGCAGCTGGTTCTGGGGGTTGGGGCAGGGGTGGTCTCGAAGGGCCCCTTTGCCGGGAGTGGGTCTCGAGAGAAGGAGACTTCCTGCGAGTCTTCTAGGAATGGGCGTCGGTGCAGGGAGGGGTGAGGCCGTGAGTGGTGGGATGGGGCAGGAGGAGGGCCTCTAACCAGGCCAAAGGTGCTTTTTCAAGAGGAGATAAAGGTCAGACTTGTTGTTGTGGGGACAGGTACCCCCCCTTTACAGTTTATAACTCATGGTTTAACCCATTTCCTGCTCCTCTCACCCCCACCCTGTGCGGTAGGTACCCTCCCTGTCCCCCACCAGTTTGCAGAGAAGACAGAGGCCCAGCAGGACACTTTCTCATCCTGGGTCACACAGCGAGTCAGCCCCCGGGGTGGTCCAGGTGCACACACTAACTGTCACGGAGAGCCGCCATGTCTGAGGCCCCAAGTGGGGGTCAGGACGTGGTGCCTCCTCTTTGGAGAGGCTGGGTGGGGCAAAGCTGAGCCGGGGCTCTGGGTGGCTCTGAAGGGTGAGTAGGGGGTGATCCTTACCACGTGGAGGGAGGAATCGGGTTCCCCTGAGTGGGTCCCCCACCCCGTGGGCCTGGCCTGACCCTTGTCTGCACGCGCTGCAGGGGGCGCTGGGGCTGGGGCAGGGCTCTCCTGTGGCTGTCCCGTGGCTGGGACATGTGCTGGAGTCCTGCTTCAGCTGGGCCGTGGGTGATCTGACCCTGTGGATTTTCCCTGACTTGCCCTCCTATCCTCCTGGTGATCGTTGAGAGGTGGCCGGTGGCCCATCCCTCAGCGTCCCTCGCCTGTCTCCTGTCCTGGAGAAAGAGCGTGGGGGGCACATTCGCACTGAGCTGATGACCACTTTCCATCCTCCAGCGCCCAGACAGAGGCCAGAGCTTTCTCCAGCCGGGACCCTTCTGGGGCCGCCGAGGGAGCAGGCAGAGTGGGTCCCACGGGACGCCTGAATCCGAGTGGCTGGTTCTAGCCTTCCATGGGGTCCGGTCTCAGCGATGGGAGGGAAGGGGGGTGGTGGGCCCATCGGGCAGTTAGTGTGTTTGAGCAGACCTGCGTAGCTACGAACTGGGAGTTAGTTCCGTTCAGTGAATGAGACTGCCAGAGAGGCAGGGGTCTTCTGGAGGTCGTTGGGTCCTGCCCCCCAGCCCCACTCTGCCTGCTTCCAGCAGCATGAGAGGTGAGCTAGGTTATTTGAGCCAGTTTCTGGCATCTGTACAATGGGTCGCTCATGGTTAAGGCCTAAACAGGGTGACACGTTGCGTCTGGTGCCGCAGAGCCATGACTCGAGGGGAGGGGTGATTGCTGCCTGTCCTGCTTCGGGTGGGAGGGTGAACATGGTGGGGGAGGGAACCAGGGAGGTCAGGATGGGCAGGGCCGGGGGACGGCTGACTGCTAGCTCACATCTGTGAAGTGGCCGTGCCCAGGCAGGTGGCTGGGAAAGCTACGTATGCCTGGAAAACTCCTCCCAGTTGTCTGAGACGAGCGCACCCAGGTCTTAAGTCTCCTCGGGGGTGGCTGGAGCCCCGCTCCCCTGCCAGGTGGCCCTCCAGCTCTGCCCCCGCCCCAGCTCGCAGAGTCCCCACCCACCCACTAGGGCTCCTCCCACCCCCAGCCCCCAGGGAGGGTGGCGGGGTGCCCACCTGACGGCCATGGGCATCTGGCTCGACCTGCTGCTGCCCCCCGATCTCACAGATAGCCACATCAGGCCTGGGGTGTTGCCCGATCCTGGGTGCTGACCTGCGCCGGAGCACCTTCCTTTCCCGATTTCCCCTGTAAGCCCTCTAGCTGTTGGGGTGGGGACGAGTCTTGGGTCAGAGGTGGGCTCAGATCCTCTTTTGTGACATTTCTCCCATGGCACTGGATCGTCCCTTCTCCTGACACCTGCTGATCCCATCAGTGGGTCTATTTCTCAGGCGCCATCTGAGCACCAGCCAAGTGCTGGGCGGGGAAGAGGAACCCCGAACCGACCCTGCTGTCCACATGGGGTGGGATGGCTGACTGGGGCCCTAGAGAAGGGGCCGGCGGGCTTCCTGGGCTCCTCTGGCACGCAAGCTGGACCAGTTCTCCTGTCTGGTGTCACGTTTGAACCCCTTCTTCTGGCTTCTGGGGGCCTCTGGCCATGCCCCCAATGCAGTGCACTCGGCCAGCCCCCCGACTCTGTCAGCACCCTGCCTGCCTCGCTCCTGCCCTTTGCTCAAGCAGCCCCTCTGCTTACTGCTTCCCTAGCTCACACCCCATCCTGGCTTGGGTCACCCATTTGAGGGCTCCTCCTCCAGGGTCCTCAAGCTCGGGAGAAAAGGGGGCTCGAGTGGTCTGCTCCGGAGTCCGTCACTTGGCAGCCTCCCCCGCTCCCCAGGCTCTGTGGTGATCCCCTTCTTGGTGCTGATGCTAGGGGACACCGGGGGCACCCTCCTTTCTCCTCCCCGCTATGCCCCTGTCTGTACCCCTCCCCACATTGACCACTGGAGGGAATGACCTGTGAGTGTCCCAAGGAAAAGGAAACAAATTGAGCTCTTTGCTGCGGGTACTCTGATTGGCAGACATGTACGTGGCCCCCAAGGCTTACCTCCTCCCGCTTCCTCCTGTGCCGGGATGGAGGTGATGGGGGATGGAGGTGATGGGGGCGGGAGAGCTCATGAGCCAGGGAGGAGCTCGTGCCCGCCGGGGGCCGCAGCACAGCAGGCTTGGCTTTCAGGGCACGCGAGGCTGTGCGCGTAGTAGGCGGTGCCACCCCCTCCCCCCCAGGACCCAGAATACCCTGGTGGGGACCTCTTTGTCTTCCAGGATCCAGGCCCTTGTCGCCCCCTCCAGGGGCCTTTGGTGCCCCTGCGAAGTAGGTCAGTGTTACTATCTCTGGTGCGGCTGACTTGGGTCGATGGTTCCTGGTGTCATTGGCCGGCTGAGTGGGGCGAGGCCTGGGAGCGCGGGGCACAGCCCCTCTCTGCACAGATGGGGAAACTGAGCCCCACAGGGCTCCACAGCTTTGGGACAGTGCACGTTTTCCTGCTTAGAGCTGTGTGGGAGGCACAGTCTCCCCTGGTCTCACTAAGTGGTGGGGACGTGGATGAGCGGCCACGTGCCGCCTCTTCCTAGCCTCAGTCTCCCCACCTCTGCAATAGCCAGGCTGACTCCACTCCTGCACAGCTTCCCGGCCTCCCACGTCTGTCTCCCTCGGCCCCCCACCTGGCTGGGGGAAGAGGAGTCCTTGGAAGTCAGCTGGAGGTGCTGCTTTAATGGGGGACCCAGGCTAATGGGGAAGCGTCCCCTTTTGAGACAGCCAGACTCCCTGGAGCCACTGCCCAGGCCCCCGGGGACGGAGAGCCTTAGTGTCAGGCGGTGCCTGGGCCAGCGACCAGCACTTCTGTACCCCCAGCTTTCTGGGCCGGGAGCGAGGGAGGGGCTGCCTTTGGGGGGCTGTCGGGAAGTCCGGCTGAGACCCCTGGGACTTAAAGGGTGTCCCCCAGTGCCTGTTGATATCCAGGTTTCTCCGGCTGCCCACCCCTTGTGTCTGGAGCCAGCTGGGCTGACCCCCCCGTGACGGCACTCCCTGCGTCCTGGCCTCCGTGTGAAGCCGCTGGTACCATCAGCAGCCCATTGTTTGAGTGAGGAAACAGGCCCAGAGAGGCTAATTAATGTGCCCATGGTCACACAGCTCCTCCGACGTTCGGTCCCTGAGGCTTTCCCGCCTTCCGGACTCTCAGCCTGAGTGCTCCCTTGCCCACCTTCGCATTTCTCTTCCTCATGGGGCTCGCTTCTTGCATGTGTCTCCTCTCCCCCGCCAACATGAGCTCCCCAGGGGAGCTCTCCGGGGGACCTTGCTAACTGTGCCTCAACATGTCACCCGGCGCGGGGTGTGGGCAGGAGCCCGGTGAGCACAGGTAGGATGGAGAGCAGGGGCCCCAAGGGGAAGCCTGCTCTCCTGTGGTTGAAACAACACAGCACGGTTGGCCCCCCAAAACTGTGGGAAGCTTCTGGATTTACAAGGAGGTTTTATAAGCCATGAGGTCACTTCACTGCTGGACTAGGCCAGAGGGCCAGGGACATTTTCTTTTTTTTATTTATTTATTTATTTATTTATTTTTATTCTTATGTTAATCCCCATACATTACATCATTAGTTCTAGATGAAGTGTTCCATGATTCATTGTTCGTGCACAACACCCAGTGCTCCATGCAGAACGTGCCCTCCTCAACACCCACCACCAGGCCAACCCATC
>NC_138384.1:30213682-30287572 GCF_054177405.1 Leptonychotes weddellii
CCCCATTGAGAATAATATTAGCTGTAGGTTTTTCATAGATGGCTTTTATGATATTGAGGTATGTACCCTCGATTGGCCAGGGACATTTTCATCCCCATTGCTCAGGTGACCTGCCAGAGCTCATGCGGGCGGGAGCAGGGACACCAGGGTTGTGCCCAGCCGCTGAATGCCCGTTCGGTGCCCGCTGTATTTGTCTCAGTCCGTGGAGCTTCTTGGGTTTTAAGTGTCCCCTCTGCGGCAGCCAACGGTTGGATTTTGGAAGCTGGGCAGCGTGTAGCCAGACGTCAGCCTTGGGGGTGGGGTGGTGGTGGTGCGTAGCCTGGCAGTGACAGGCCGGGTGCCCTGCGTCTCGATGGGCCGTGTAGGCACTGGGGAGGCAGAGGCAGGCACCGAATCCCGATTAGGAGGGGACTGGGCAGGCCTCCTGGGGGAGGTGGCAGCTGAGCCTGGCTCTGAAGGGTTGGGCAGGAGTTTGCTAGGCAGAGGGGGTTTCGGGGCTGGGGAGGTAGGCAGTGCTTTTCAGCGGCCAGAGCCTGGAGTCAAAAGGGTGGGGCTCGTTTGGGGAACCGAAATAAGTCCAATCACGCACTCACAAAGAAGCCTCTGGAAGCCCCGGAGGAGTTCTTTTGGCCAGGGGTTGAGCAGGACTGGGCTTGGTGTTCTTGGGGTCCCAGCCAGGTGCGAGAAGCCCTGGCAGGCTACCCCACGGGGAGGCTTGTGTTTGGGGGTGCATGGGGCTCTATCACTGAGGCTTCCTGTGCCCCGCTGGAGCCTGGCTCTGGAAGGCAGGAGTTTGTGGAAGGAAGGAGGAAGTGACCAGGAGTAGGGGCCTTAGCTGTAGGGAGGGCCTCCTGAGCCCCTGTGTGGGTGCAGCTCCAGAGGCCGGGCTGTGGTTTGGGGGGGAGGCGGGGGGAGGTCGGCTAGAACTGCTTCCCCGGCAGAAGGGCTCTGCCGGGCTCTGGGCTGGGCTTCACCAGGCAGTCCCCCTGCCCATCCCGTGCCCTCTTGGCCTCACTCAGGTTCTCAGGAAGCCTTGAGGAAGTGGGCTCTCAGCACCTTGGATTAGGGCTGGGCACTCTGGTGGCTTGCCTGTGGGGGGTGGTCTGTGGACTAGGCGGTGACTTCAGGGGGCCAAAACCAGACAGTGATGTTGTGCTGGGCTTCATGGATGGTCGGGGGCAGCCATGGCCCCCAGCATGGCCTGCTGAGATCTGGGCGGCGGTGTCTTCCCATCATGTTTTCCCACTGACCTCTCCGTGGCTGGCTCCTTTGCTCTTCTGAGCGTGAAGGGACCAGAGCGGGTGAGAGGCTGAGCTCGGACTATAGCTTGGGTCTCCTGACATTCAGCCCGGGCCTGTGTCCCCTGCATTGCTTTGTCTCTGGCAGGGGGGGAAGTTAAGGCAGGTGGGCTACTTTCGTGCATTGCCCGAGAGAGGCTGGAAGTGCAACAGGAGGGTCTTTTCCTGGCTGGTATTTAGAGCCCTTTCTGCTTTCTCATCTCCAGGGCAGATCGCTTCCCCAGCTGAAAACTGCCTGAGGGCAGCAGCTGTATTGTAACCCAGGCCTTCCCTCCCATCCTCACCTCATCCCTTCCCTGGAGGCTGAGCTTAGGGCTGCTCCCCTGGCCTGCAAACAGGTGCACTGGCTTGTCCTCCACTGTGCGTCCATCCAGCCCAACTCAGGGTCAGGTGGAGGTGGGAGAGTGGGCCCACCCGCCCCCACCCCTTTCCTCTGGTTGGGTTCAGAGTTTGCAGAACCTGTCCTCAGGGCAGGCGTTATGCTTTCTCCTCTCGGAACAGGCCTGCAGGGCTTGCAGTGAGGTCCTGATACTCTCTGGGATGCCAGATGGCAGTTCCCTCTGCGCCCAGCATCTCCCCACCTCCCCCTGAGCCCAGGATGGGTGGACGGCCTCTCCTTCGAGGCCCAGCTGGGTACCCCATGGGGGTGTCAGCCCCTGGTGCTGCTCAGAGCCCCCGATAGCAGTTGTTAGGTGTGACTACTTTTAGGCCGGGCCACTCCCAGGGCAGAGTGGGGGGTCAGGGCTCACGATAGGGTCGGGGTGGCGGGGAAGGGGCGGATTCCCTGCCTACTCCCTCCCAGACCTCTCGGCCCTTTCTGTCAGCATGCTACTTGTCATCTCGACTTGGGTGCGCTGTGCCAGGCGCAGCCCCGGAACCCCACCTGCGTTACCCCCTAGAATCCTCTCAAAGCCCCGTGTGGTCAGGACGTTATTCTCCCTTTTTTCAAATGAGGGAACTGAGGCACAGAGAGGGTAAGTAACTTTCTCAGGGTTGTGCAGCTGAGATGGGATGGGCCTGAGATGTATGGTGTGTGTGTGTGTGTTTTTTTTTAAAAAACAGGTTCTATTTTTTATGTATTTACATACACATACACATACCCACATCACTAAACATGCCAGGAACATGTCTTTCCATGTTATATGTCACCTTGACTATCAATTACCTTCTATTGCCCTTGAATTTTTCCAGTAGAGTCTTTATTTTTTAGTCCACTTTTTTTAAAGTTTATGTCTTTTAGTAATCTCTACTCCCCAACATGGGGCTCAAACTCATGACCCCAAGATCAAGAGTCACAACTAAATAAACTAAAAACCCCGTTTTTAGATTATTTTTAAAAAGATTTATTTATTCATTTTATTAAAAAAAATTTTTTTTTAAGATTTTATTTATTTATTTGACAGAGAGAGAGGGAACACAAGCAGGGGGAGTGGAAGAGAGAGAAGCAGGCTTCCTGCCAAGCTGGGAGCCCGATGCGGGGCTCGATCCCAGGACCCTGGGATCATGACCTGAGCTGAAGGCAGACGCTTAACGACTGAGCCAACCAGGCGCCCCTATTTATTCATTTTAGAGAGAGAGAGCATGCATGTGCAGCAGGGAGGGGCAGAGGCAGAGGGAGAGGGAGAGAGAAGCTCTAAGCTCAGCTCAGAGCCCAACACAGGGTTTGATCCCACGACCCTGAGTGTAGAGCCCGATGTGGAGCTCGATCCCACAATGCTGAGATCGTGACCTGAGCTGAAATCAAGAGTCGGACGCTCAACCAACTGAGCCCCAATTAAGAACTTTTTAATTGTACCAGCTACATTATGGCCATAGAAACAAACTGAAGATTCATTCACTCCGTCAAATCAGTTTTGGTTAGCCCGTGTCCTGGTTCAGGTGTTACCTATTCCAGGCATTACTGTTGCCATGTGGATTTTTCACACAATACCCCGGAACAGCAGAGTTCAACCTGCCGCACCCTTTTTGACACCTGCATAGTATTCCATAGTAAGGCTCTATTGTGATTTATTTCACCAGCTCTTAATGGGTAGATACATTCTCTTCTTTTGCTATTGTAAATAATGCTGCAATGAATAATCTTATACATGTGTCATTTTACATGTGTGAAAGTGTTTGTAAGAGAAATTACTTGAAGGAGATTTGCTACATCAAAGGTTTGTGCATGAGTGATTTTGTTACATCTGATTAAATGGCCCTCCCCAGAGGTTATGCTGAATCATACTCCTGCCAAGGCTAAGTGTGAATGCCTGTTTTGCCGCCGCCTGTAAATGCTCTGTAAATACTTTGATCTTTGCCAATCGTAGAGGTAAAAATGATTTTCCGTAGTAGTTTTAATTTGCACTTCTCTTATTATAGGTGAGGTCAGCTTCCTTCTAAATGTTTAACAGCCATTTGTGTTGCCTTTATGTGCACTTTCTGTCCATACCTTCTCCCATTTTTCTATTGGGTTATTGGTCTTTTCCTTTTTGATCTGTGGAAGCTTTTTACATATGGGGGAGATTAGCTCCATATGATAAGAGTTGTAAATATTTCCCTCATTTCTTATTTTTTATCTTTTGATTTTGCTCTTAATAGCTTTTACGATGCAGTAGATTCTTTAAGATGTAATTGAGTTGAGCAGTCTTTTCCCTGTGGCTTTTAGGTTTTGTGTTAGGTTAGCGAGGACTTAGCCGCTGCAGCATGATAGAAGAATGTTTTCATGGTTTCTTGCTCACTCATCTTGGTGTAAATGATGAATCCAGCTTGCTCTCTCTCCTCTGGGTTTTGCTGCTTCTTTGAACAGATTGCTAGCAGAGTAGTTACATCCGTCTTGCTCCTGCAGGTCAGTGGTTACTCTGGGTTATATCTGCCTGTGGGTGTGTGAAATAGATCTCTTCGCCCACCTCCCAACCCCATGCGTGCCTCCTCACCATTGGATCTACTGTCTGGCTGGGGCCCTGGGCAAAGCATGAAGTCAGTGGGAAGACCAGTGTCCTGCCATCCTGGGTGGGACTAGCAAGAGGTGAGGTCCCTGAAGGCTAGCTAGACTACCCCTTTCTGTCCTTCCTTACCAAGGGGAGAGAGATCAGAAATGTGTTGAATGTGGGCATGAAAGTGTTTTCATTTTAAAGGGAGAATGTAGTGAGGGGAATGCTTAAGGAATGAATCACTAATGGTGGAATTTCAGGCAAGAGCCAGTTACTTAGCTAGTTAATAAGCACCATTGCCTGGACACCTACTGTGTGCAGACACCCAGCGGGGGGGGGGGGGTGGGGGCACGGAGACCTCTGCCCTCTGGGAACTTGTGCCTGGAGCGTAGTTTCTTCTTGGCATCTGGCCTGGTGCCTGGTACATAGAAGGTTCTGGTGCACAGCCGTTAAAGGAATGAAGGCATGGATCTCTCTCAAGATGAATGCGTGCGTGCATGAATGAATGAATGGACAAATTTTCCCCAGGCAGCCACTAACCATCATTGGAATTGGCACAGGAGATAGAGAAGTGGGCCTATTATCCCTGGCAGCTGAGCCCTGGAGGTAAGGGGTAAACGAGGTATTTGCATTTTAAAGGAGGGGCGGACTAGGCTAAGGCTGAATCCCAAGAAGTGGAAGGGAGGGTGTCAGGTACAAAGAATAATCCGTACCCCACCCTTAGAATTAGCCCTCTGGGGCCAGGTGACAACACCCAGGCTGCCCCCTTCAGCTTGTTGTCCTTTTCATTTTATGATTCACACTCCACGCCCAGCCCAGCGCCAGCGGCCGAGGTCTGACAGAACCATTCCTTTGCAAGAAGGAAAACCCGAGGCCCAGATGGGGCAAAGGACTTGCCCAGGGTTATTGAGCAGGTTGGTGGCAGAGCCGGGATTGGAACATAGGTGCTGGACCCCAAGACTGATGGGGAGCCTCTGGTCTGGTGTAGAGTCAGCCTGGGGTCCTGGGAGAGCATGGCGGGAAGTGGGGCTGGCTGGGGAGCTCACGTCATTAGGGGACTTTGACCTTTGCCCCTGCCTAGTGGCCTTGAGGGCTGTCACCAGGAGGTGGCGAGATGAAGTAGAGGGTTCTTGGGCGGGAGGGGAGTGGGGGTGGTGTCCTGCCTGCTTCATGCTTCTGTCTCTCCCGTTTGGGCCCCATGGTTGGGCTTCCTGAGCTCTGGAAACCGCGCCTCCTTTCTGGGCTCATCTGCTATTTTGTCCCGCAAACAGCCTGTTGGCCACCATGACCTGCGCCTCACTCGTCCTGGGACTTGGGTAGCAGCACCCCCTGTTTGCTGATGAGGAGGACTGAGGCCCAGAGTGTGAGTGCTGGGAGCAGAGCTGGGTTTTTTACCTGCACCGTCTGTTCCACAAGCAATTGCCAGGGCTCAGCTGCAGGACACAGACACAGATCCTTCCACAGCCGTTCGGTGTGGCAGGTGCTGGGATGTGTGACACACGGGACCAGGGACCAGGGTGTGGGCAGGCCCCCCCAGCTGGGGACGGACCGGCGTGGCGACGGAGGTCGGGCCCGAGGCTGCGGGGCTCTGGGGACTGGAGAGGCGGGTGTGAAGGGCAGTTAAGACTGAAAGCCCTCGGTCCCGCAAGGTTTCTTGGGTGCTCGTCTGGGCCAGGACTGGGCTGAGCAGGGCAGCCTCGGGCTCTCCTTCGCAAAACTGCGGGTCTCCTCAGGGAGCGGGGAGGAGACCCCCCTCAGCCAACAAAGGTCTGCTTGCGACCCAGCCCGTGGAGGGAGCCGGCTGCGGGGCCAGCCCAGGCGGCCGAGACTAGTGGGTGCTGGGCTGCAGGAGCATGGTCCCCAGGCGGGCTTGGGGTGGGGCCTCTCCTCAGGCCTGCCTGCCCCTCCTGCCCACCCCAAAGCCCCACTTCCTCTTTTTGAGGCCACTGGGGCCCCAGGCCCCGTGCAGCTCCGGAGCCTGCCGGGCTGGGCCAGAGGAAGCCAGGCTGGGATTCCTGCCAGTGCCGCTTGGGTGAGGAAGTGGGTGCTTTCTCTGTGTCTGGGAAAGTTGGGGGTGGTCTAGAGCTCCCCACAGGGGGTGGGAGCGCTGGGGTGCTGCTGGATCAGCCACTTCTGCTGGGGAAGGGTTTCTTGAGCACCCCCAAGGGCCTGGTCCTGCCCTCATAATTTGAGGTCCCAGCTCCCTATTTCCAGCAGCTCTCTGGCTGAGGAACCCAGACCCCGCCAGTCAGTGTTTGGCAAGGAGACCACAGTCCTGAGTTGCAGGGAAGGGAGGGGGGGGGGTTGTGTGTGTGTGTGTGTGTGTGTGTGTGTGTGTGTGTGTGTGTGTCTAGCTCAGAGGGCTGCCTGGAGGAGGTGGTGCTTCTGGATCTTGCTGGCTCAGAGCAGGCTTCCTGACGTGGCTGTCTGACCTTGCTTCTGGGAGGCAGAGGGAGGTACCTTGATGGAGTCCTCTTTGCTTCTCACCCTCTATCCTAGGCCTTGAGAGGGGAGGGCAGAGAGGGGTTGGCATTTGGAGATGTTATGGGCTCTGTGGATGTCAGCACCGTGAGGGCATTGAGCAGGATGCGAGGGGGTGACCTGTGTTCACATCCTGGCTCTCTTTTGCTGGCTGTGTGACCTCAGGAAAATGACTGAACCTCTCAGTGTCCCCACATCCATAAAAGGGAAGCAGTGGTCTTACTCCCCTGCAGGGCCGGTGTGCGGAGTTAGAGCCCCATGGGCACGTGGTAAGCACCCACTAGATTCTGTTCACGGCATCGTCTGCCCCGGGCTGGCGCGGGACATGGGCTGCAGGAGTGCAGAGCCCACCAGGAGTGATTCCCTTGGCCTTCATTTCTACCTGAGCATGCCGCTGGGCTCCCTAATTCCTCCTGCAGGGGGGAGTCTCTGGAGGCCACTAGAGAAGATGTGGGGAGTCCCCTTGCCCCCGCCTCCTGCTGCCCCAGGTCCTATGCAGGATGGCTGGCCCTGGGCTGTGGAGTTTGGGACGAGGTGACAGAAGTATGAGCGAGGGGGGTTCCCCTCCTTGGCCCAGCCCCCTTCCAGGAGGCCTTAGCCAGGACCAGCCTTGTCTGCAGGGACCTACTCTCACCTCTGAGCTAAGTGGGACTCTGTCCCCTGCCCCTGGACCCCGACCCTGGACTCTGTCCCCTGACCCTCAATGAGGGATTCCTGGATATGGTAAACTGGGGCCACATGGACCTTGGCACTGTTGATTGCAAGTGACAGAAATTCACACTGGCTTCAGCCAAAAGAGGCATGATTACTCGGTGCGATTGAATTATCTGGAGGTTGCTTGAACTTCAGGCGGAGCTGGATCTAGGCGTTCAGGGGGGTATTTTCGAGCCTGTGTCTCTCCAGTTTCCCGTGTTGGCTCATTCTCCGTGGGCTGTCTCTTACGGTGGCTTCAAGCAGCTGCCTGCCGCCGTAGGCCAGCAGGAGAAGACAGTGCCTCTTCGCTGTGGGTCAGCAGAAGTCCCAAAGAGGGTTCTCACTGAGAGGATTTTGGTCACACGACCGTCCCTAAACCAGTCATTGGGGCTTGAGAGGGACAGTGGTGATGAGCCAGCCTGGGTCATGCGGTCCCTGACCCAGGGGACCGACAGTGGGAGAGAAAGTCCCAGCAGAAGTAGAAGTAACGTCCCTCTCCCAGCTGGGCCCTTGGGGGTTCCCTCCTCTGTAAAATGGGGCTGCTTGCCCTCCTCCCCCACCAGCGTGATTGTGAGGTGTGAATGACAGTGAGTGACCCCTGGGCTCCACTTCCTCCAGGTGAAGGGGCCTCGACTGTCCCAAGTGCATATCTCTGCCGTCGGTGTCTTGGGACTTCAGACTTCCGGTGGGGTGGGGGTGAGGGAGTGACAGGGAGGTAGGGCTTCGCTTGACCTGAGGTGGGACTTACAGCCAGGAGGAGTGCCCACTCACAGAGAAGACTGCCCTGAGAGGTGATGAGCTCCCCGTCACTGAGGTGGGCAAGCCGAGGCTGCGGGGTCATTTGTTGGACACGTGGTGAAGGAGTTCCTTCATCCGGGGCCTTCATCTATGGCCTCCCTGCCCTCTGCCACCTGCCCTGAGTCCCAGCCCTCCCAGTCGCCAGTGGTGTCAGCGGCCAGTCGAGGAACCGGTGATGGGACAGAGGGGCCTCGAAGCCTTCCCTGGCAGGGGGGCTCCCTGTCTGGTTTTGGGGGGGTTGCTGCTAGGGAGGCGCGGGACTGTGGAGATGCCGCGGGGGACTCGCAGACCATCTCTCCAGGAGCGACAAATGCATCTTTCCTCCCAGCCCCCAGCCCTGCCCTGCTGTCCCAGGAGCGGGACCACGTCCCCGCACGGGCCGGGGTCCCCGTGCCCAGGGCTGTCTATTGTCCACGTTCTCTGCCGCCTGCCGTTGCCCAGGAAGTGGCCTAATTAGATCCCTAGAGCAGTGTTTACCAGGCCTGGGTTCCCACGGGCCCCCGGGAACCTTCCAACTGCTCCTCTCTGCACGCCTGCCTCAGCCTGGCTGCGTGTGCCTGGAGGGGCAGGTCAGTTCTGGGGTGTCCTGGCCGCTCCCGGCTCTGGTCTGGGCGCTTTGCCTGGGGTGGGGGAGAGAGCCCCTGGCGGGGGTAGTTGTTGTTGTCCTGGGCCCTTGGTGTTCGAGGTTTCTGGGCCTGGCAGTCGGGTCCCGGCGCACCGGAGTTTGGCAGCAGGCCGGAGGGCCAGGCTGTGCTGTGTGTATTTGTGGCAAGTGGTTCCGTCCCCGGGAGCTGCCCCCGCTAGCGGGAGCTCCCTGGGGAAGCCTCTCTCAGTTCAGCGAGAGCGCGAGGCCGGCCAGGAGCCCGGGTT
This sequence comes from Leptonychotes weddellii, assembly GCF_054177405.1. Lineage (NCBI taxonomy): Eukaryota > Metazoa > Chordata > Mammalia > Carnivora > Phocidae > Leptonychotes > Leptonychotes weddellii. The sequence goes on from NC_138384.1 coordinate 30,222,732, forward strand.
TGGGAGCTGGCGGACCCGGGTGTGGAGCCCAGCACTGCCCCCGAGCAGCTCTGGCTGTGTGCTCTTCGGTGAGCCGCGCGACCTCTCTGGGCTCAGCTCTGCATCTGTAAAACGGCTGTTCTGCAGATGAGAGCGGATATGTGTGTGTGGGCGCCTGGCATGACGGCGTTGACGGTAAAGAGCTGGTTTGGGGGGCGCCCCTGCGCTGGGGTCTTCTCAGGGCAGGGAGCCGCTCTCGTTTTGTAAACCCTACAACCCAGGGCTAGGCGTATGTGGTTAGTAGTCGAAACATGCCTCGTGTGGAATCGAGACTGGTTAGTTCAGAGTCAGAGGTCGCAAATGAGTGGCCGCACAACTCACGTTTTTGAATCGGCTGCCGGCATTGGTTAAGTTGGTGCTTCCCGTCGAAACCAGCTCTGCAGGTTGTCCAGGCTTCGGGCACTTGGGTAGCCCTGGGCCCAGCCCCCGCAGAGCTGCCGGCCTTCCACAGGTGGCAAGGCTTGTGGACACCTGCCGGGCCCAGAGCCACGGAGGCATCCAGGACCTCCGGCAAATGGCCTCTCCCCCCGAACCCCCAGTATGGGGTTTTTCCAATTCGTTCCTGGAATTTGTGGCATAGCAGCTCCCGGAGGGATCTGTGCCCGAGGTGGCTTGTGGATCTAAGGTGGGCGCTCACTGGGGGGCCTCACTCGGACCCTGGGACTCCTGCTCTTCTGCCTCTGGGCGCTCCGGACTGCCTTTCCTTCACAGCTTTTGCCGGTGGCCGTTCGTGCCCGTCGTGACCGCCCTGGGCCTTCCCACCTCTTACGGCCTCCCTGCCCTCTGCCACCTGCCCTGTCCCTGTTCCAGGCTCTGAGGCAGGCCTGGAGGATGTTGGGGGCCTGGACTCCTGCCCCCAGACCTCAGTCACTGCACATAGGGATTGTACATTTTCCGGTAACTTTCTCTTTGTGGGGACGGGAGCTCCATGCGGAGAGAGAGCTGGCCTGGGGCACGGGCACGATGACAGGCCTTTTGGAATAAATGAATGAGCAGATGGACGAACGGTGCTGGGGAAAGGGGGAGCGCGTGTGGGCTGAGCACTGCAAGCCTGGCCCCCGCACCCAGCTTGTCACACGCGGTCCGCTCTGCTTCCCTCTCTGAGGTTCGGGGTCCATTTCTACGAGGTGGAGCTCGCAAACTTCTTACGTTCTGGTCGGTCAGTGGAAATTTTAAAAAACGCATTTCCAAAATGCAGTCTTACGAGGAAGCTTAACATAACACGAATGCAAGGGCGATGCTCTGGGTGTCCTGGGTGTGAGGGTCTGAGGTACAAATCTCACCAGAGAGCCCCAGTCACTGAGAGAGAGTGACCTTTGCGCAAGGACCATCAGAACAGGAGAAAGCCTGCAAACAGACCCCATGCGCACGGTCACCTGACTTAACACAGAGGTGGCTTCACTGAACTTCTTGAGGAAGGAATGGTGGCTTTGCCGGAAGCCACTGGGGTGGTTAGAGACCCACGTGGAAGGAAGGTGCGAAGGCTGATCCCTGCCTCACGCCGTGCACAGAGACTCCCTGGGATGGATCAGAGATCTCTTTGTGAAAGCAACACCATCTAACCTGCAGAGCAGTGCTGTCCGGTAGAAGGTTCTGGATGACAGAAATGCTCTTTTTTTTCTAAGTTTTTTTTTTTTTAATTTTTATTTATTTTTTGACAGAGAGAGAGAGACAGCGAGAGAGGGAACACAAGCAGGGGGAGTGGGAGAGGGAGAAGCAGGCTCCCCGCCGAGCAAGGAGCCCAATGCGGGGCTCGATCCCAGGACTCCGGGATCGTGACCTGAGCTGAAGGCAGACGCTAAACGGCTGAGCCACCCAGGTGCCCCGATAGAAATGCTCTTATCTCTGCTGCCCGATACAAGAGCCTGGAGCCGTGTGTGGCTTCTGAGCCCTTGACATGAATGGGACCAGTGTGACTGCTGGTCTGAATTTTAATTTTCACTTCTAATCCAGTTAAGTGTAACTTCCCACAGTCACGTGTGGCTACTGTCGGGGACAGCGCAGTTCTAGGAAACCCAGCGGACGAGCTTGGAGGGCAAGGCTTCAAATAGGATCTAAAAGTTCGGTTTGGGTTCGGGTTGGTAGATGAGACCCAGATAAGGCCTGGCCCCGCTCTCCCCTGCCGCCCGTCCTTCCCTCACTCGGCCCGTCCAGGTCAAACCCGGACCTGCTTTGTGTCTCCGCAGAGCTGAGGACCCCACGTGTCTGGTCAGCCTGGCCCGGGTGCAGAGGAAGAGAGTGGCGGTGCTGTGAGCAGGCCTGGCCGTGGAGGAGCGGCGTGGGCCCCGCGCTGCCCATGGGGCTGCAGGCCCCTGGGGCCCCTCCCCAGCCCCGCCTGCCAGGCTCCCCGCGGCCAGAGGCCTAGGCCAGCCGGCTGTCGGCGGACGGATGCGCCCCGGGCCGCGGGCTCTCCCGAGTGGGCTGCCGGGCCGGGGTGCCGCGGGGGGACAATGCCGGCCAAGGGGCGCTATTTCCTCAACGAGGGCGCAGAGGGCCCGGACCAGACGGCGCTCTACGAGAAGTACCGCCTCACCAGCCAGCACGGGCCACTGCTGCTCACGCTCCTGCTGGTGGCCGTCACCGCCTGCGTCGCCCTCATCATCATCACCTTCTCCTGCGGGGTGAGTGGGGCGGCCCGCGGGAGGCTGGGTGCTCGGCTCTGCTGCCTGGTGCTCGCGGGGCCGCTCTCTGCCCACTGTCCGTGCCTGTCGGGGCCTCTGGGGCGTGCTTAGGCCCCGGGAGGCAGGTTTCTCGAATTCATTTTCAAGTCTGGGGTGGTTTTAGAGATTACATTAATTTGACCCGGGTAACGACCCTCCCTTTTCTCCAAAACAAACTCGGATTCTGCTGAAGACCGAGGGCAGGGGTGGCTCCCATTCCCGGTGCTCCTCCTCCCAGAGCCGGGCTGTGGCCCTGGGGGCCTTCTCAGCCCCGCTCTCCAGGAGGGTGCCACCAACGTCATTCGTGACCTCGGCCCGCCACGGCCACTGCCTCGGTGTGGCTGCTGAGTGCCGGACACGTGGCGAGTATGACGGAGGAGCTGGATTTTTAAGTCACGTAAGATTGATCTTGAATAGACACACGTGGCTAGTAGCTACTCTGTGGGAGAGCAGAATTCTAGAAGACCTCCGAGACGCCCGGGAATTAGCAGGGTGAGGTGTGTAGAGTGGCCGGCACCCAGTAGGGCCTCTGTCCGTGCTGCCTGGATCTGCGTGCCTGTAAAGCGCAGGACGTTCGTTCCAGCAAATGGTTCCAGAGTGCCTACTGTGTGCCGGCCCCCAGATCAGCCTCTGTGCCCACGGAGCTTCGGGGTCCAGGGGGAGACCCTGCTGACCCAGCTGTGACTCGCCTGTCCTGGTCGCCACCTCCCAGTGTCACATCTCTGTACCTTTGCTCCAGCTTGTCCCCTTGTGTGGGATGCCTTGGGTCAGCGTCTCCTCCTTTCCCCAGCCGAGCTCCTGTGCTGTCCCCCTCTGGGCACGCACAGAGCACCCTGCGAGCAGAGGAGGCCCAGTGGGGAGGGCTCGGAGTGGTAGCGTCTCAGGGCTGCGCGGGGACTGGGGGAAGGTGGCGGTGAAGGCCTTAGCCATGACAGCACACAGCCTGAAGGGAAGGCAGAGCACGGTGCTTAGAGGGAGCACAAACACCAGCCCCGCAGAGGAGAGCGCAGGTGACATTGCTCAGGGCAGGCTGGACAGGCGAGCCTGGCAGGCTTCCTGGAGGGGACGGCGCATCTCACTGGGGAAAGCTATGGCATTTCCGTGTATGTGTGCCCTGCCCAGGACCCCTCCAGACACCAGGCTGTCCTGGGGATGGCCTTCTTCACGCTTGCCGTGTTTGTGGCTCTCTACGTGCTGGTGTATGTTGAGTGCCTCGTCCGGCGGTGGCTCAGGGCCTTGGCGCTGCTCATCTGGGTCTGCCTCATGATGCTGGGCTACACGCTGGTGTTCGACTCGTGGATGAAGGCGGCTCCTATCTGGGCACAGGTAAACCCTGGCATCCCCGGGGGGCGGCTGGATGCCACCAGCCAGCTGTGCACCCAACAACTCCTGCCCTCGCTGGGCATCAGGTCCCTTCTGGAGACAGGGCCTGCATCTGGTGTGCTGGCCTGGGGCCTTCCTCCTCCTACGGGCTGTGGTTCTGCAACAGAAGGCGGGCCCTGGGCTGATTTTGTCCCCTCCGCTCCCTGAGCTGAGGAGCTGGATGAACTGGGAGGAGCGTCCCTGTGGATGTCTGGCTGGCGCATCGTAGGGGGAGCTCATTTGGTTGGAAATGACACAACTCCAACTCAGAGACAAAAAGGCACAAATTGGCCCATGTGCCAGGAGAGGCTGGGGGGCCAGTCCTGGGCCTCTGGCAGGATGGCCAGGTCCCGATTGCCCTCTGTTCTGTTTTCCTCTGTGTCATTTCATTCCCAGAAGGCCGTCCCCAGGTCGGGCACGGATGCTGCCCAGGCTCCAGGCAGCCCCCCCACCAGCTTGTCCCCCCTCCCCTGCAGCTGAAAGAGAAACCTTTTTCTTAACCAGCTTGAGTCACACTGGCCTGGCTGGTCACTGTCGCCTCTGGTGGGCTGGGGTGGGCTGAGGCACAGGGAAGCCAGGCAGACTGGGGGCGGTGGGTGGGGCTGCGCTGCTGGAGGCGGCAGGTGAGTGGGCGGCCCCAGCCGTCCAGTAGAGGGAGAGCCTCAGTAGAGGGAGAGCCTCAGCAGTGGGCGCCAGGCGGGCACGCCCTGGGTCCCGGGGGCCTGGAGTCTCACTCCTGGGGAGGCTTGGCCTTGGCCCCAGATCATAAATCAGCTCGTAGGAAATGATGGATAATGTTGGCTGGGTCTGACCCAGATACGGAGTTTGGCTTTTTCTTGTTCCATTGTGTGTTTGTCACTGTCCCGCCCCACATGAGAAAGGAGGGGGCCGCCCTGGGGGCAGGGAGCTCAGGATTCAGGTTTCTGGGGCCATCCCCAGAAGACAAGCGGCTGTGGGGGCCCCCATGTCAGTTCTGTCTGGGGCTGTGTCCTGGGGTGGGGGCAGCGTGGCCAGTCCCCGAGCCTCCCCGACGCCCTGCCCCCAGGTGCCCTTCCTCCTGTTCATCGTCTTCGTGGTGTACACGCTGCTGCCCTTCAGCATGCAGGGGGCCATCGTGGCAGGGGTGATCTCCAGCATCTCCCACCTCCTGGTGCTTGGAGCCCTGAAGGAGGCCTTCACGAAGCCCAGCATCCAGGTGGGACTGCAGGTGAGGTGCGCACAGGGGTCTGGGGGCGGGGCAGGCGAAGGCCCCTGGGCAGAGGCTGTGGTTTGGGCCTGAGGATGGCGGAGATGGGTGTAGGTGAGCTGGTCCTGAGGCCTCAGCGCCTCCCAGTGGGTAGGGAAGCCGGCCCCCAGGGCGGGGACATGCCCTGCAGCCTTTCTCGGTTAGCCTGCAGTGCCCCAGATGCTCCGGCCCTCTTCCCTGGGTCCAGCGCACTGCTGTGAGGGTGAGTCCGCCCTGCAGAACCCTGTCCCGACAGGGCTGGGAGTATCCCTGGGCACCCCGTCTTGTCTCTGCATTGAGTGACTGAGACATGCACAATTTGTGGTGGTCCGCAGAGGGGGTTTCCTCCGACCTGGCCTTGCAGCGGTTCTGGAAAATAGAACCCAGAGCTCTGGGCACTCATCGGGGCGCCATGCCTTCTGTGACTGTCCTCGAGGCCCCCCCTTGGGCTCTGGGCTCTGTGATGTGATGCACTTCTGCTTCCCTGGTCTCTGGGGCTCTAGTTTTCTGGCTGCAGAGAAGGGCCTGAGACCTGGTCTTAGAGTCACAGTGACTCTAGGGGACCAGTGCCCATCTGGGCTCCCGTTTCCCTGCCTGCCTACGAAGGGTGCCGGCCCGAGCGGGCGGGAGGTCAGAGAATGGGGGTGGGGTGCCACCACCAGCCCGCCGAGGGCTGGTACCCCGGGGCGCAGGCCAGGCTGAATGCTGAGCCCACGCTCGCCTCGCCCCCAGCTGCTGGCCAATGCGGTCATCTTCCTGTGCGGGAACCTCACGGGCGCCTTCCACAAGCACCAGATGCAGGACGCCTCCCGAGAGCTCTTCACCTACACCGTGAAGTGCATCCAGATCCGGCGTAAGCTGCGCATCGAAAAGCGCCAGCAGGTGTGGACGCCGCTTCCCCCTGGAGCCCGAGCCTGGCCCTGCCCGGGCCCCACGCCCTGCGTCCTTTCTCTTTGCACGTCAGACGCTCACTGAAGAGCGTGTGCCTGGGGCGCAGGGTGGACGCCCACGCCGGCCTCACCGCAGGGGCTGCCGGGGACGCAGGAGGCCGGGGGCCGGGCTGGCTTGGGGGCAGGATGCAGGCTGGCGGGGATGGAGGGGGCCGTGGGCAGAGCAGGCAGGGCCATAGGGAAAACCGAGGCCAGGTCGCCGAGCCTGGGGCCTGACGTCCCCCTGCCTGTCCCCCGCCTCCCCGGGGCCCAGGAGAACCTGCTGCTGTCCGTGCTGCCGGCCCACATCTCCATGGGCATGAAGCTCGCCATCATCGAGCGGCTCAAGGAGCGCGGGGACCGCCGCTACATGCCCGACAACAACTTTCACAGCCTGTACGTCAAGCGGCACCAGAACGTCAGGTGGGTGGCCGGCCGGGCCTGTGCGCGGGGTCCCCCGGGGGGCTGGCCTCAGTCTCCCCATTTGTTTCCCCGGGGGGTGGGATCAGATCGCGCTGGTGTCGGGGGAGATCCGGTAGCCCCCTACAGTTGTAAAACTCTGTGCCTAAGTAGCACTTCGGGGAAGAAGGGGGTCCTTTCAGGTGATTCTCAAGGGGGCACAGGCCCCCCAAAAGAGGTGACGTCTCCCAGGCCTTGGCGGATTCGAAGGGGCTACAGCATCTTACGCGAAGGCACCAGCCTCAGTGAACCGGAGGGGTGGGTGCCGTGAGCTGGTTGGTCCGGAGCTCACGGACTCTGGAGCTGGGAGATCTGGCACATGCTGCCGCTCTGGTTTCCAGCCGGCCTCAGCCCGAGCCTCGGTTTGCTCATCTGTGGGATGGGAGTCCTCCTAGGGTAGTGTGCGTGTAAGGTGTCGGGCATGGAGCTCAGCCCTGGGGAGCGTGGGGCCACATCTCGCCACGGGGTTTAGTTCTGAAGGCGTGAGGAGGGAGAAGGACGTTCTGAGGCGCCCCCATGCTGCGGTCTGCGGTGATGGGGGGCCTGGGGGTGGCAGTTCTCAAGGGCCCTGCAACTCCGGGCTGCCGCCTTTTGCCTTTAATGCCAAGCCTCTGGAACGTTCGTTCATCCTTACGGCCCTGGGCTTCTGTCCCATCCCTCTGGAGGCTGAGGAGTGGCCGGGGAGACTGGGGTCAGGGCCGGCAGGCGCTCAGGGGCTACCAGGGGCCTGGCGCTGACCCCCCACCCCCCCGCCCCCCCCAGCATCCTCTATGCTGACATCGTGGGCTTCACGCGGCTGGCCAGCGACTGCTCCCCCAAAGAGCTGGTGGTGGTGCTGAACGAACTCTTCGGCAAGTTTGACCAGATCGCCAAGGTGAGCCCGCAGGCCTTTGTGCCGGCCCCTTGCCCCCCGGGGGTGGCCTCTGCCCAGTGCTGTGCCGAGATGGGCATGCAGAGGCCCCGGCTGAACTTCGGCACTCAGTCGGCAACCGCTTGTGAGCGTTCCACGGTGGCGGTGGGCTTGCGGGGTGGCCACAGCGGCCAGGACCCTGTCCCCAGAGAGTGAGGCTGGTGGGAGACTGCCAGTACGTGCGGGGGCACGCACAGGGGCTCAGGCGCTCAGGGGGCGCTCAGGAAGGCTGCCTGGGGGAGGAGATGCCTCCATCTCAGTGCTGGGCCTCGCCCCCAGTCTGCCTCCCGACGAGATCTCTGGTGAACCATGCGCGCACATTAAAGTTTGAGAAACCTAGAAAGAGACCCTGAAGAGGAAAAGGAGCAGTTCTGGGCAGAGGGAAGAGTGTGTGCAAAAGGCTGGAGGAGAAAGAAGCCTCTGGGGGCCCTTGGAATGGGCGTGGCCCAGTGTGACTGGGTGGGGTATGAGGGGATCGAGGTGCCAGGGGCAGACGTGCAAGGATTTAGGGCTGAGGTGAGGAGGACTTGACCTGAGGACACTGGGGAACGTGGCAGGTGCTGAGCAGGGGAGGGTATGGGGTGAGGAGGGGCTCCCAGGTACAGCTGAGCAGGGAGAGGTCTGGAGACGGGCAGGGCAGGGCTGAGCTCACTGTTGGTCTTCCTGGGTGGCATGGAGCCCGGGGGTGGGGATGGGGGTGGGGGTTGTGGGCGTGTGTGTGTACATGTGTGCATGCGTGCACTCATTCATTAACGCATCAAATAGTCCTGAGACCTGCCACGTGGCAGCCTTGAGCTCCTGTGGCCTTGGGCCTGCCCTCCGATTGCCCCCGGCCTGTATGCTCTGAGCTTTGAAGAGGGGGTGTAGGGGGCTGGGGGGCCTGGGGAGCACCTGGCCCAGCTTCCGGTGAAGACAGACTTAGTGGTGGCCACTAAGCAGAGACCCGGGTGTTAAGATTTAAGGCCGTGGCCATCTGCGCTGGCTGCACGTTCGAATCCTGTCGAGAGCGTCAGTAAAAGCCAGCCTGTGCCCACGCCTGGGCGAGTTCCAAAGCGTCCCCTGGGCGCCTCCGCGGGCGGAGAATCAATGGTCTGGGCCTTGGTGGGAAGCAAGTTCGGGCCCCACACTAGGAAGACCTTCTCGTGGTCAGAGCTGCTCTGTTCTAGGAGGGACTGCCTCACCAGGAGTGGCCTCCCTCTTAGGGGAAGACCACCGCAGGGCGGTGACCAAACTTCAGGCCAGGGGTGCCCCGGAGCACTGTCCCTCAGGGTATTGCGGACCAAGTGATTCGGAGGGCCTGTCTAGTCTGGAGCCTTCTTTCAGGAGCCTCCTTCCTTCATGACATCCCTTAAACAAGCAGGTGGGGGTTCCCAGTAGCTGGGCCATATGTGGGCTAGGGGCCTGGGCTTCCGGTCGCACATGGCCCTTTCCCTGCCACACAGCCCAGGGACCTGCCCTTGTCCTCTTGGACGCAGCTCTCCCTCTGTGGCAGGTGCAGGAGGCAGGCCCTTTGTACAGATGGGGAGAGGGAGGTCTTCTAGCTGCCTGCTAAGGCCCCCGTGAGGGCTGCAGCTGGGCCCGGGGAGCCTGGGGAGTGGGCCTGGAGCCGGCATGTAGCCCCTTCTTCAGAGTCTCTAAATCCCCACCCCACCTTGGCCAAGAGCTGACAGAAAGCCCAGTGGTCGCAGTAGTACCTCAGATGGAACCTCAGACAGTCTGCTGGGCCGCCCATCTCCTCAGGGGCATTTTCCTATGTGACCCCAGCCTCAGCATTCACTCCCATCTTTCTGTCCTCTCCCCACTCCCCGGATGCTGGTTTGCATCCCTGGCTGCCTAGCCATCTCTCGGGTTACCTTGACACCTGCTGGCCCCTTGGCTTGTGGCACCTGCCACCTGTCTTCATGTCCTCTACTTCCTCCACCTCAGCCGCACGGGCTGCTTTGCCGGGTACTCAAACAGCTTTCCGCCTGCCGGGCCTTTGCACATGCTGCGTCTTTCATCTGCCTGGAATGCTCTCCTCCCTGCAGGCCAATGAGTGTATGCGGATCAAGATCCTGGGGGACTGCTACTACTGCGTGTCGGGTCTGCCCGTATCCCTGCCCACCCATGCCCGGAACTGCGTGAAGATGGGGCTGGACATGTGTGAGGCCATTAAGTAGGTACTCTGGGCAGGCCTGGGCACTGGGTCCTGTCCCCATCACGGACCCCTCCTGCTTCCCAGGGCATGGTAGGGAATGCACTGTACCCACTTTGCAGATGAGGAACCCGAGGCTCGCCTGGGTCCCTCCGCAGCCCTGGCTGGGATGGGGTGACGGGACTGCTCTGCCCAGGCAGGTGCGAGAGGCCACAGGCGTGGACATCAGCATGCGTGTGGGCATACACTCAGGGAACGTGCTGTGCGGGGTCATTGGGCTGCGCAAATGGCAGTATGACGTGTGGTCCCACGATGTGTCCCTGGCCAACAGGATGGAGGCGGCTGGAGTCCCTGGGTGAGGTTCAGCAGGACCGTGGCCGGGTCAGAGGCCATGGGCCAGCTCTGGGCTGGGCGGGCGGAGGGGTAGGGGGTTGGTCAGAGTGGGGTCAGAGATGGAAGCAATGACCTCGCGTTGGGGGGAGCCAGGCTGGGCTCTGGCCTGCTTGGCCCTGCGTGCCGTGCACCCTCTGGGTGGGTGCTGGCCTTCTCTGGGCCCTGCAGCTCTGACTCGGGGCCGGTCTCCCCCAGCCGGGTGCACATCACAGAGGCGACGCTGAACCACCTGGACAAGGCGTATGAGGTGGAGGACGGGCACGGGCAGCAGCGGGACCCCTACTTGAAAGAGATGAACATCCGCACCTACCTGGTCATCGACCCCCGGGTACGAGGGCTCAGAAGCAGCGGGCAGGGTGGGCGGGGCTGGCTGAGGAGACCCTCTGGGCCGGGACTGTGCTGGCGAGTGGGGTCCACACCCTGGGGGAAGACCCTCGTGGAGGGAGAGTGTTTTTCCCTTCCAGGCTGTGGAGAGGTAGGGAAGAGGCCCGCCCGGGGTGGGAGTGAGCTCCCCGTCACTGAGTGTGTTCTAGGCTCCACACAGCTTCTCTGGGCCTCAGTGAACTTGCAACAACTACAATGCCTACCTCAGGAGGAGAAAGAGCTCATGTGAGTGAGCCGCTCACCACAAACTGGGCACCTCATAAACATTCTAGAAATGATAGTCACTGCTAGTTTATTTTCCAGGGGTTTGTCACTCATTTCCCGGATTTTGAGAGGACACATTTGTAAGACATGCTTTGGATAAGACTCAGGACAGCAAGGAATGGCCAGGGGGCCACCGGGCAGGAGCCTCGGTGTGTCGTGGGTTCTGCCCCCGTGGGTGGCCGCCCCGCGGGCTGATGCCTCTACCTGCTTGGAGGCCCCGCTTTCGTCAGGACCCCGAGGCAGAGGCAGCTGCTGGGCCGCTCCGAGGCAGTGGGCCCTGGCCCTGCCCCGCGCCCACACAGGCCCTGCTTTCCTGCCGCGGGAGGCCAGCTCGTCTGGCGGCCTCGGTGAATCATCCTTGGGGCTTGCTCAAGAATGTCGGCCACAGGATGGGCTCTTTCCAGCTCCCTCTGTCTCTGGCCCTGGCTGTCCTCAGAGCTGGCCCGACTGCCAGTGTTGCAGGGTGGCGGGGGGGAAGCGGAGGGCCAGCCTGCGAGCCTCCTGGGCCCCGTGATGTTCCCTAGGGACGGGAACCGCTCAGCAACCTCCCCTCCCCGGCCGTGGGCCCTGGGTGCTGAGTTAGCATCTGGGGAAACCCTTCCTGGGTACCTCGGGGCTGCTTCCACCCCACAGTCATGGAATACAACCCAGCCCCTCACCCCATACCCTGCAGCTCTGGGCCCTGCCCTCTTCTCTGACCGCCCCCCCTTTCCCCCTGAGTGCCCTTCACCCCAGCCCCTGCCCTCCACTGCCAGGCTCTTTGTGCCGCAGGACGCTTGTCACTGCTGCTGTCTCTGCCCGCGGCGCTCTCGGCTTGCTTGCAAGTGCTCCTGTTGGTTTATCCTCTTTGCTTGTCTGCTGTCACTGTGAGCTCCACATGGGCAGGCTCAGGGCAGGGGGAGCGGCCTGTCCAGGCTGCCATCCCCGCGCCTAGAGCAGCGCCTGGCGATGGAGCCGGAGCTCAGAGACCGTGTGCCCAGAAGCAGAGCCCCGTCCTGCAAGGCGGTGGCAGGGACAGCTCTAAGCCCTCCCCTCAGCAAGGCCGCTGCAGGACTCGCAGGCGAGCTTCAATTTCAGACAAACGACGAAGTTTTTAGCATGTGTGTGTTTTGTGCAGGATCTAACTGGGCATCCTATGGTTTTTCCAGCAACCCTACCTTCCCCATCTTTGTTGAATTTCATTTATTCACGTAGTTGAACATTCAAAAAGCACGAAGGGGGTGTTGCGGGCCGTTCTCCTCACACCCTTGCCTGCGGCCGGCGTCCCCGCTGAAGGGGACAGCGTGGCGAGTCTCCCTTCCACAGAGATGCCGATGCACACTGAGGAGTCGAGGGACTGTCCCGCGCCCTCGCCAAGCCGAGGGTGGCGTGCCCCGCACCCGCTTGGTACCTTGCTTTCTTCACCTGATGACGGAGCTGGGAGACGCGCCCTTATGTGTGCGCAGAGGCCGCCGCACGCTCAGGGGTGCCTCCTGCTGTCGATGTGGCCGGCCTTCCCCAACTTTGGCCTCTGAAGGTTGTCCAGAGGTGGCAGGTGGCCGGTGGGGGTCACCTGCGGGCTGGTGACGGTCGCAGGTGCCCTCCCGGGGCCCGCTTCGGAGCAGGTGCCTTTATACTCAGAGCGGATGGATCTTCAGTGCACATTTATTTCTCAGGAAGCCCCAGTGAGTGAGAAGTGCTAGCGACCCCAAACTTGAGCGGCTGGGGGCTGCGGGGGCAGAGTTGCCGACCCGTAAAGGGGAGACGGAGAATGGGACCTCCCCCGACTCCAGGGCAGGTGGCTCTTGGCGCGGCACAGCCGGATTCCAGCTGGTCCCACTGGCGAGGCAGACAGGCGCATCTCAAGGCTTAAAAATGTTTCTATCCCAAAAGGAGGCTAGAGGTTTCTAGGAAAGTTGCTGCCTGTGACTTAGCGAGTGTCTGTGGCTGTAGATGCTGGTACTTGTGGGTGTTTGCAGAGACCCAAGGAGACAGGGGGTAGGGGGACTTGGAGATGGTTCAAGCTTGTCTCTGGCGGCTGTGGCACTGTTTCTCTTCTCTCCCCCTTTTACAGTCCTGCCCGTCCTCCCCAGCAGGGGACGGTCCCCTGCTCTTGGGGGGGGGGGCAGGGGGCCACGGAGGAGGCTGGCCGGGCTGACACCCTCTCCCTGACCCGGCCACAGCAGGCACATGGCATGTAACGCTCCCTGCCGTGGAGTGGGGGCCGCACGAGTGGAAGGGCCTGGAAAGCTGCCCAGGGGGTGGGGCTGGCCCCTCGGTGGGCCGTCTCTCCGGCTCTCCGGCTCTCCGGGTTCCTGGCCCGCACTCCTCTTCCTCCAGCTGCTCCCTCCTGGAAGGACATGTGCCGGCCACATGTGGGTGGGCCGGGTGGGATGCTTATGGCTTTCCTGGGCACTGTCTCCCCGGGGTGTCCCCACGGGGAGAGGCCAGTGGGCTTTCAGGCCCCAAGGGAGACAGCGGTGCCACAGAGCGTCACGGGGCTGGCAGGGTCTTAGGGCTTAGGACTTCGGCCCGATCTTTCCCTGGGGAGGCAGAGAAGGGTCTGAGGGGCTGCGCACAGTTGTGTGTGATCCCCAATCTCCTGGCTGCCTGGGAAGGACAGGGCCCGAGCTGGGACCTCCTGTGCAGCCCAGCCAAGGAGTGCACTGGGCCATGGCCGGTCCCCGAGGGGCTCGCAGACCCAGCAGCGTTTCTGCCATTCTCTTTTTCCCCAGCCTGGCCAGCACTCGGGGCAGTGTGGCATTTCAGGGGGAGTGGGATGGGGGCGGGGGCCCTTCCTGGGCTGAGGGGGGTAGGGACAGGCCGTGTCTGTGTCTGCCTACAGAGCCGGCAGCCGCCCCCGCCCAGCCAGCACCTCCCCAAGCCCAAGGGGGACGCGGCCCTAAAGATGCGGGCATCCGTGCGCATGACCCGCTACCTCGAGTCCTGGGGGGCCGCGCGGCCCTTTGCTCACCTCAACCACCGTGAGAGCGTGAGCAGCGGCGAGACCCCCGTCCCCAGCGGGCGGAGGCCCAAGGTAGGACCCTGCCTCCCAGACTGCTCGGCACCTGCCCCGTGTGTCCGAGGGTGCAGGAGATGAGAGACCCAGTCCAGGGACAGACTTCGGGGGCCCCTCATTGCAGAATAACTGTCCCCTCTCCTTTCCTTTCCAGACCATTCCCCTGCGGCGCCACCGGACCCCTGACAGGTACGTGCACCATCCCCTCCTCTCCGTCAACTGTGGCCTGCCTTCCTGACCAAGTCCTGCCCCACCCCAGTCACCCCCTTAGTGTCCACCCCCTCCAGGCAGCCTACCCTGACCATCCTCTGTCCAGGAGGGCAGCTCGGAGGGGCTGTGGCTTGGAATGAGGACTTCACAGTAATGGAGTGCCTGTGGTGTCCCCACCCGGGGCCGGGTTAGTGGTTGGCGTGAGGGAAGCCTGCGGGTGGAGGGGAAGAGGCCTTGGAGGTTGGCCTTTAGAGGTCGTCTGCTTCTGGCTGGGCTGCTGGCCACCTGGGCCTGCTGCTTGATGCCGGGCCTCCACTTGCCCTCTCTGGGCCTCAGTGGGACCCTCCTGTTCCTCGGCCACCCCGCACGAGGCTCTGGGGCCTCCTGCAGGCGTCTAGGCACCCAGACGGCGGTGCTGCCTCGTGTTCACTCCTGCCTCTGGGCAGGCGGGTGTGGTCCTGGGGTGATGCGCTTCGGTTCCTGATGCAGGAGCACGTCCCCCAAGGGGCGGTCGGAGGACGACTCGTACGACGAGGAGATGCTGTCAGCCATCGAGGGGCTGAGCTCCACGAGGTGGGACCCCGAGGCCTCTGTTCGCCCAGTCCCCCCTCGGGTGGGGGTTCCCCATACAGCCAGGCCCACCTTGTGCCCGCGTGCCTGGTGGCCCAGCTTGGGCTGCGTCTGTGGTGGTTCCTTTGCCTCCCTGGTGCTGCCTCCTGAGGGTGGACTTATGCCCCCCATCTCCCTGCTCCCCGGAGTGGGATCCCCTCCCACCCCCCTCCCCCATCCGCTCCCGAGGGCGGGCCCCCCTATTCCCCCAGGCCCTGTGTCTCACGGCCTGCGCCTGCCACCCCTCAGGCCCTGCTGCTCCAAGTCCGATGACTTCTACACCCTCGGGTCCATCTTCCTGGAGAAGGACTTTGAGCGAGAGGTGAGGAACGGGGCTCCAGGCCTGGGGTGGGGCAGCCACCGCTCCGACGTCTGTTCAGGGAGGGTGGTGGGAATCACCCCGGCGGGCCATGGTGGGTGGGTGGGGGCCCAGTCCCGCCTTGCTTGGACTCTCTTCCTGTTGGCCTCACTCCTGTACCTGACTTGTGCCCTGTTAGGGATTCTCCCACTTGGGTTTGGGAGACCTTTGCTCCCCTCATATGCTAGGACCTCAGCGGGTAAGGGCCAGCGCACGCCTTAGCCTGGTTCTCCCTTCTGGCTGCTACAACTACGTGCTTTTATGCTGTTCTACAACTGTTTACTTATTTACTGAGCGCCTACTGTGTTCTGTCCACGTCCCCGGCACACATGTATGTCCTTGAAACCTCACACGGCCGGACAAGGTGGCCGTTGTTACCCATTTCACAGGCTTCTGGCTTCTGGTGTGGCCCGCGAGGGTGGCCCCAGGCCACGGGGCTCTGGTGCTGGGGCTTCTTTCCCCTCTCAGCCTCAAGATTGCTGGTGGTGGTGGGGTCTTTCTCTGGCTGGGGCTTCCTGAGTCGGGGCTCCCTCGGTGAGGAGCTTGGGGTCTGAGGGAAACCTGCCTGGCAGGCCTGCCAGCAGCTGTGTGACCCTGGGCAGGCTGCCGGACTCTCTGAGCCCCGGTTTGCTCACGTGCAGCAGGAGCCCCTGTGGCCCGAGATCATGAGATTGTGCCTGGTGGAGGGGTGTGAGCGGCACGGGGTCCCCCTGCCCACTAGCTACGGGCTCAGGCCCGGCCTTACTCCTGGGTGTGGGGGGAGGACAGACCCACCGCCAGCCCCAGAGCTCAGACTTGGTTCCCGTCCCCAAGCTTGGGGCCACAGGCTTCTCAGGGACCTGGGAAATAGAGTCAGAGACCTGGGTGGGGTGGGGGAGGGGAAGGGATCAGCTCTAAACGTCAGGGAACAGAAGGAAGGTCATTTGGTCATGATGATGTCCCATCATCACCTGGAACTCAAGGAGTATGTGAGGTTTGTTTTAAAGATGTATTTATTTGTTTTAGAGAGAGAGAGAGAGCACACAGGCACAAGGGGGGAGGGGCAGAGGGGGAGGGAGAAGCGGGCTCCCCGCTGAGTGGGACCCTGAGATCATGACCTGAGTCCAACGCTTAACCGACTGAGCCACCCAGGCGCCCCCAGGGTGTGGGTGTGAGTTTTGATTAACTTGAGCCGGGGTGGGCCCGGAAGGGGCGGAACAAGCGACCCTGACTGTCCCCGTCGCCCCCAGTACCGCCTGGCGCCCATCCCCCGGGCGCGGCACTACTTCGCCTGTGCCAGCCTCGTCTTCGTCTGCATCCTGCTGGTCCAGGCCCTGCTCATGCCCAGGTCAGTCGGGGTGGGCGGGATGCGCGGGCCCGGGGCCTGGAAGCGCCCCAGAAAAGCTGCGTGCGCTGCCCGACCAGCAGGAGGGGCCTGGAGTCCCAGAGACTGGACCAGGGGCTGTGGCCCACACCTGGGCTCACCAGTGCTTACTTTTGTTTCCATCGAATGTGCTCATCCTGTCAAGGCGCAGGCCTTCCCAGTCCCCTGAGACCTGTGCGGCCCTGTGGGCGTGTGGCCTGAGGCGACCGCTGTCCCAGAAGGCAGACTCCCAGAACCGTAGCCACCTCCAGCTCCCTCTTAGATGTGGGAAACTGAGGCTCAGAGGGCTTCATGCCCTATCCGGGTGCGAGGACCCTGTTGGCGGGGGACGGCGGGGCGGGGGGAGGTCACAGGGAAGGAGTGAGGTCAGCTACGTGGTGGTTTCTGGAAGCGGGATGAGGCCAGAGGATCCACTAGGATTGGGGTTTAGGATGTGCTTCCTAAAGACAAACTAGGCAGAAGCCCTTCCGTCTGGTACTTCCGGGGCGGCCGTGGGTCTGAAGGCTGCGCGCCCACCCGTTTCTTAGATACGTGGCCCCGGCCTCGTGCATGAGTGGGGCAGCTGGACCATGGTGCTCAGAGATCCCCTTTGCTGAGTGCATATGGCAGTTTGGGGGGGCAGGAGGCGGCTGGGAGCCTGAGAATTGGGGTGCTGGGGGTTGGGGAGCATGCCTGTGGCTTGGCCCTGGGCCGACGGTCCCCCAGACCTAGGGTTTTCTGCTCTCCAGGATGGCGGCTCTGGGTGTGTCCTTTGGGCTGGTGGCCTGCGTGCTGGCGCTGGTGTTGGGCCTGTGCTTTGCCCACGAGTTCTTGGTGAGTGGGAGCCCTTGACCGGGCACCTGGCCCTGCGCCGCCGGCCCTCCGCGCCCCTCCTGCCCGGGCGACAGTTTGCAGAGCACTTCTCCCAGTAATGCCACCCTCCCGGGCTGCCGGGGGCCCCCAAGCGGCTGCGGCTGTCCCCGGCCCTGAGGGTGGGAGCGTCCCCTCTGTCTGTGCACCCGTGCGTCCTGAGCTCTGGGCCTGAGCTCTAGCGGAGCTCTCGGGAGCCCTCGCGTCCACTGGGCCCTTGGGCCGAGGGGTCCTTGTCCCGGTGCTGGCGCCGGCCCCCTGACCCCGTGCCTCCACAGAAGTGCTGCCCGGCCTGGGGGATGTTGCAGGCCATC
This sequence comes from Leptonychotes weddellii, assembly GCF_054177405.1. Classification (NCBI taxonomy): domain Eukaryota; kingdom Metazoa; phylum Chordata; class Mammalia; order Carnivora; family Phocidae; genus Leptonychotes; species Leptonychotes weddellii. Next base: position 30,240,192 of record NC_138384.1, read on the forward strand.
TCCGAGAGCGTGGAGACCCAGCCCCTGCTGCGCCTGTCCCTGGCCGTCCTGACTATTGGCAGCCTGCTCAGCATCGCCATCGTCAACCTGGTGGGTTCTGGGGGGCGGGTGGGGATGGCGGGCCCTGGCGAGGAGCCCTCCTGCCTGTGCGTGCTTCCTGGGGGGACGGGGGGAGCCAGTCCTAGACCCTGGGCACCTTCAGGTTCTCGAATCCCACAGTGTCCTGCCCGAGAGCTGCATCTGGCATAGCTCTCTGCAGGGCCCTGTGGGCGGGCTCCACGAGGCCCCTGAGATGGGCCTGGGCTCCTTCCCCTTCACTTTTCACACGAGGACCTGGGGCCCCCAGAGGGCTTACGTGGCCAGCCCCACAAGGACAGGATGTCTTGAACCACCAGTGTTCTTGGCATCTTCTACCTTCTTCATCATCATCCTTCTACCTGGGGAGGCCCTGGCTTACTCTGAGACTCCGTTTCCTCGCTAGGGCGAGTGGCCCTGGGCACAGGCTGGGGAGGACACTTGAGCTCCTGATTCTCAGGCCTCGCTCACGTGCTCAGTGCTGCGGACAGCACGTGTCCCTGCTGGTCCTCCCAGCTCTGACCTCTGGAGCCAGGGGCTCTCCGTGTCCCTGAGACCCTGTGACCACCACACTCAGGGTCTCCTGGGGAGAAGGGGGCTCACTGACTACGCTGATCCCAGCTTCTCCCCTGCTTCCCCCAGCCCCGAATCAGCCTCTGATGCTTTGGTGATGGTGCACATGGGGCTTCATTTTACACCCTCCTCCTCCCCGGACCTCTCCCCTCCGGGAAGCAGATGCCTGTGGCCGGGAGTCGGGGCACCGCGGCTCTGGGCGTGCCTGGAGCTGGGCCTGGCAGGTCCTAGAGTCCCAGGTCCCTGGGCCACCCCTCACGGTGACCTGTCTTCTCTGCAGCCGCTGATGCCTTTCTCGGCCCCGGGGCTGCCTGCGGGCAACCAGACGAGCCCGAGGCCTGGGAGCAACATGTGCGGGCTCCTCCCGGTGAGTGCAGCCGGGCCCTGGCCCAGACTGCTGGGCCCCGCGTGCCCCCGCTGGGCCCTGCTCCTGCGCAGTGCCCCGCCTGAGTGCAGGAGGCCATGGGGTGCGGGGGAGCGGAGTCCAGCCCCTCCCAGGAGATGGAGAGAGCAAGGCCCAGCCGGGGCCGAGGTGGCCTCTGATCCCGGAGGACACAGGGCCTTCGGGGCCGGGGCTGCTTCATCCAAGGCGCGAGGAGGGGCCCCGAGAGGTTGACTGGTTGGCCTCATGGGTGGTGGAGCCATGACTGGCCTCAGGCAGGCCGACAGCAGAAGCCAGGTCTGGGGAGCCCCGATGCGCAGCAGCGGAGGGTGGGGGACTTCCGCGGGCCGTGGTGAATTTTGAGCTGGTCTCTGAAGGACAGAAAGGTTCTGGGACAGGGAGAAAAGCTGAGGCACGCAATGGGAGCCCGCAGGGCTTCAGGCGGTGGTGTCGTGGGGAGGCGCGGGGACAGCTGAGACACGGAGCCGGAGGTAGGTTTGATCCAGATCGGGGGTGGGGACGGAGCCTGAGTGCCAGGAGAGAGAGCTTGGTCTCTCTTTGGGGGGCAGTGGGGAGCCACAGCATGATCTTGAGCGGGAGAGGAACACGGGCAGCGATGTCCTTTCGGAAGGGCAAGCTCGGGGCAGAACTGGAGGCGGGGAGGCTGTTCAGGGGTGTGCGTACTGCTGCTCTCACCTTTGTCACATCCACAGGCCACTGCAGTTGTAGTTACTTTTTTCCCCTCCCTTCAGTGAGTTCACCTGCCATAAGTAGAAGTAAAAATAGAGTAAAAACAACGCGATGCTCGAAAGTTCTAGACTGTGTGGTCTGCTCTTTGCTAAGAAGGGAGGTCATCAAGGCTGAGAGCAGTGTTGCAGATGCGCTGGCCCTTCACGCCCCTCCCCCCGCCCGCGCCGGAAAGGGGCCCCGTCCTGGTGACCTGGGTCCAGGAGCTGCCTCATGGTGAGCGACACCCCCCATCACCCCAGTATTACACCTGTAGCTGCATCCTCGCCTTTGTCGCTTGCTCGGTCTTCCTGCGGATGAGCCTGGAGCTGAAGGTCGTGCTCTTGACCGTGGCCTTGGTGGCCTACCTGGTGCTCTTCAACATCTCCCCGTGCTGGCAGTCGGACTGCTGTGGCCACGTTGTGGACAACCTCACCGAGACCAACGGGACCCTCAGGTGGGGCCCGAAGCACCCTGTCCCCCTGCCCGTCTCGAGTGTGGTCCGTGGGGTGTCACGTTGAACCCTGCTGTGCTGGCCTTCACAGTGCCATTGGCCTGGACACCTGGGGGCTGGGCCGGCAGGTGGCACGGTCTCCATTTTACAGGAGGGGACGTGATGGTCCCAGGTCCGTACACTCAGAGCTGGAGTGTCACTCATCTGCAGGTTCTCTGGGGGACATCCCGAGACCCCCGGAGGCTTCCTGGATCCTCCTGTCTCTACGCCATTCTTGGGGTGCGGGGGGGGGAGGCTTCGGCTCTAGCCTGGTCCCCCTCCTTGAGCCGTGTCCCGGATCTCCAGAGTTCTGGAAACAACAGTGGTCTCCGGTCTGTCCCTGGACTGGTGGCTGAGCCCTGTGGCGTGGGAAGGGATGGTGTGTGTGTGCTTCTGGGGGCTCTCGGCCCCAGGTGGGTTGAGGAGAGGGACCTGGCTCCCCTTAAATTTGGGGGCCCAGAACAAAATCTGCTCCCCTGGGTTTGCTGACAGCTGCAGTCCCTGACTTGGAGGAGTGCTTGGCTGTCCCCTCACCTGCCTGGAGTGCTTTTCCTTCAGACGTCACTTCAGTGAGGCCTCCCCCACCTCCCAGTCAGACCATCTTCTCTTGTCACCCCGAAGTCGCTTGTTTCGTGTCTGTGCCCTGAGGATGTGAGCTGAGGGCAGCCGTCTGTCCCGGGCTCGCGTCGGAGGGCCGGGCACAATCGACTCTGGCCTTTCCCCTTCGTGTCCCGCAGCTCCCCGTTCTGTGTGTGGAAGGACGCGAAGGCGATGACCAATTTCTACCTGGTTCTGTTCTACGTCACCCTCCTCATGCTCTCCAGACAGGTAGGGCCCCGTGCTCAGCGGCGGGGGTGGGGTTGGGGGGGGGCGGGACACAACCGGGCCGGGGCATCTGCAGATTTGGGGCTGCATGGGAGACAGAGCCCAGTACGGAAACCCTGGTCCCCGGGTCCTCACCTCCCCACATCCCCTCCCCTCAGGACACCAGTGACATTTGGTCACGTGGGTCACTTGGAGAACCGAGTCCCGGCTCACTGGCATTCTGAGGCCACGGGGAGGTGGCCGTTGAGCTGGGGACATTAGCCGGGGACACAGGGTGGAAGCACTGAGGGGCTGGCTCAGCAGGCCCCGGGGCGACACGTGTGTCCTCGTGTCCCTGCTCACGGCGGCCAGGACACCGATGTTGCCCGTTGTCCGCAGATTGACTACTACTGCCGCTTGGACTGTTTGTGGAAGAAGAAGTTCAAGAAGGAACACGAGGAGTTTGAAACCATGGAGAATGTGAACCGCCTTCTTCTGGAGAATGTCTTGCCAGCCCACGTGGCCGCTCACTTCATTGGTGACAAGTTAAATGAGGTGTGGTGCCGGCGGGCGCTGGGTGGCCCCGGGTAGGGAGAGACGGAGGGTACCTGGGGCCCGCACTTCTGGGGGCCGCGGGGCCGCCCGCGGGCGGGTGGTTTGGGCACCAGCTGCATGTCCAGGCCTCTGTGGTCCGGACGGTCCGTGCGGATGAGAATGTGCGTGGTTCACGGGTTCCGTGCCGCAGCATTTTACGGAAGAGGACCCAGGTCCCCTGACTGTGACCTTGGCCCACCCCGCGGGGCTCTCAGCGTCAGCCCCGGGACCCAGGGTAGCGCCGAGTCAGAACCACCCTGAGCCCGCCCCAACCAGTGCACTCAGATGAGAGTCTCAGGCGTAAGGCAGGCCGAGCGACACTCGCGTTGCGCCCCCGGCCCCTGAAAGTTTTGTGGGACGGCCGAGGGGCCACGTCCCTGTGCTTGCTTGTCCCCCGGCACGGCCTGCTGGCACAAGGTCGTCTTCTGCCCGCCCCCATCCAGGACTGGTACCATCAGTCCTACGACTGCGTGTGTGTCATGTTCGCGTCCGTGCCGGACTTCAAAGTCTTCTACACGGAGTGCGACGTCAACAAGGAGGGGCTGGAGTGTCTGCGCCTGCTGAACGAGATCATTGCCGACTTCGACGAGGTTCGGGCAGGGTGCGGGCCCCCCAGATCGGGAGAGGGACGCATGCGCCTTTCTCTGTGTTTCTCTCAGTAAGTGCTTTGTTACCTTCTCTGCGAGGGGCAGCCAGCTCAGGTCAGATGAGGGTCCTTGAAGAAGGCAGTGGTGCCCTTACCTGTGGTTTGCTGGCCGCGTGAGCAGATGACCCCCCTTCCCGACACATGGCCAGGAGGTTGGTAGTGGCCGAACGCCGTGTCACAGCGTCCCCGTCATGTGCCTCGCTTCACCTCATCACCAGGAGAAGGAGGAGGAACGAACGCAGTACAGGAAGAGTTTTTTTTTTTTTTTTAAAGATTTTTATTTATTTATTTATTTAACAGAGATAGAGAGCACAAGTAGGCAGAGCGGCAGACAGAGGGAGAAGGAGAAGCAGGCTCTCCGCCAAGCAGGGAGCCCGATGCGGGGCTCGATCCCAGGACCCCGGGATCATGACCCGAGCTGAAGGCAGCCGCTTAACCGACCGAGCCACTCAGGCGCCCCGTACAGGAAGAGTTTTTGAGAGAGGGACCCTTCACGTAATTTTTATCAGGGCGCATGGTTCTGTTGTAACCTTTCACCGTGCCTGATTTCTAACTAAACCTCATCACAGGCGAGTTCGTGGGCGAGAGAGCACACGCTGTGGAGGGCTCGGGACCCTGCGGTGCCAGGCAGCCACTGGGGTCTGGGAGTGGGTAAGGGAGTGCTGTAGTTTGATTCCCAGCCAAGCCCACGCTGCCAACTCTTCCAGAGGAAGTCCATCGGTTTGGACTTCATTTTTTTTTTTTTAAGATTTTATTTATTTGATAGAGACAGCAAAAGAGGGAACACAAGCAGGGGGAGTGGGAGAGGGAGAAGCAGGCTTCCTGCTCAGGGAGCCCGATGTGGGGCTCGATCCCTGGGATCGGGACCTGAGCCGAAGGCCAACGACTGAGCCACCCAGGCATCCCTTAATTTTTTTTTTAAGGATTTACTTACAGCACACAAGCAGGGGGCAGGGGCACAGGGAGAGGGAGAGAGAATCTTAAGCAGGCTCTACGCTCAGCACGGAGCCCGATGTGGGGCTCGATCCCAGGACCCTGAGATCATGACCTGAGCTGAAACCACGGGTCAGATGCTTAACTGACTGAGCCACCCACGCGCTCCTTGGATTTCGTTCTTAGCTGCAAACATTCGACATTCCTGGGTAGATCCTGTTGGGCTGTGCTTGCTCCTTAAGAACGAGAGTCCTGACGCAAACGGGAGGACCGGCAGCAGGGACAGAACCAGAGGCCTCGTCCCTGCGTGGACTCGGCTGTCCACTCACAAGGGAAGGCCGAACGTGAGAAATGTCGGCATTAGGAGCAGTGGCGGGAGGGACCCCACCCCTTCTCAGAGCTCGGGGTGTCCCTTTGTCCCGCAGCTGCTTCTAAAGCCCAAGTTCAGCAGCGTGGAGAAGATCAAGACCATCGGCAGCACATACATGGCAGCCGCAGGGCTCAGCAGCCCCTCAGGGACTGAGAACCAGGTACTGAGCTGAGCTGGTGGCCTCACGTCCCAGTCCCCCACTAGGGGGATTCAGCAGGTCCCAGGCCCGTCCTATGAGGGAGGGGCAGAGGACCTCGCGGCCCAGCCTCCTGGCCGCCTGACACCCAGTGCAGGCGGGAAGTCGGGGCAGGGGACCCGCGGCCCCCGTGCGCAGCGCTCTGTCCCGCAGGACCTGGAGCGGCAGCATGCGCACATCGGCATCATGGTGGACTTCAGCATCGCCCTGATGAGCAAGCTGGACGGCATCAACCGGCATTCTTTCAACTCCTTCCGCCTCCGAGTTGGTGAGGGCCCAGAGAGCGGGGCCAGGCTCGGGGAGGGTGGCTGGGCCCGTGCCTCCTGGCAAGCGCATGCTCAAGCCTGATGGTGCACTTCACTGTCTAGCGGGAAAGCCTTGAGAACACCCTCTCGGCCTTGCAACGCTGGCGACAGGGCAATTACTCTTCCTTGGCATTCTGTTTATAAAGTTAGCTTTGGAAGTTGTGAGTAGATAGGAACAGAACCCTACAGAAAATGGAGAACCCCCAAATCACCTTCTGTAAACCTTACAACATCCTGAGAACAAAGCCAAGTTACTGACCTAACTACCCCGTGTTAGCTGCAGGGCTGGTGCTCACAGCCTGTTTGTTCTTGGTTGGGAGATGAGCAGATACTAGAAAAGTGCTAACCGCAGCCCAACTTCTGGAGCAAGCAGCCGGAAGAGGGCTGCCCAGGGGTGCCTCTCGCGCACCCCAAATGAGCACTCCTGTCACGGGCTTGGGAAGCCCCCTCTAGCCATTTCAGCTGTTGGTCGGTGTTTTCTGTGGCTGCTGCTAAGGGCAGAGCCTGAGGCTTGGCCTCCCTGACCCAACCGCAAATGTTCCCTCCAGGCATAAACCACGGGCCCGTGATTGCTGGAGTGATTGGGGCACGAAAGCCTCAGTATGACATCTGGGGAAACACGGTCAACGTTGCCAGCCGGATGGAGAGCACTGGAGAACTTGGCAAGATCCAGGTACAACCCAGCTGGGGAACCTATGACCACAGGGGGAGGAACTTCCCAGAGGCGCAGGGACCCGGGCATCGGTCAGCAATGTGACTCCAGCCCTGATGTGCTTGAGGGACACCAGACCTGTGTGCTGCTTGGGGCTGGTTTCTGCCTGACCCCCCACAGCAGGTATTCTTCCTGCTTCCCAAGACTGTTGGCCTTTTCTTTTCAGGTTACTGAAGAAACATGCACCATCCTCCAGGGACTAGGTTATTCTTGCGAGTGCCGGGGACTGATCAACGTCAAAGGCAAAGGCGAGCTGAGGACTTACTTTGTCTGTACAGACACTGCCAAGTTCCAAGGATTGGGACTCAACTGAGGGCTTCTGGTAGGTGCAGAACATGCTGGCAGCGGATTTCCTTCCCTGAGGCAAGCCAAGGGGAGCACTCAGCCACACGCCAGTCACAAAGGCATTCCAAGGGTTTGGCTATGTGGAGCTTCCTCGGATTTGTGCTAGAGGATTCCTGGGAACATGCATCAGACCCTCACCTGAGGCAACCACGGAGCCTTGCCACCCACAGGCAGCCAGGACCTCTGTGCCGTCCGAGTCTGCACCACAGCTTCTAGACAGCGTGGACAGGCTCACTCACGAGGTTCGGATGCTCAGTCCCCTCGGGGCTGTGGCGATCTCGGAGCATGAGCCATACATACCCTGCCTGGCCTGCGAGCTGCACACGCGGGCCCGGTCTTTTCTAGGTACAGAACTAGGACAAGTTGTCCAGGACGGGCTGGGTACTCCTTTCTGCCCCAGCGGATCAGCCACAGGATTCTGCATTGCTCACACAGGCATTTCGGTAAATAGAGCTGATAAGGCTGTTTTCAATCTGTGGTTTCATGCAGCAGGGAGGAAAAACCACAGCGGGCACCTGCTACCTCTTGTCATCTCTGGCGTGTCTGTTTTAAATGGCTATACTATTGGTGGAGGTTTTATCCTTTTTAATGAGTTCTTAGATGCTAGACAAAGTCTCTTCCCTCCAGCGTACTGTCTTTTTAACCACTGACACGGAAGGAGAACCTACCGTCCAGTGTCCGGGGGTTGGGCCTGGAGTGTGGCTCACGGCAAGAAGGCAGGCGGTGGCGTGGCCCAGGAAATGAGGCACCACCTCCTACCCCCTCCCCGACTGCTCCCCCGTGTGTGGGGCTCTCCCCTGCAGTCTTCCGCTAAATCTTCGCTTCTGTGGTGGAAAGGAATGGAATCTGTGCAGACAGGACGCAGGCAACCTGTAGCACTTCTTTTCTTTTCTTTAGTCCTCACACCTAACTTGAAGAGCTTCAAAACGAAAAGCTTCTGCTCCACATGAGCGTGCAAAGAGGTTCCCGTATGTGGGAAGCCAGCCCGCTCGGAAATGCTGGGCTGGTCTTGCTCTGAACCGCATGAATCAAGGCAAGTGCGAAATGCCAGGTCCGCGAGATGCATCTCACAGCACTTCAATTTTCAAAGACTCAGAAGTTGGCTTGAGTTGTGTTTCCAGGTGAGAAGGAACCAAACTGCCCATTCCTTTTTCTGGATCAGCTTTGCTGCCTCATCAGCAGTGCGCGCCCGGGGTTTCTCACACAGCTGCATTTCACTGCAGAGCAGGGATTCCCAGCTCGGGGTCCTCCGGGAACCCCCAGCCATTACAGGAAATCTTGCATATGGGAAGCTTCAAAAGCGGACACAGGGTTGCAGCCAAGGGCAGGGAGGACTGAAGGTGAACCCGCTGTCTGCTCGGGCCATGTCTGCGGCTTATCAGCCTGAGAAGGGGCTTATCTCGTTTGCCCAGAGGAGCCGGATGCGCTAGCGGCTGAGGCTTGCGTGTCACTGGGAGAGAGATGAATGAATTACAGGAACTTGCTGTACAAAGGAATTTTATGGCAAAAATGCTGTTAAGGGATAACCTCACTTAAAAACTGCTTTTCTGCACCAACTTTTCATATAAAGGGCTGGTGTCGGGTGAGTACTACACCGCGACCCGGACACTTAAATCGGCAGCGACCAGGGCCGCTCAGCAGGGCTCTCCTCGGAGGTCAGGAAGGTTCTGTCACGGATACGATACTGGACACACCTAAGCATGCTGGGTCTCTCTGAGGTGGGCCTACTTCTACTCTTGCAATATTAAATTACTTTTTTCCTCCAGCAACAGAAATCCAGTCCTCTCTTTTTATTTCCAATTCAAGCACGGTGCTCTGATAAGCACATTTTGGGAAGTTTTGAGTTTCTGATGTGCCGACTATCGTGTGGAACGGACCCTAAAAGGCACCTGCAGTCACGTTTGCTCAGTGTGTTTTCCAGGGGCCGGGCCCCTTCCTCACAGGTGTCATTCTGTTTGTTTTATGACAGGACAAGTATCTTTTCTAACACTGACCTTTCCTAGGGGTCACGGGCCGGCGTGAAGGGGGCCTCCCCGACTCTAGTGAAAGTCACACCTGAAGTTTTCTGGTTTACTCATTAAGAAAATTAAATAAGATCATTAATCACTGTATACATGGTGTATATAATACGTCATGTCCAAAAACAGGTTTTGAGAAGGTACATCCGAATAACTAGGAATAACTCTGTATACTGAATATTTATAGATCTGTAACATTTGTTTCAAAATGTTATACTTCATTTTTATAAAGTACCAGTGTTTCTACTTTGTTTAGCCTTTCATATATTCAATCAGCAATTTGGAAAAACAAGTGTTTTGAATTTCAGTTTTCTTGGTCTGTTTAAGAAAATCACTGCCTGAATTATAATCGAAAGATTAAAATTATTAAACTCTAAAAAAACTTGATAAAATACGTAACTGGGGGCGCCTGGGTGGCTCAGATGGTTAAGCGTCTGCCTTCGGCTTAGGTCATGATCTCAGGGTCCTGGGATCGAGTCCCGCATCGGGCTTCCTGCTCCTTGGGAGCCTGCTTCTCCCTCTGCCTCTCTCTGTCTCTCATGAATAAATAAATAAAATCTTATAAAAAAAAAAATACATAACTGAACAATTTTGAAGTTCTTTTGGCATACGATTTTTAGTAGGTTTTTAAGACTGGGTCGTCTTGGAGAATCAGTTTTCCTTCACCCCACTTGTTCTTGCTAAATCTTCGTTTTTAAAGTCAGGAAAATAAAAACGCTTCCACCTGGCGGGGGGGCGGGGGAGATGAAGGGGGGGGGGGTCTTACAAAGCAGAGTTCCCTGAAGCAGGCTGCCGTGTGGTGCCTGGTTATGGAAGAGAACCTCATGTCTCCTGGTCTCCATTATCTGCTCAAGCAGCCGACCTTTGTATTTCAGATAAAAGTAGAGGACTCTCAGTTCAGGGGACACGCTGAGGCACAGGTGGCCCGGGAGAAACAGTAAACAGAAACGTAAACTTTCCTTTAAGCTCTGTGATTCCCTAAGTGACCTTCTCAAAAATGGAAAAAAATAAACCAAACGGGACCACCAGACAGGTTAGTACTATGAAACTCCTGGTGTGATGTTGGGGGGTTGGGGGAGAGAGAGGGTGGCATGGGGAGGTACGTCACCTCATCCTTCTACAGGAGGACATCATTCCCATCAGGTATGCAGGGGACATACACTTAAAGTAATTTCAGAATCTACTAGTATTTGTTTTCATGGTATAACGATGGAAAATCTCACTGGATGGGGATTTTAGAGAAGCGTCTGAGCTCCGGTCCCGTGTGTGCCCTAAGGAAGTAGCGCTGTCATTCTGACCCACTGTGCCCAGGCCCACTCCGGATGGCAACAGGTCAGAGTCCGTCCTAGTCCTTCCTCACGAAGACCTTCTTTGAATAAATCATCTAGGTGAAATCTGTAAGTCGGAACTCTTTGGTTTAATTTCTTTAACGAGGAGTTCTGACAAATGTGGTAAAATGAGAGAGTTCAATTATTTGGGGGCCTTGCTGCTTTAACGAAGGGTCCTGAAAAGGCTGTTTTATTTCCTAAGTGTTTCTCTATCACCTCAGCCCTGGGGAAAGGTCAAGAGCGACTCAGCTGACAGCACAACACAGCTCATAGTCCCAGGCTCAGCTTTATTACCTAATACAAGTCCAATCTCTGGAACATTAAAATTAATTGTTCCAAAGTTTAATTAAAAACACAATTTACAAATATTTTATATCTTCTGAAAAGCATTTCCAAGTTAAGAATGAAAAAAATATGTACAGAATATATAATGAAATACCAGTGAGCTTCAAATCCCATTGGGTCCACACTCGGCAACATCAGTCTTTTTCGGTTCTTCAAAATCTGAAAGGAAAAGTTACGGCCTCATTCAGCACTTTTTCCCTTTTAATTAAAAAGTAAAGGTATCATCCAGAAGAATAAGTGCTGACAGCCCTTCTTTACCAAGGTTAAAGACTAGATTTACTACCAGGGTATCATTGTAGGGTTTTTTTTGCAAATGTGTCAAATCTTTATTTCCTTTACGTCTTGTCTAAAGAATTAATAAAAAGTTTATACAGCATCAACATGCAGAGACAAAAATCTTTCCAATATTACTCGAGGGGAGAGGACTGATGTTCCTTTTACTCACAACAGTCCTCCATCCTCCCAGACACACAGGGCACATACCTTCCGTTAAATCTACAAAGTTGTTTTCCATGATGGGGGAGGGGATGGAAATCCCCATTGCTTTTCGAACTCCATACGTGCTGACAATGTCGCCCGGAGTGACTTGCTGCGCAAGTTCTTTCAGATTGTTGGTTACCTGTTCAGCTAGAGAGAAGAAAAGAAAAACAGTTCTAGGTTAAAACGTGGTTCCTTTACATGATAATAAACAAAAATCAAAAGACCAATAGGAAGTTGACCCTGGAACACCAGGGGTTGGAGCTGTGCTGGTCCACAGATATATAGATTTTTTTTTTTTTTTTTTGTGGATAAATACAGGACTGTAAACCTATTCTCTTCATCTTTAACATTTTCTTTTCTTTAGCTTTACTGTAAGAAACAGTATGGAATACATGTGACGTACAAAATATGTCTTAGTTGACTGTAGGTAAGGCTTCCAGTCAACAGAAGGCTATTACAGTAAAGTTTGAGGGGAGTCAAAAATTACACGTGGATTTTCAACTGCGAGGGACGGGGGAGGAGGGAGGTCAGTTGGTACCCCCAACCCCCACATTGTTCAAAAAAGAAACCATCCATGGTTCACTTCAGCTCTGCTGACAGTGGTATCACTTCTCAGAAGGTTCTCCCTTTAAGTATCCCCCGGTTCTCCTCTTACCGGAGGCGTAACATACCAAGATGCATTTCCCTGTAAGAGGGACCCAAGAGACAGATCATGTTGGGAGGGGGTCTGGTGCTCAGACGCTCGTTCTGGGCTTCCTGGAGCTCTCGGAGCAATCTGGTGGTCTCATCAAGTTTCCTCTGGAACATTTCAGCTTCTGTGTGGTACGAAGAAAAACACACTAATAAATAAATAAAATCTTTAAAAAAAAAAAAAAGAAAAACACACTAAAGAAAACACGAACACACTTGTGTTTGATCTTGTGCAGTAAAGGGAGTCCTATGCTCTGGGGTTTTGCTACTTATTGGCTAGTCTTCTCTCCTCAATGAAATTAATACCAGAAACATGCTTCACTCTTCACAGAAGCACGGCCAGCCAAGATCTTCCTGTGGTGAACGGCTATGTCAATCTGGACTAATGTGACATTAAATCGTGACTGCCCGGGTCATGAAGTGACACACCTTCAGAGTCAAAAACTTCAACAGGAGCACCAAAATTTGTTACTGCTTTCAGTGCTGTGAGCCGGTCCTGATTACTGGAATCTAAACGCCCTGCTGGCTCTATTTCGGTAATCTGCTTTAAAAAAAAAAAAAGGAATTATTTGGGTTTGCTAGAATGAGAAATCATTAAGATGGTTTGTGTTTACAGGCCAAGTTATTCCACCTATTTACTTTGGAGTTACAATTTTGATACCTACAAAACCGTCTTCCCAGAATACTTGCAAAGTGCCATTCCCCAGTCCGGGCCAAACACCATCCACAAACACATACTTTCCGTTCCTGAAATAATGTGTCTTACAAAACACCCATCCTTTGTTCCATCTGGCAGCCACTCTAAAGATGAAAGGAACGAGAGCCTTGGTACTGCCTACGCCACGAAGAGCTTCTGGTTGACTGGGACGATGCCTCCTGTTTCCAAGGCTCACAGGCCATACTTTGGCCCCCAGTGCGGATGCTTGCACTCCCACAGTAGAGCTCGAGCATGAGATACTTCCTGGGTCACCTCCCGGCCCCAAAGCCAGGCTGTCAGTATTACATGGGAGAAACAAAATCCTAAAATGGGTGGAGTTGTATTTTTGGAATGACGAGACTCAGAGTTTCCATAACCTCAACGCTGCTTTTGAGGAAGAGATGAGCCCAGATAACAAGCCACCAGAAATTAATGGTTCCATTTAGACGCTGGGCATTGCATTCCAGATATTTATGTGAACCCCCGATCTCTCTACCTACTTATGGCTAAGAGTGTGTGGGGAGAAACTCTCGGTATATACTTACGGCTTGCCATCTGCGGGACCCCCACCACCCTACTTTTTACCCAGCCTCCTTTCCCATTCTCAAGATTTCTTGCGTTCCTGCCCCCTCACTAAGCACACGACCTTGCTGGAACCTCATTCCTTGCAAACATGGTTCTGTGGGTACCATTCCCACCTACATCTATCCTTCCTTGACCTCATCTTCAAGTTCTCCTTCCCCTCAGTTACTGGGCTCACATCCATCTGCCCTCACGTCCCTGCTTCCTCCACTCATTTAGCTCTCTGCCACCTACCTCTGTCCCCATCATTTTGCTGACCCTGCTCTGATGGTTACAAATGATAGCCTCCACTCTCCTCTCGCTGGGCTCCTTCTTGCAGGTCGTTCTTTTCGTGGTTCTTCTACCTCACCTACTGGGCTTCTCCAAGGTTCTGTCCTTCAGCCTTTACCCAGTGTTCTCTCTGGACAATCTCGTTCACTTGAATGACTATAGTGAAACTCTCCCTTTCCACCAACAACTTCCAGACCTGCACACCTGCAACCCAGATCTGGGAATCCCCCGCCGCCCCAACAACGTCCCCAATCACCCCTGTGTGGGACGTCGAGTACAGCTTCTCTCCCTGCTGGAGGGGAGCTCCTTTCCCCACACTTTGATGGGAGCTCACGATGCCATGAGGTACCTCACGCACCAGGTCCTGTGGACCTGACTTCTACTGTACTTGTCTTTACTGTGTTGCCATGCTCGTCAGTGTTTTGCTCAGACAAGCCCCAGAGCTCTTTGGGTCCCCTCCTCCAGCCCCTCTCCCCTCCACGTTTCCTCAGAGCTTCCTGTCTTCTGGGGTAAAATCTCAGCTTCTCGGCACTGCCTGTAGCCCCTCTGTCGTCAGGGCCTCACCTGTGCGGGCCTCCCCACCTCCCCTCCTCTGCCCAGGCACCCCGTGCTCACACGCCGACTGCGCTCTCTGCACACGGGCCCCTCCCGCCCACGTCCGCTTCTGTCACTATACATGCAGTTTCGGCCCCCTTCCCACCGCCTGCTGGGAGAATGTCTCTTCACCTTTCCAGGCCCAGCTGGCCCAGCACGCACTCTGTGAGGGCCGCCTCGGCCATGCAGAGCAGCTGGCCTCTGCAACCCGCACTCCTGCAACATGTGCAGCATTTACGCCGTGCGGTCCCCGGGGCTGGCCCCCAGGCTCCCATGCTTGTGTGCTGCCCTAGCTGCTGCCCCGCCACCCCCCCCTGCAGAGAGTGCTTTAATTTACGGAGATACGCAATAAATAATGCTCTTTTAAAACAAAGTTTTATCACTTAGGCCTTTTAGCTTATCCTCCATTTAAATATTTTTTATGAAGAATAAAATATAATCACCTCCATTTCTTTTGCTGGGTCAAGGGTCCTAGTCTGGCCTTCATCTTCGGGTGATGGCTAGAAGTATAAAGACAAGCAGCTTTTTATTAAAAGATACATTAAAAGATGTAAATATCAAGGAAAATAAAAAAAAATATTAAGAGCTTCAAGGCAAGGAATAAGAATATGGATTACTGGAATTTTTTTAAACCTAAAACAAGTTAGATATAATAAGTTACATTTTTTTTTTTTTTTTTTTTAAGATTTTATTCATTTGACAGCGCGAGAGAAACAGAGCAGGAACACAAGCAGGGGGAGTGGGAGAGAGAGAAGCAGGCTTCCCGCCGAGCAGGGAGCCTGATGCAGGGCTCGATCCCAGGACCCTGGGATCATGACCTGAGCCGAAGGCAGACGCTTAATGACTGAGCCACCCAGGCGCCCCCATAAGTGGCATTTTGAGAGTATTTGTGAGTCAAGAGTACCTATTACTGGTAACTTCAAGAATGATCTGTGTCTGAGCAAAAAGCTATACATATATATATATGAAGGTACCTGGTAAATAGCAGAGAAGTGCCTACTAAATGGAGTCGGTTTTCAACGACAGGTAAATCTATGGCAAGGAGAAAATAGGAGGCACTCTAGGGACTAATTTGCATTAAGAGAGCAATATTCTCGGATAGCAGAGGATTACCGTAAAATATTCAAATGCTATGGAGAATGTGAAAGCTTCCCATAATCCTAGCCGTCAGAGATCACGCATACCTGAACAACAGGCAAATGTATTGTGCCCGAAAATCAATAATGATGTGATTTTTTTTGAAAGGTTGTATTATGATTTTTTAACCAATTCCCAATTTTTTTATATTATAAACAATGTATCCTTACATGTAACTTTTTTTTAATTTTCTAAGATACAGTCTGAGAACTGCTGGATCAGTGGACAGAGAAACTTTAGATCTGAAATCTACTGCCCTACCAACCAAATGAAAGCTATTCAATTTTAGCTCAAAACTATTAATTCAGATTGTTGGGAGGGTCAGAGGAAAAATATTTCTGAACAGATGAGAAGTGGCATGTTTTTTAGGTCACGTGAGGAAAGCCGTTCCTGCGCGAAGCCTGCATGTACAGCAATTCTCACTGAACGTGAGGTGCTGACTCAGCACTGCTGAGAGTCACCCCAGGGACTGGCAGCCACGTGCGGCAGAGGACAAGGTGGCAGCAGCCACAGCCCTCAGGAAGAGCTAGGACCCCCAGAGACACAGAGTTCTTCTAACTGTGGTGACAAGGACATTCTGGAGCTCGACTCTCTTCTACTTATCAGGAGGAACATTTTCTGGTTCTAATCTTGGAGCCGAGGGTGTGAATTATTCCAGATGATGAACTATGTCCGACTGGACTGGAGACAGGTTACAAGTGTTAATGACAGAGCAAAGCGGAAGCTTCTTTTTTCCTTGTGGCCCCACCACTGTGTTGTTACTGAGTAATAAAGAAAAGAACATTCTCTATCATTTTAGTCAATTCAGTTCCAAGCCAGTGAGCGAGACTTCCTTTTTTGTTAAGGTACACAGCACCAGCTGACTTCTGAGTCGTCAACCCCATTCTGATTCCTACATTCCCAAGATTGGGAGATAATGACAGTCTCCTGGCCCTCACAGACCCTGGTAGCTGACTTACCCGTTTCCGTTCATTGTCCTCCACCCACAGTCCCCACCCAGGCTGGCCTGGCTTTTCAGGGGAATGCAGCTCAGCTGTCACCCTGGTGACTCCCATGGTTTCATAACACCGAGTGACTAATGCTAAGAGCCAATAATAAAGTACCCATTTCTTTAGCAGCCTTCTTACCATCTCCAACTCTTGCAGGGTTCTAGAATGGCCTCCTTTTGTTAAAACATCCAGTAAACTGTCTGCCATCACATAGGGATAATCCTGGCATGTGGCCAAAAACTCATGGATGCTGAAAGAGAGTGTGTTGGGAAAGTCACTTCCATATAAATCACCTCCGTCAGCTGAATCTTCCTATCCCAGCCAGCTGTTTCTGTCAGACACGCCTTAATTTACACGCCACGGTGTAAAATTTTCCGTCTAGGTACAACACCCTATTTATATATTTACCTTTATCATCTTGAGCGAACTAAACAATATCAAGAACTCAGAGACATGAAATGCTCCTGGGGAAACCTTCCAAGAGAAGTAAGACTCTCTCAATGACGGAGGCTCCAGGGCTCAGTCCTGGACTTGCTCCTGCCCTTCACTTCCTCCCTAAGGTGACCTTATTCACCTCAGGACTTACATGTGGACTAAGAGTCTCCAGGTTACACCTCCGGTTCGGACCACACCCCTTGGATATACACGAGTCTATCAGTGTTTCAGAAGAACGTGCCATTCTGGATACTGAAGAATTGGTCACTCACCTGAAATCACTGGGAAGATCAGAGTCTTCCCCATAGGCTGAATAGATCAGATCCGAATCGTCCTTGCTGATATTTGCAAATGTGGAGTCATAATGCGGAGCGTAAGAACTGTAGGGTCCGTAGTTCAAGTATAACACTGTGGACAGAAATCAAATACTACAGTACTGTTCTTTCACTTGCGTGTCAATCTAATTTCTGTTTTATTAAAGATCATTCCCTTCTAATTTTATTACCTCACTGACTGGTATAACAAATCCAAGGTAGCTATTTTCCCTCCCGGATCCTTGGGAAGTCACAACTCAAGTGACTTTTTCCCCACAAAGGAGAGACAGAGGAAAGAAAGCACAAAACTCATTTTGAATACTAATAGCTGATTTTTCAGTTTCTTCCCAAGTTAATAAAACAGCTGATTCATGTTGCAAAACTAGCACCAAGAGAGTTAAAGAAATGGTAATTATGCTTTTCTCCCCGCCAAATGCTTGAGCGAGGAGAGAAACATGAAGCCTTACCTGGAGTGACTTTGTTCCTTTTGTCTTCCTTGAACCCCTGCAAAGTATTCACTCCAGACTGAAGCCTTCCAGTTGTCATTCCCAGTCTCACAGGGCAGTAGCCTGGTTCTGAAACAAGAGCAGGCCTGGTGTGGGAGGTGCACGTGATAAGGAGCCCGGGGGGCGCTCTGTGGGCTGTCTGCACGCACACTGCTTCATGCTGTCTATATGACTCTGTCCAGGAGCCTGGGTGGCCCTTCGTGTACACCCATCTTTCACCCACGAAAATCTCAGCAAGGGAGGACTATAGCCAAGACCTAAACCTGGTCCTTTTCATTATGCTCTACTGCTTCTTGTAATTCTTTATAATCACGTTGCATTTCGCTTAAAAAAATTTAAGGATTTAAAGGTTGAAACTTTATTTTGATAGGAGTAAACCAGTAGAAAAGGTTAGCAAAAGACTAAGGAAAAACACCTGATTAAAGACAAGAACTCATAATCTATTCAGGAAAGACTGGTATCTACGACGCATGCTATTCCACCCTGGAACAGAGGCTGCGGCCACAGGTGACCACGGTGATAAAGTGAAAGCACTAGTGAGGAAGGTGGCACACCTAAATTGGGTCTTCTCTCCCTTTCAGCAAGCAGTCTGGAATTTGGCAGGAAGAAGGAGCTGAGAAGCAACAGGGGCAAAGCCTGCACCTTAGACCAGGATGCTGGCTTCTTGGGGGCTGCTGCCATGTGCGGAGCCAGCTGGGCCTGGGCCACGCTGACCCTGCCTCCAGCAGCCGGAAATGCAAGGCAGCAGAGCAAGGGCAGACAGACCGCTAGACACACAAAAAGGGGCAGATCTTAAGGTGTCCCCTAAATCATTAGTTGCATCCCTTCCCACCAAATTTCCACAATAGCTATACTAGAAAGCGCAATGTTCTCAGTCTGGCGGCACTTCCTTTGATCCAAGACCATATAAACTTCTACTATGCAAAGTTCGCATAAAAGCAAAAAGTGAGGTTTTCTCCGCCCTCCCCCCCGACGACACCAGTTCCTCTTCTTCTAAGTGAAGGAACTCCGCCGGCGTTTCGAGAGCGGAGTGCGATGCGCGAAGACACTGAGAGGCTCCCCGGTTAGCCCTCAAATGCATCCGGCTCTTCCCGGCTGCTTCGATGTCTCTTACCCCCAGCCCCTCACCCTCACTCACTTTTTTGGGACCAACTTAAGCATCACCTTGCTAAGGAATAAGGAAGCCTTCTCTGGCCCCCAGACACTAGACGGGTCCCTTCTGTTGTGTCCTGTCACAGCTGCCCTCTTCCAGGCAGACGAGCGGCAGCTCTTCACGCAGTGATTGGCGTTCGTGCCTCCATGCCCCACCCCACAGACAAGACGGGAAAGGACGCGTGCCTCCCGTTGTCCCCTACGACACACTGCGCTCCACTTCCAGCTCCCAGGCCTTGCCCGCAGCAAAACGGTAAGTCCTGGAGACTGTTCCCTGAAGTGTCATCATTCGTCTCCGTATGCCCAATGCTTGCTCTTGTAACGGCAGCAGGAAAATGGGTATTTACAAAATAACATTCTCACCTTTGCTTATCCTGACACATGACTCCCTCCCCCTCAGATGAATGACAAAAAGTTCTTCTTCTTACATCAAATTTCAAACTGGAATCCCTATACTATCGCCCTTAAAATACCATCTGAGAAAATAAAAATATGACCGGGGTTTCTAAAGTCATGCTTCCCAACCTTTACCAACTTTCTACCAGCCACAGTGGAAGACGTGGTGTCGTTATGCATGTTATTCCATCACTACTAAGGTACTACAGGGCATATATATTTGCTCTAGTCACTGAAATTTAAAAAGCCAAATTTATTATGTTATAATAAGAGGGTTTTGAGATACCTCCTGAAATAACTGAGCATACACACATAGTCTCTTAGAGCCAGAGCTAGAAATTACGTCATTTTTTGGCTTTAATGGTGGGTCTGGTATTCCAAGGACTTTGTATTTTAAAGAACAGTGGATCTCTATAGTACCTGCTTTAAGATGAGGTAAAGCCGGGCTAGGTATTAGCACAAAATACACAATGTCTAGCCAAGTTCTTTGGGGATGACGATACAGTCGGATTGCTCAGTATCAGGCTTGCTGTTTTAAAATGTCACCCAGACTACTGCTTGTTGCCAAACAGCAAGTTCATGCACATTCTGATCTGTGAACTTACCTCCTACAATGGGATCCACAGGATGGAGAAGCCCCAATGTTGTTGTTCCATCTGGTTTTCTCCTTTCAAATTCACACTGCAATGACCCAAAGTATTCAAATGTGGTAAACTGTTTTATATTTACCACATTCATATGCAAGTACGTGTACATATATATATCTCTCTCTCACACTAGAAAGCCTTAAATTTAGCCAAACCAATATTATGAGTTACTAGTGTTACACTTGGATACTGACTTTCCCACCTCGCTCCATACACACAGTGGCTAATGGGCTGCAGAAATGAAGGTTAGGGAAAACTCAGGCTGGTAAAGAGCTGTGCGGGGCCTTTGGGCCCCTCCGCTCTGCCCTCCCTATTGAAAAAGGAAGATACTGGAGACCAGGGGAGGGGAGTGACCTGTCGAAAGTCACGTATTAATCCATTTGGTTTTAAAACCAATGTGCTAAACAATGATTTCAAGAGACCAGAGTATAAATGTTCATTTTCCAAGTTTAGAACACATTAACATCACTAAAATCCAGTAACAGAGGAAAAGATTCATTATGTACTTTACAAATTATTATAATTTTCTTCTCTGGGTGTTGTACTGAACAGCTCTTTGGCAGGTATGGTATGGGTTAAAAGTGCACAAGCAATCTGAAAACTGCAAGCCCCAGACAACCAGACAGTAGGTAGTGAAAAGAATGAAAAAGCCCCGTCACCTGGCTATTAACAAGCCGCCTGGTCAGCTTTCCTCCGGATTCCTTAACGATGCGGTCAATCTGCTCCTGCTCTCTTTCTAAACTATTGCTCTTACATTTATCTTCAAGCATATCTTTGTCTTTCCTGAAAACATACATTAATACTAAGTAAAAAAAAAAAAAGATAAGATGAAAACATTAAAATGAATTCCAAAGAGGAGCACAACTCAACCGGAGGCATTTGCCCTACGGTCGCCAAGTACAGCTTTGTTCCTCGGGGGCCCGGGAGAGCCCGGAGCACGCTCATAGCAGGCCAGCCCAACAGCCTGCTTAGCTCTCGCCTTTGTGTGTCCAGCGCTATTTGTCTTGAGCATTTTTCTCAATACAGTCACACAAATGGACTCTACCTCAAACATATTTTGAAGGGGGAGGGACACATCATTTTCTTTTTAAAGTCCAGTTTCTAAATTTAAAATGAAATACATTTGGGGGCGCCTGCGTGGCTCAGTCGTTACACATCTGCCTTTGGCTCAGGTCATGATCCCAGGGTCCTGGGATCGAGCCCCACATCGGGCTCCCTGCTCAGTGGGAGGCCTGCTTCTCCCTCTCCCCCTGCTTGTGTTCCCTCTCTCGCTGTCTCTCTGTCAAATAAATAAAATCTTAAAAAAAAAAATACATTTGAATTGTACAAATCTTAGAAATACAATAAAAATATGTCACAAGTTTACTCTCTTTGCCTTACACCAGCAGAAATCCAGCCTACTCACTAGAACCCTCTTCCAGAGTTGACAGTGAGATGCGGGGCCTCAGGGCTGCTAGTGAGTCAGTAGTGTGACCAGGTGGCCACAGCTGTGTCCGGCCATGCCCGGGGCTGCCGGGGGGGGGGGGGGGCAGTACTGAGTTATCGCTCCTACCAGGTGATGTCTGGTGGAAAACACGCACACACCTCAGCAACAGCCCATCTGTTTAGGAAGTAGCTTCACCTGTAAATTTACGGTTTCAACCCCTTTATGGAATGAGGTAAAAAATACAGATTTTTTCTTAAACAGAGTTCTACTTCAATAAATTTCACTAATAATAAGTCCCTAAAGATAATTTATTGGTTTAACTACTTTCATAAGAATACACATTCAGAACTGTTTTCTGAACTATGTTTAAACAATTGCATATAATGCTTTGTAGGAGAAGGTGGGGATCATTATCACCGAAATGGACTTTCATGCCAAAAACCAACCAACCACGGGTAGACCTCTTCTCAAGGCAGGCACTGAACCAGGATTTTTCCCCCTTACTGGTCTGAAAAAGATAGTTTAACTTAAATATTCCAAAGATTTTTTACTTTTTGTTTTCTTTATTGGGACTCTTGAAGGCTTGCGCTTCAGTATCTCCAGAGTCTTCCCTTTCTCTTGGCCAGCAGCCGCTGTCCTCCCCACTCTGCGAGGTGTCTGTTCTATCTTTCTGCTTTCGACTTTTTTGCAAGTCTGCCATGAATTCTATGCTCTGCTTCAGGCTCTGAATTCTCTCCTAAAAATATTCAAGAATAGTCTCATTGCATATTTGTCATTAATTTTTAAAGTGATGCATTTCTTTCTCACAATGTGAGTTTGCACTTACTCTGTCATTAACTAGGGAAGAAAAGCAATTAAATGTAATTATACCAAGAGAGTATGTTTGGGAACCAGGGCAATACAGTCTATTCCTTCAATTCAGATAATTTCCAACGTAAGAGAATGCTTTTTAACTTGACTACATCATCAAAACGTTCACAGAGGAGAAAGCATGAATAAATACTAAGTATTCTTTGCAGTACTAACTTTAAAAAGGAGAATTTAGTTTAATAGCATGTTTAAATTTTGTATTTAACAGAATGGCTTATCTTTTGAAATTTAAGAATTATCAGGTATTTCAAAAGCTAGAGGATGTGAACATGTGAAGTACCCTTATACTCTGGTATCCTAGGATAACCACTGAGGACGCTGGCATTTTTCTCTGTGTGAAAACAACATGCTTCCAGGAGAATAAAAGGTTGCTAGCACAGTTTCTTTCCCAGAAAGTATAATGTTCTTACCAAAGAAGTCTTGTTTCTATTTTGTGAAACACGTACTTAATTTTCCACTGCATTGATATGCTGTGAAATTATCTTTGTGGTAAAGGGCTTGAGGTTTCTGGAGGCACATTTGTTTCTAGTGACTTCTGCTTTTTAACTCTGAGCACTGTCACTGGATAAAATATGGAGTGTAGTCTCCTTAGGGCTGCATGGCAACGCCAGGGAAGACTTTTGCAGAATAATAGAAACTGAGAACTGGAAAGGACCAGAGGTCATTCAAATAAGACAACATAGCCCAGAAATGCTAAATGCCTCACCTAAGGTCAGAGAACCAGTGACGAAGGCCAGGGCTCTGGGGTCCCATGAGGGGCCCTGTCTCATTACACTGCTGAATTAGCAATGCAGACCGTGAGAGCCTCCAGAACGCGGACCTGCTATTTTTACTGAACTTTTATTTTAAGGTAGTCTTATTATAACTATCCAAGTAATATATTTCATTGTAGACAAAGATTTGGGTAGAGGAGAAAATACAAACCTTGTTTATCATTATGCCAGTATTTCTCTAAGCATTACACATATTAGCTAATTAGAATTATACTGAATATTTGGTAACATGAATTTTTTTCATTAATAAATTACAATCATTTTCCCTCCATATCATTAAATACTCTTTAAAATGTTTTTAGTAAGTGTGTAGTATTTTATCCTGTGTACCATGGTCTAATTAATATTCCCCTATTAGACATTTAGATTATTTCAAGTTTCCACTATTACATATAAAAGTCTCATGAACGTCACTATAACTAAATCTCTTCAAGAATCTCTCCTTAGGATAAATTCCCAAAAGTGATACTGTATGTTAACTATATTGAAAAAAAAAAAAAAAAAATTCCTAGAAGTGGAAACACTAGGTCATCAGGCTTTTGATATTTACTGCCAAACTGCTCTCCAGAGAAGTTTTATCAATGTATATATCAGTGTTCGAAAGTTTCTCTGAATCCTTATCAAACTGAGTAGTATTTAAAAAAATTTGCCGATTTTAAAAAAATGTCTTATTTTAATACATACTTAAAAAATATTAGTGAGTATGATTATCTCTGGAACTTTTTATCGGCCATTTGTGTTTTCCCTTGTGTACGTCACTTAGGTAATTCCTTACCCAGCTCTATCTCTAGTACCTAAATCAGAAGCTCGCACACTGCAAGTATAAATGGTGTTAAATGAATGGGCTTAGATCATGAAGTTCTCAGTTATCTTTTTATTTCCACTCTAGAATTTTATAAAACAGAACCTACATTAAAAACATTTTGAAGTTTTTAAAAACGTAACACACACAAAATGAAAAGAATTAGAGAAATCTTCTAAATTTCAACACAAATCATTGGAAAAAGCTGGGTTTCATTTTACTTTGAAAAGTCTTTTTTTTTTTAAAAATAATTAAGATGTCTCCAAATCAGCATACTATTTATCAGTCCTCAATTTTGCAACATTAAACAGCTAAAAGGGCTGGACTCTGCCACAGCTACCACGCGGGTGCTTACACACGCATCAGGCACGGCCGCCTGGCCGCTAAGGTCTACCGAGGCGGAGCAAGGGCGCACAGCCTGCCCAAGTCACTCAGCGTCTCGAGGGCACAGCCAGGACTTGAACCTTGATTCTAAAGCCACCATGCTACAAACAGGAGTTGTACTATTTTGTTTGTAGTATAATGCAGCATTCTAGTATTTATCTAGGAGATCAAAAAAGTTATTCGACTATTTCCATTCTTTATAAAAATGTCTACCAATAGCCACTATTTGTGTGTCAATGAAAAAAATGATAAATGACTGCTCTACAATCTTTACACGGAACATTCAAAACCAGTGATCTTTTAAAAAGACACCATTCATGGAAAGGTGTGCTGGGCTCCCTTGGGAGTACCGCTATCAGAAGAGTTAACTCAAGAAGATCTAAATTTAAACATTTAAAAAATCACTGTTGTAAGGATCCCTCCCATTTAGGGTGGAGAGAACAGTCAACAGGAAGCTATAACACAGGATGGGTAGGGCTCCTCAACAGGAAGAGATCTGAAAAAAAGGAAGACAACAGAGAGAGAAAAGGGAAAGTGGAGAAGAAAGTTTATTTTCTGTACTTCCAGCCATCCCACCCCCAGTAAAATTCAAGAGATACTGGAATCTTTTGCATGTTATATTAACTACATTATTTGAAAAAAAAAGAAGATAATGATAAATCAAAGTTGATAAATTTACTTGGGATACTGCAAATTCAACTTTCTCCCAAAAATTTAATGTACATATTGTGGAGTGACTAAAGACTACATTTGCGGGATGCACATTTATTTCAAATGTAATTTGCAGATTTTTAAACCTGGAATATGGCGTGGGTCTGGATTCTGAGTCTTCCTGCAAAGAGTGGGATAAACATTTTATAGTCCCCTTTCCTTTGTAGATTTTGCCAAAGATGGGTACCTGGTTTACATTACAGTTTCTTATGTCTATAGGAAAGGGTAGGAACTGATGCTGTCTGTCTGAATATTAGGAATGCAAGAATACTCATCAACCCAAATGCTTTTCTTTGCCCAGTTAAATGGATCTGAGAATCTCTTAGAGCCAAGCACACACTCAGACATCTGCACACCAAGACAATTCTTTAAAACTGTGATACAGATGGTCACTGTAACAAGTGGGAAACCATGTGCATCTACACATGACTCATTCCTACTCTCCTTTAACTCCTCTGAGTCTGGGCCCAAGCTCTTCATTCTGATTTCTTTCTCATTCTTCCTGTCTTATACCTCCACTTGTCTCTTCTTCGAAAAATCCCTCTCCTGCCTTGCTCTCCTTTCTTGTAGTCTCCTGCCTACTTAGCTCTTAATGAGAGTCAGCACCCTAACACTGGCAATTATCTTGGGAGACTGCACTTTAAACCTTTAAACCACTTTAAACCATGTCTTCTCCAGACATGAGAACACCGAGGCCCAGCATGGTTCATGTCCTGCCCGAGGTCCACAAGTTAGAGCAAAGAGCTAAAACCAGAACTCCGACTTCCTGCCAGGATCACCTCCGTTAATTTCCCATCCTACTCAGAGCCATGAGTAAAACCTCAAAAGACACGACTTATCTTGTGAACTCTCCTTTTCTCCCAGCAGGTGCACAGCGAGCCCCTCAATTCCCCCCATCCCATCAGCAGTTGTTCTGAGACAGCACGTGTTCTTTTCTGCCACTAACCTCTCTTCGAATAAACTGTCATGTTTATGCCGTCTCATGAAGCTTGATGATGAAGTGTCCCTCCCACCTCAGCCACATTACTATGGTACCAGTTCTGGCCCTTCCAGGAGGAGTGCTCCTGCAGGGAGGTGGCAAAGAGCAGGGTACTGCTCACTGACATTTTCTTTGTCCTGGAAGGAGTTCCTGTGCTTCACCATCAGAGTCCATCCTTCAAAGGGAAGTAGAGAGCTTTCCCCCCAACAGGCCTCATAATTCATCTCACCAATCTTATCCTGGAATTCAGGGTGATGTTTCTTTCACAGCAAATATAAATCCATCTGGTGACTAACCAATTCAACAGCCTCTAAATAAATAATTAGTACTTATTTGTATCAATTCCAAATGAGAATTTCGTGTTTTAATTTTCTTTGTATGAAAACTTTTTTCATTTAATATTTCCTACTTTAATATAATCCGCCTATAAAACTAGTACTGTACTGGATCTCTATCACTCTAACCAAAAAACAAAGGTATACAGATTTTATAAGTTACTATTTATGACAAAGAATTTCCTTTACCTGGCTAAGAATTTTCATCCCTGAGTGCAATAGCTTCTTTGCAGCTTTATAATAAATGGTCTCGGGTTTGTTGTAAATCATAGCATTAGTACACATTAGTTTGAAGTTATCCTGCAGAGAGAATATTAAGGAGAAAAATGCATTTAAAACAAAACAAAGCAACCTTCTTGTCCCTGTTTGATGAAATCATACAGGTCCTCGAAAAATTAAAAAAGATAAAACAAAAACCCTATCCTTTTATTTCACTGTTTACTAAACAACATTAAAGCAATTTAGTGTGTTTTAAGACTCACTAACAAAAGCAGTACTGCTAAGTTAATTTAAATTTTGTACTACATTCCTTTCCAAATTCTTACATTTTTTATAATGAACAACATAAACCCTTAGATCCCAAGATGAAATTTTTAAATGGATTTCTTCACTATAATCTTACTGTACACAAAAAGAATTGGAAGAAAATACTTCTATTTAATAGAATAACATTTAAACTTTTTTTTTAGAGAGAGAGAAAGCGAGCGAGAGTGGGTGGGGGGAGAGATTAGGGGAATGGACAGAGAGGGAGAGAAAATCTGAAGCAGGCTCCTCACGCAGCGCAGAGCCTGGCTTGATCTCATGACCCCAAGATCATGACCTGAGCCAAAATCAAGAGTTGGACCTTTAACTGACTGAGCCACCCAGGCGGCCCTATAGAATAACCTTAACTAGAGTTCACATAATTAAAAAATATTACTCCTAGTTTTAAAACAAACATCTTAAGTTTCCATTTATGAATTAAATAATTTCAAATCTTTTTTTTTTTTTTTAAAGATTTTATTTATTTATTTGAGAGAGAGAATGAGATAGAGCATGACAGTGGGGAGGGTCAGGGGGAGAAGCAGACTCCCTGCTGAGCAGGGAGCCCGATGTGGGACTCGATCCCAGGACTCCAGGATCATGACCTGAGCCGAAGGCAGTCGCTTAACCAACTGAGCCACCCAGGCGCCCAATAATTTCAAATCTTGATGAAAACTGTGACAGGGCTAAATTATCACAATATTTTTTAGGAAATTCAAATTAACTGAGCAAAAATGTTAAAATATTTACACTAATTTTAAGTGTTTGGATACTATCATAAGCTAAACGTAATTTGCAGCATGCTGCAAAATCATGCCAATGTGAAATAAACCATACAACCTCAAAGAGTTGGAACATGTAACCAGAGTAGTCAAATTATCAAAACTGTACTTTTGGGTTAAATTTCAAAGTACCTATGTATGCTGGAGAGCTCAATTCCACTGCATAGTTTCATGGTTAAGTAATTTTTTACACTGTATAAACGTGGCAGTGATTATGCCACGACCTGAGTTAAAAAGGTAAAAATCCAACAACAAAAAAATTCCCCCTAAACAAATTCCTCCTCCATATCCAAAACAAATATTCAAACCCCACTATTTAATAAAAAGTGATGACAGCTTAGGACACTTAAATGGAACAATAGGCAGACTTAGTATTACCTGAAAGCATATGAGAAGACGGACTCAGGGGTCACAAGAAGTCTGGTATTAAACTTAAAGTGGATGAAGTACATGTGGATCCTTATCCCTGGTCAAGTCTCTAATCAATAAGAATTTGCTAGGTCCTGGATCTTTCAGAACGTGATGAAAGCCATGCATCCACTCCTCAAGCATATATACACACACCAAGTTGAACACAAACTTTTTAATGTCATTTTAGCAGGTTCCCCTTAAAGGCTCATCTCTGGCTTCCATCCAGAGGACTCCAGGTTAAGGGCCCTTGCTATAGATTTTCTGAAGAGCTTCCATTCCATTAAGAATTATTAAATATGTATTTTGGGAAATAGAGGCAAGAGAGGGAGGACATCAGATGACTATTACTTATACCAAGGGACCACTGGTCTCTAGCTGGCAAGAGAGTACTGGATTATTCCACTGATCTGATCTGTTAAGACAATTTTTAGATTCCATGAATCTTAACTGTCATGTGCTAGGCTTTATTGGACTTTGGGGGTAATGGCACTTGGTCACTCAAAAAGCTAAATGACCTTTCTGTATACTTTTCAAGTAATTAAAAAAAAAAACCTCAACAGCCTAATGAGCTGAATAAGCTAATTAATATTACATCAGGCTATTGATTTTTCCCCAAAGGAAACATAGTAATGTAGAAAACTCCAAAAATGAAAGTATTAGTTTATTTCAATTACAACAAATCTTAATTATCATTTGTGCAAAAACACTTAGGGGGGCACATTTCTTTTTTTTTTTTTTTAAAGATTTTATTTATTCATTTGAGACACAGAGAGAGAGAGCATGAGCGGGGGGGGAGACAGAGGGAGAGGGAGAAGCAGGCTCCCTGCTGAGCCAGGAGCCCGACGTGGGGCTCGATCCCAGGACCCTGGGATCATGACCTGAGCCGAAGGCAGACGCTTAACCATCTGAGCCACCCAGGCGCCCCTAGGGGGGCACATTTCTATTCTCTTCTGTCATCATAAGAGAAAGATCAGAGGAAAACTGTTCACAAAAAGAAAAAAAAAAAAAAAACCCTGTGAAATTTTTTTCCATTAAGCAATAAGAAGGTCAGAAATATGCTGAAATAAACCGTTCTAGCCTAATTTTCACCAGATGAGAAATTGGGAAAGTTTCCATTTCTCTGAATACAAGAGAATGTAATTCAGGTTTCCAGAGTAAGTAGAATGTTACCTATGCATTCAAATGAATAGTAAAGATAGAATTAAGTGCTGGTTTTATTCATAAATCTCAACTGATCGGTATGTGGATTTTAAAAAAAAAAGGCAAAAAGATAATCTGTAACTGATTAGGGTCTAGTACTTAGATAGGTCAAGTGAATACTATAGCGTTCATGCAGAAAAAATAAAGGCAAAATAGGTATTATCTAAACCAGTTAAGTTTGGGTGGTTTGATACAGAGAAAAATTAAAACAAAACAAAACAAAACACATTGTTCCTTTCTTTGAAGGTCAAAATGAAAAGTATACTGCTGAAATCAACATATACCACAACTACTTAAAGATGGAAAAACTTCCACTGTAACATCAGGCACACACATCACCCTTTCATGCATATGGGTTCTTCACTTTTAAGTTTTTAATTTCATTCCTCTCTTTTGAAGAAAATATGCTCAACAAATATAGCCGAATTGAGTTCAGGAAGCAACTGACTTTCATCAAATAGAAGTGTAATTAAACTTTTACTATTTCTGGACAAGACTTATCCTCTATTGGAGAGACATGCTACACCTTAGCTGTCTAGAAATAGAAAAGGAAACTACTCCGTCGCAACTTTAAGTATCAATTTTATCTGTACTGGTCTGAAATGAAAAATGAGACAGAGTGTAGAACATATGAAATTCAAATTTTTCTAAAACACCCCCAAATAATAAAAGACAGCAAATGGATTCGTTTGTCCAGTTTTCTATCACGTGACATTGGTGCTCAAAAATGTTTTCTGAGACAGAAAAATACAAAAATTTTGGATATTAAAATAAACTTAATTCTCTACAAAATAATAGGTCAATGAGAAAATTTCCTATTATCAGATATGCAGATTTCTACCAAGACTGTGTATATACAGAATCCAAGGGTTCAACTCTCAACTGAATAATTATGTTACTTTGTATTATAGGTCAATTTTCCAATCACAACATAAATAACTATAGTTACCTTCAGTTCTTCTATGGACTGGTAATCATTGTTCTTAATCTTTTCTTTCATGGTACTAAAATCCATTGGGTGCTTAATGATCATGGAGTAGCCGGGAGCAATAAAATCAGTCACAGGAAATGAAAAGAAAGCACTTGGGTCTTTTCTGTGAAGATATGAAAAAGGCAATTTTATTTCTACTACAAACAAATCTACTGGTCTAGGAGCAGAAGTCACAGGAAACATTTCAGTGTAGAAAGAATCTGTAGTATACTAACATGCTCTTCACTGCAAGTTGAAAGAATGATTTTATTTTTTTAAAAATTTTATTTATTTATTTGACAGAGAGAGAGAGGGAGAGCGAGCACATGCAGGAAGAGTGGGAGAGGGAGAAGCAGGCTCCCCACTGAGCAGGGAGCCCAATGTGGGGCTCGATCCCAGGACCCTGGGATCATGACCTGAGCCGAAGGCAGAGGCTTAACTGACTGAGCCACCCAGGTGCCCCTGAAGGAGTGATTTTAAAGACTCATAATAACAAGGTTAAGATGTTTTAATACTAGTCCGTACCCTTAAGACAGAGAATCTTTTAAAATATGCAGCCTAATTAATCGGTAGCACCTCCTACACAGGGAAAAATGAAACAAAATAAAAGACCTAAGACTAACTAACTAATGTCTGGCCTTTGGGAGATAAACACTATGTACTTTTATCAACCATAGGGGAAAAGACAGAAAGAATAACTATAAATGCACATCTGCAATCTTCCATCCTGATTTATAACTGTAAGCTTGGATTCTTGGTGGGCCACAGAATTCACGTGAGTATCTAGATTTTCTTAATCAGTGGACCCGACTTTAGTGTGTATAGGAGAGTACTCAAAAAACTGACATTAAAAAGGTCCTCATACTACCGCCAAACTTAAGAACCAGTGCTTTCTATTGTAAGCCCTCAATTCTGGCTGTGCAATTCTGCTTTAAAAAAAATTCCAGTTGTGGCGGGTGGGGAGGTGGCGGCTCACCCTAGACTCACTACATCAGAATGTCCTGGGAAGGAGGGTTCGTCCAGGCACTGGTACTTGCAGGGTTGAGTACTGGTACTGCAGTATTTGGCACTGGTAATTCCAGTACTGACAGGGTTGAAAAACATCGCATATGATTAGGTCACTAGATTGATTTTTTCTCTGGAAATTTGGCAAACCGAAGTTTCTTACTCCAAATTATTGTAACAATAAAAATGATTTAAAACGTAGTAGTAGGAGCAACTTTTAAAATGTATTTACCACATGCAGGCCCTATGGTAGGTGCCTGATGTATTTTATATCTAATCCTTACAAAAGCCATCAAGGTGGTGGCAGCCTCACTTACAGAGATGAGGGAACTGGGGCTCAGAGGTCAAATCTTTTGTTCTAGGTCATAAATCTGATAGAAGAGCTGGAATCTAAACTCAGCTATTTGTTCTTCCTTACAGGATGCCTAGGTGGTGAGACCAGAAAAAAAAAATAAGCAAAAATACCCAGTGTGTCCATAGTAGTTACTATGAGTAACAACACTGATCATCTCTGGAGGACTTCTTCAGAGCAAATCATCTACTATCCCCCCGCCCCCCCCCGAATCAGTCATTTTAACAGAACCCTAATCAACTATACCGTTCATCAGCATTTGGGCTGAGCCTCAAGGATGATGAATCACTAAAGAGCATTCAAAAAATGTGGCTCTGGGTTCTAATTCCCAAAACGTTCTGAGAAATGTCAATATCCTTGGACTAAGAGGACCTTTTTTTTTTAAGATTTTATTTATCTGAGAGAGACAGAGAGAGAGATGGCACAAGCAGGGGGAGAGGCAGAGGGAGAGGGAGAAGCAGACTCCCTGCTGAGCGGAGAGACCAATGCGGGGCTCGATCCCAGGACTCTGAGATCATGACCTGAGCTGAAGGCAGATGCTTAACCGACTGAGCCACCCAGGCGCCCCTAAGAGAGACCTTGTTAAGTGGATTTCTTTTAAGTTGACATCATTAAGCTATATCCTGGTCTTATGTTACAAAAAATAAAACTTCAAAGGCAGCCAAAACACTTTATAATCATACATTCTAATAGAGTCAGAACACCTACCACTTACCTGTTTATATTTGGGGACATGTAATGAATGACTTATTCAAGGGCAAAGACTTGAGATGTAATTTTCTCAATTATCCTGTAACACCAAAAAGGGAGGGAGGCCACTAACTTCTCATCTTAACTGCAAAGCTGGACAGGTGCTGAATACAGAGAGCACAAGAGGCTTTAACTTACAAAATGATTTGTAATCTGTTCTGGGGTTGACACAGAAGGACAACACAGTGAGAAGAAAGTTCACCATAAGAATGCAAGCCCTCCACCCATGAATCCTCTGCAAATAATGTCTCTGAGCTGAAAATTCAAATTCTGAGTAGAGACAGGTATCAAAAATATGTATTTTAATAAAGATGGAGTTACTCTTTTCCCCTTTATGAACTTAACATTGGTTTAATCTAGATACTGTAATTTTTAGAACAAATTTTTGCATGTAAGAGAGGGTCACAAATCCTCTTTACTTTGTTTCTTCTCCCAGACTTAATAATTACTGAATATTCACAGCACAATAAGCACTGAACAAATATATAGAAGGTATTTTCATCGATTAGCAAAATGAAAATAGCTGTATTGTTTATTCCTGGTTTAAAGCTTTAATATCAGAAGTTACTTTAAAGAGAAATTTGCCATTAAGAGTATTATGTAACACTCTTCAAGTTGCCAGTTAAAACAAACCAAAGGAGAACATTTAAAAGTCTTCTTATAGTACTTTCTGCTGCCAGGCAAAATATTTATCATCCACTTTAAAATCAAGTACATTTGGATTTAGGCCACAAAATGTGGCTTTAAATAATCAAAAACAGAGAAGTGGTTTGGATCCTATATTTCCCATTTCAATTTCCAAGTTATAAAAATGTTGGAAAAAATATTTACCTCTGTAATTGTCTCATCAGTTGATTCAAAGCTTCTTGAAGGGGTGTCTGTTCTACTTCTAAAGCAAAGGAGAAAGGGAAAATGTTTTCAAAAGGAAGATTCTAGAGAGTATTGTTTAGCTTATTTTCTTTCTCTATGAGTTACTTCATACCCATCATTAAATATCATACAAAAATTCCATTTCTCTTATAAATATACTGAAGTATGAGAATATCAATTCAAAACTGAAGCTACTTTCAAGCTCTTATGCAGTAACAGAAAAAAGAAAATTAAAAAAAAATTAAACAGCTTTTAAAATTTAACTTAAAAACTAAAAACCCACTTTCCCTGGCTACAATCCTTAAAATAATTTCAGCCTCCTCATTCAGAGACGTTAATTCAGTTATTCCAACCTTCTTGTTTGGCTAAAGAGCTTGTGAGAGGCTTCTCAGGAGGCAAGTCTAATCTTACAGGGGTTGGGCACTGGAGGTCTTTTTCTGCCTCATTCTCCACACGGTCCCGATCTCGCTTCTTTTTATCCTCCTAAATGGAACAAAGGGAAATAATTTAGAAATACTTCAGAATTAATACCTTTAAAACAAATAACACTCATTTCACTGAAAAAAAACCCAAAACAAAAAACTAAGACATCACTCCGAAGATTCTAAATAATGAAATCTTAATGTATTTTACTGCCATCTACTGGAAAAGGAGTGAACAACAGTTCATAAAGGGGTGAGGGAGTATTGCTTCTGTATCCCAGAAATAACCAAATAGAAAAATAATACTATTCACAAAAGCAAGATAACATACCTAGGAATAAATCTAATAAAAGTTCCCAATACCCTTTGGGAAAAATTTGAAACATTACTGAAAGGTCATTGTGGAAGACCTGAATAAAGGAGATATACCATGTTCATGAAATGAAAGACAGTCAATTCTCTCCCAAGTAATCTATTAGTAAAATGTAATTTCAGCGAAAATTGTAAGACAGAATTTTTCATGAAATCTGACAAGCCAATCATAATTTATCTTGAAGAATGAATCACCAAGAATAATCCACAGTTTTGAAAAAAAATCACAGTAAGATGTGTCTTGTCAGATACTATTCGTATAAAGTGATAATAATTAAGACAATGTGGATCTGACACAGGGACAAACAGACCAACATATAGAGTCCAGAAACAGACTTGTGCACATAGAAAAGTCTTGTTATATCAGGGGTGGCATTATAAATCAATGACAAAAGGGCAGTGCTGGGATAACTGGTTATCTACATGAAAAAGAAAATAAAATTAGATCTCTACGTCGTATCATACACAAAAGGAAATTCCAGATAAATTAAAGACTTAAATGTACAAAGCAAAGCTTTAAAACTTCAGATAAATATAAAGAATCTTTATGAACCAAAAGTAGGGAAAGATTTTCTTACCCAAAAGCAAAGCCAAAAGACTAGCTATGGACTGAGATAAAGGACCTGAAATGCAAAAAACTCATATAAGGTATTACCAAAAGTTAAGTAAACAGCATTTATTCAGGTAAAATTCAGGTAAAAAGGAAAGTGGGTAGAAAATGGGTAAAGGATATCACAGGTAATTCCTAGAAGAAACCTGAAATGTCAAAAAACATGAAAATTAGCTCAAGCTCCCGAGAACTCTGGGTATTGTAAATTTAAAAACTAGAAGGCATTTCATATCTGATTGGCAAAAATTAAAATGTCTGAAAATGTCAAATTCTGATGAAAATGTAGAGAAATTGGGCTCTCATACCTTATGGATGGGTGAGTAAATAGGTATAACCACTAGGAGAACAATTAACAATATCTACTAAGGCTGACGATGCCTTTACCCTACTTCTCAGCTCTTCTACTCCTGGGCATACACCCTAGAGAAACTTCCTTTCACACAGTATACATGAAAGACAGGTGTAAGAATATTTATTGCCACACTCTGAAATAGTAAAATATTATGAACAATCTAATGTCTACCAAAAAGAAAATGGATTAATAAATTATGCATATTTACACAGCAGGTAGAATAAGCTGAAGTTACACTGTATCAAAATGTATAATGTTTAGAAACATAATTTCTAGAGACAAAAGTTGAGATTAAGTGTTATCAGTTGTGTAGTGTAGTATACACACACAAATGTGTAAGTGTATATTGTTCACAGATCTATGTAGAAGTAGTAAAATTACAAAAACAAGTATGCAAGTGATGCACATGAAACTCATGATAATGGTTCGCTCTAGGGCAAGAGAGAGAGGAATGGGATTCTGGAAGAATACACAAAAGGCTTCATCTTGATCTATACTCTAATTTTTAAAAGTTTTTTATTGTTATGTTAATCACCATACATTACATCATTAGTTTTTGATATAGTGTTCCATGATTCATTGTTTGTGCATAACACCCAGGATACTCTAATTTCTTAAACAACAACAACCACAACAAAAATTAAAAAAACCCAAAACCAAAAAATCAAGCAAAAGGTACAATGTTGAGATCTGCTAAAACTGGGTGGTTGGTATCCAGGTGGCCGTTTTATCACTGTTTTATTTTAAATCAAATTTGTAATAAAATTGTCCAAAAATGTCTATTTTATGCCTCTGAGAATCAAGATTCTCAACAGGATCTTATCAACTCCAAAACTATTTTCTTGGCTTACGTCCTCATTTATTATCCTAGTATCTAGAGCAGTCAGTGGTTCTCAAAGTGTGCTCCTTGACCAGCACCATCAGCTGGGAAATTGCTAGAAGTGTAAATTCTGAGTTCCCATTATAGTTTTCAAGCTTCAGTGCGCATTAGAATCACCTGAAGAGTTTGCTGAAACATTAATATCTTGGCCCTGTCTCCAGAATTACCCATCTTATGCCTAAGGTGGAGCCTATGAGTATTACCAAGTTTCCAGGCCATAAGGGTGTTGCTGCTACAGGAATCACACTTTGAGTATCACTGATACAGAGCTTCCCTTCTAAGGGTCCAAAGCACCTAATACAGAATATATGACTGGGTTAAAAGCTCCAGAGAAATCATGCACTTGATCTCAGTTACCATCAAGTTGATTGGTGTTTTTTATGGCTTCGTGACAGATTCTGGAGCAGCAAATTTTGACTTTGGAAAGTTTTGTATCTTTTGCCCAGAAAACCTGGCATGAATTTTTTGTAGGCTGGCAGGTTTCCATCTGTTCAATGGAAAAAGACCCCCTAGAGACACAGATTCCTTCCTGTTAAATGTAAATTGTGGCGTGAGGACAGCTTGGAAGGCAATAAGCACTCTTCTAGGTGGAAAGAACTAGGGCCATAGTGCCAGGCATCTAGAGCAGGGGTTGGCAAACTTTTCTGGTAAATGGTCAGATAGTATATAATTTAGTTTTGTGGTCCATAAGGTCTGTCACAACTACTAACCTTTGCTGTTGTGGCATGAAAGCAGCCATAGACAATACATAAATGAATGGGTGTGGCTGTGTTCCAATAAAAGTTTATTTATAAAACCAGGTGGCACTGGCCATGGTTTGCTGATGGTCTATGGGCTCAAGTTCTAGCCCCAGCTTCATCCTTAACACACTCTGTGACCTTCTTAGGCAACTCATTTATCATCGGGCCTCTTCGTCATCCACAAGATAGAGATTTAACTGCTGATTTTATTTATCCTAGAAAGTCAATGAGATGGTGAAATGAGGTCAAGTAATAGAAAAGTTGCAGAAGTACCAAAGGAAGGTACTACCTGATAACTTTATCTTGTCAGCCTGGTCTACAGTAACCACCTTATTTTCAGTATGACAAGAGCATAATGTAGCCTTCTGGGCTAGGGTCCAAAAGAGAAAGAGAATATAAAAAACCTATACTTGGAAACTACCCTAAACTGGAGATATTGTAATGTGTTACCACTAGATGAGGAATTAGGAGACTTGGAGTCTAGTTTACCAGAATGTGACCTTGAACAAGTTACCCAACTTATTCACTCTCAGTTTCACCTACAAGAGGTTTTGATCTCTACAGTTCCCTTTCCACTTAAAATTCTGATTTCAACCTTATTTTCTTCATGATTCAGAATATAGTATAGAATCTTACTGCGAATGTCCCTTACTAAAGGTCACACAGATACGTAAAACCAAGAGTTAACACAGTTATGCTCAATAGTTAGTGCATTTTGCCAATTACATATAGAGAATGAAACAAAAACACTAGAGCCATTTAACTTCAGGTAGCCAAGGAAGAAGGGTTTATAGTTACAGTTTATAAATGGGCTCAGATTCTGGCTTTGCCACTTATTAGCTATCAGATTATAGATAAACTATATAATTCTGGGGGGACTAATTTTCTTATCTTTAAAATACACAATAGAGGTGCCTGGGTGGCTCAGTTAAGTGGTCTGCCTCTGGCTCAGGTTATGATCTCAGGGTCCTAGGATCGAGCCAAGCCTCGCTTCAGGCTCTCTGCTCTGCGGGAAGTCTGCTTCTCCCTCTGCCCCTCCCCTGGCTTGTGCTCTCTCTCAAATAAATAAAATCTTAAAAAAAAAAAAAAAAATACACACAATAGTACCTCAGAAGATGGTTTTGAGGATGAAATAAGATCGTGTATGTGAAATTTCAGTGAAGTACTTACTCACGGTGTCCACTCATTCATTCACGCATTCAACAAATAAATGAGGTTCTACTGTGTGGATACACACTGGTGGATAAAATGCACACAGCCCTGTCCTTAGGCAGCTGAGAGTGTAACAAGGGAGGCACACATTAAACAACTCATTAAAAAAACCCAAACAGATTTCATGGGGAGAATAACTGTTGGGTGAATCTAATTTAGACTGGACAAGTGTGGGAAGGCTTCTATAAGGAAGTAACATCTGAGCTGAGATCTGAAGGATAGAATTTAGCCAGGCTTGCGGGGGGGCAGGGGGAGGTGGGTGGAAAGAGCATTCCAGACAGAGGAAGTATCCTCTGTGCAAGAAGGTCCAGGCAGCAGACACAAACCATGGCTATTTCTGTTAACTACAAACACACTGGACTTAATTTTTTCACTGCTCAATGGCAAGTTATTAATTTGTGAATGACACTTTGGAAGCAAATCTCTGTTCATATTATAACACTCACTGCACTGTATTATAAACACATCTGCCTCTTTCACTGCAGTTCCTCACGGGCAGGGTCCCAGGATGGCCTCAGGAGGAAACCAGAGTGGGAGGATCTTCTGCCATGAGATCCTGGGTGTGGCAGATGTCACACCAAACGAATCAATGAATTGTTTTGACAGAATTTTCATTCTGCGTAATGACAGTCATTCATTTCTTCTCTCTAGTTATGAGCCATCTCATCCTCTATGCCTCCGTTAGCTCAGCAATACGATGAGATACTAACAGTACCTATCCCACAGAGCCATTTGTAAGAAGACAGTAAACGTACTGGCCTACAACAAACCCTCAGATGTTAGTTTTGAGTATGTTATCCCCCTTGGAATCTAGTTTAGTGCTTTAATAAAATAGGTGCTTATTGGAATTTATTGTGTGAGTAATAGCTTAAAATTTTCATTGTTTTTTTTTTTCATTAAAAGTTTTAACCTCAGCTTTATAAATAACATCCTATGTTAATGCTTAGGATTTAAAATTTTTAAAAAGTCTCTCATTTTTTCCTGATAAGATCTCTAGCAAAGGAACTAGTCTAACTTGAGCATCTAAACCTGAAGCTGACTTGCAAGGCTGTTAAGACAGAATTTGGGTTAGGATTATGTTTTTCAGGAGTACAGGTCTGAGTTTCAATAAAGGAATTTAGAGCTGTCATCTGAGCTCTTTCGTTAGAAAACCTTCTAGGTAGTTCTCCTTACACCCAGCCTCTGCTCTTCAGTAGCTGCTAGACGCTGCTAACAGATTAACATTACTAAGGCTCAACTTTTATCATTCTTCCATTCAGAAAGTCTCTGACTGCTTAGGGTCAACATATTTAAGTTCAAACTTCTTCCTCTGACATCTCACCTGCCGTTCAGGTCTCATCCTTTACCACCCCCCTTCCTTTATTCTGTGCTTAAAAAGAAAACTCCTTTCTGTCCCCTATACACACCCTCAACTTGCCCAGCTCCACGCTACCGTTCTCAGTCCTCTGCTGGTGTGCAGCGCGTCCTAACCTCCGAATCTCTCTGCGGCACTGTGGTGTTCTCTTCAGGCATCAGCTTCTAAATCAGTACGCAGGTGAAAACTGGGTCGTCAGATTACCTTTGAAAATCCCTGCAGTAGCCAATGAAGTACAATACTCATGGCTGTACACACAGGATCCTTTACATTTAATCGTACAAGATGAAAAGAACCTATGTTACAAATATAGCTCAGAGTATACAGTTGATCCCATGTTGCTTGAATCATGCAGTATAACATCACTATTTCTGACTTCTGAAGACCGGCTCAAATGCGGCCTCCTGAGCAAAGTCTTCTGTGATCCCCCTCACCCAGCCCCAGGGCCTCTCCAGAGCCTCCGAGCTAGAACTCTTTGCCTGTTAGGGCACTGATTTTAACCTCCCACGTACTGCGAAGGGGGTGGAGGGCAGTGTCCACTCTAACAACTCTTTTGTTAATGGCCTCTTGAGGGTAGGATTGGAGTTCTTGTTCTGGCACTGACTGTGTGACTTTGAGCAAGTTACTAACCTCTCTGAGCCTTAGTTTTCTCATCTGTAAAAGAGAAAATAGTATGATCTGGCACTTCTACTATTGGATATATACCCAAAAGAACTGAAAGCAGGTTCTTGAAGAGATACTTCTATACTCATGTTAACAGCAGCATTATTTATAATAG
Source organism: Leptonychotes weddellii (assembly GCF_054177405.1). Taxonomy (NCBI): domain Eukaryota; kingdom Metazoa; phylum Chordata; class Mammalia; order Carnivora; family Phocidae; genus Leptonychotes; species Leptonychotes weddellii. Next base: position 30,279,788 of record NC_138384.1, read on the forward strand.
CCAAGAGGTAGAAGCAAACCAAATGTCTACTGATGATGAATGGATAAACAAAACGTGGTATATTCACACAACCCAATATTACTCAGCCTTAAAAAGGAGGGAAATTCTAACACCTGCCACCACATAGATGAACCTCCAGAAGAGTATACTAAGTAAAACAAGCCAGTCACAAAAAGAGAAATGCTGTGTGATTCCACTTCTATGAGACACCTAGAGTAGTCAAACTCATAGAGATAGAAAGCAGAATGGTGGTTACCAGGAGCTGGAGGGTGGGGGATATGGGGAGTTGTTTAATGGGCATGAAAAAGTTCTGGAAATTGTACAACAATGTAAGTATACTCAACACTACTGAACTGGACGCTTAAAAATAGTTAAGATGGTAAAGCTTATGCTACATGTATTTTACCACAATTAAAAAAAAGAGAGAAATAGTAATACCGGCTTCATAGGATTACGGTAAAGAGTAAGGGGAGATAACATACATAAAGCAGTAAGTGCAGAACCCAGCATGTAATATGTATATGTTTTATGTAAAGTGTTTATGTAGTTTTTTAGTAATCGTGTGTGTGTGCGCGCGCACGCGCGTATGGTTGTTATTTCACTTAAAATGATTTTGTAAACACTTCTGTAGTTTTTATAAATCACCACGTTATCAATGTAATGGCCAACACAGAATTTTACTTATTGCCCCTCAGTTTTACTTCACTGTCTTCTTGTGCCTATATTATTAGACCAAATGATGTGAGCATTTTTTATCAGCTGCTATTTTGTTATGTGATGTGGAAATAAATAACTTGAAAATGTAAAGCTGGATCTTTAGGAAAGGGTGATGTTATACATAATAAGAATTATGCCAGTGCACAAATTCTTTGCCAATCACTCAGCATTCAAATGCTCAGGGAAAAAAAAAAAAAGCCAATACACTTTCATAGGGATGGTGTCTAAATTGTGGCCTGATTAAAACAAAGGGATATAAAAAAAAAAACAAAAAACAAAGGGATATATATAGGACTCGTAATGCTCTGGTTGGTATTAAATGCCACCACTCTGCATAGAGAAATACAAACAGATACTAATGTATCTATTTGGGCGTTTTAAAGTAATATAACCAGGCCTTCCCTACTCAAGAGAAGAATATCACTTAACTCAAACACTTTTGAAAAATTACAGGGTCTTACGTTGCATGTGTGTGTGCTTCCCTAAAACTTTATCTTCCGCAAGTAACAGATCCTTGATTTTTATTAGGGTACGAGGCCTCCACCCCCTTCCCCAACTAAAAGACATTTCCCAGCCTCCCTAGCAGCTAGTATGGCCATGTGGTTAAGTAAGTTCTGGGTAATGAAATATAAGCAGAAGCTACAAACGCCTTTCAGAAAAATGCTTTAAAAGGGAAAGGGCATGCTTTATCTTTTCCCTGCATCCTTCTTCCTTCCTGCCACATGGAACTGACAGAAGCATCACCCGTCCCGTAGAACCACACATCCCCCAGCCACTCCCAGGCCCAAGGATGTCACACAGCTGATTCTCCCCAAGAAGAGACCCGAGGCAATTGCTGTTCCTAAAACTCCCTGGAGATCCAGAACATACCTCACAGTGGGGTGTCCTTCTGAAGCCTCCCTACCTAGACAACACTAGCAAAAGAATGCCCTCTCCCCATCCCCAGTCTGGCCTGCAAAAAAGGATAACCCAAACAGCCTCTACCAATGACACCCCAGAGAATGTCCCCTGGTCCCTGGCCCTGAGTCCTGGGGAAATGGGACCTTGCACAAATTCCCTTCACTTCTCCGAGTTTCCATATTACCTTTTATAAAATGGAAACTAACCTACCTGTCCTATTCTGCAGGGTGTTCTGTCCAAGTAAGACTATGAATGCAAAAGCATCTTAATTTACAATGGAATCAAAATATAATGAAGTCTAATGACATTTAGAGCCACAGTCAAGAAAGATGAGAGTGGCTGGAACGGAGGGGGAGAATTCTAGGAACTTATCTTGAAGATATCCTTACATAAGTATACAGAGATTTGTGTCCACGAGACTCGCTGCAGCTTTATTTGTAACATTTAGACGTAATATTGCATAAAATAAAATATGGTACGTCAATATAACCAAATACTATGTAGTTAATAAAAACAATGAGGAAAGTGATAAAAGAAATGAAGAGCACAAGCATATCAGCTGGCATTATGGTGCCAGGACTAAAATCAGAAGTGGTTAAAAGGGGTGACCTCAACTCCCAGTTAAATGAGATGAACAAAGTACAGAAGAGACGACAGGGATGAAAGCCGCCCACACACCTGGGAGATGAGAGGGAAGTGGAGGTGCGTGCAGATCACAGACAGCAAGCTACCGCCTCCATCCAGAAGTGGACACCTAGGAGAAGAGTTCACACCCCGGAAACCTGGAAAAGCTCAAACCTGGAGCCACCAGGAACCAGAGAGTCTCCAGACTGCATACCAGTCAGGAGTGGGGAGAGATGCTGGACTGAAAGCAGAGCAGTGGGTGGGAGGACCTTCAGTCTCCTACCCCTGTTGGCCCCCGAAATACCAGCAGTCAGGTAAACTCCTTGTTCCAGGAGGGATTTTTCTCTGGAGAACAGACATTTGGGGGTTCCACCAAAATGATCAGGTCTCTGTTTAGTGACTCTACAGCTGACAAACTGTCTAGACACAAAGTATTTCATTGGGCTTTTGTGCTGCACATTGAAATTCAGACGAGAAAGGCTCAACAGATAACTAAGGGATGCTGTTAATGTACAAAGAGGAGACCAAGAAAATAAACGGAAGAACTCGAGTGGAAATAGAGACAAAGCAGGGAGCAAAAGAAAACGGGGGAAAAAAAAAAAGCAAAAAGCCCATCAACTAATATCCTCAGAGAAAAACAAGAACAGGGTGCTATTAAAACAAGAACAATGAGAGAAGATGCTTTCAAAATACTAGGAGACAGTAATTTTCAATCCGGAATTCCACACTGAGTGAAACCATCAATCTACAGGAGTGGGCTGTATGAGGGTAGAATAAAGATGTTCAATCTCATAAGGACTTACGAAAACTACCTCCTATGAATGCTTTTTTAGAAAAGTTCCTAGAGTTAAGATTCCACCAGAAAAAGGGAGTAAATCAAGAAGACACAGGATCCAGGAAAGAGGCAAAGGAGGGTCCCAGAAGGCCTAGAGAACAACTAATACAGACTAGAGCAGGAGGGCACGGACGGCTACAAGATGGATGTCTCAAGAAAAGGGGAACTGTTTGGCCATGTGAAAAACAGAAATCAAATGGGTTTTATAAATCTGTCAGAGTTTGGGAAGAACTGGTACATGATAATCAAACCAATGAAAGCAAATAACAAGGGATCAAGACCAAATCTGTATTTATTATACTTGCCACCAGCGAACAGTAATTGAACAGTGAATACTGATTTAACCAACACCTGTGATGTATCTATACTGGGAGAATGGATGAAGGGAAATTGGGGGCAGGAAGCAGCATTAGAACACTAATTTAAATTCTCATCTTCTTTAACAGACCAGTAAAAGATGTAAACTTATAAATCAGGAAATACCAACATAAACCTACATTTAAAAAAGGAGACAAATATCCAAAGAAAAAACCAGAAAGTTTGGGAAGTAAAACTCTAGGATGGGGCAGGAGACTGCTTTTGTGTTAAAAGCCTTGAAGTAGTCTTGACTTTTAAAAACGATGTTCATTAAACTACTTTACAAATAAAAATAATTAAAAAAAACCCCAAAAAACTGGTTACCTCTAGACAGAGAGACTGTGTGAGGGACTAGGGTGAGGAAAATTTATTGCCCTCCTTTTGTTCACTTCTGTATTGCTTGAATTTCTTAAATCGTATGCATACAGTGGCTTTTATAACTTAGGAAAAGAAAACATTAAGTAGTTCTATATATTGTCACAGTCTAGCCAAAGGCAATTAAAAACTGAGGCAAGGGGCGCCTGGGTGGCTCAGTCGGTTAAACAACTGCCTTCGGCTCAGGTCATGATCCTGGAGTCCCGGGATCGAGTCCCGCATCAGGCTCCCTGCTCGGCAGGGAGTCTGCTTCTCCCTCTGACCCTCCTCCCTCTCATGCTCTCTCTCATTCTCTCTCTCTCAAATAAATAAAATCTTAAAAAAAAAAAAAAAAACTGAGGCAAAAAATAACAGATTTAAGAAATTTTAAAGAGTCTGTAAGCTTTAGTGACTTACGGCGTGTTTAATCCCATGGAACAGAACACTGCTGTTATATATAAATGTAAGAAAAATTACAAAGCTAACTTATGGAAATCTATTTTCAAGACCCAGTAATTGATTTAGTAAGTCACTCAGTGACAGGTTAAATCTGGTGCAGAAGTCTAGGACAATTCCAGATATGTATATGATCATCCATCAAAGTTAATTATTATTTTGACCAGCCTGTGAACCAAGACAGCAGCTACTTTCCCCCCTTTTTCCTATTAACTGCAAATGGTTAAGACAATGCTTATTTTTATCACTGGTGTCATATCCCTTAAAGGTCTCTGATCGAATTTTCTCTTCAACAGACTCAAGCTTTAAGATCAAAGCTGCTCATTATATATCTGGCATTACAGTATTCATTTACGTCAGAACAAAATCTGAACCCCAACAGATCCCTATCACTTCTGAACTGACGATTTTTGACAAAGCTCCAACACTGAGGCTTTTTTGAGCATGACTTTTACCTTTCCTGGGTGGAGAAAGTACTTTGACACAGCTCCTGAAATTCAGGACTTAGCTGCTCGCTCACTTGTTGTGAGTTTAACTAAGAGTATAATTACAATCGAGAGTTGCTGAAACTCAAAGATGATTCATGTTTCTGTGCTGCCCTGCTCCTCCTCAAAACAAGGCAGATTTTACAGGCGTTTTAGCGTCTCGCTAGACACAAAGAGAATAAAGTTAGGCTGGCAGCGGGCGGCGGGAACTCTTGAAAGCGGTGCGACCAGCAACGCTGAAGCCACGCAACGACATTTACCTTTACTCGTCTCCGTTTTCTCCCCTTTTCTTCCCCTGGAACCTGCTTCTCTCCTTTCTTTCGCTTTTTCCGCTTTCTGTCCTTGTGTTTGTCATGATCGTTTTTGTCTTCGAAGAGGCTTGAGTCGTGCCCCGAGCTGCCCGTGGAGAGCTCGGTGACTTCGTTCCCTCCCACTTTGAGGACCAGCTTCAAGGGCTTCTCTACATACTCTTAAACAAAAGGAAAGAGCCTCGATTACGCGGGGGACGCGCCCACAATGCAGAGGCAGCGTGGCCAGCGGGAGAAGGCGGCGCCACGGCCGCGGCGGCTTTGGGCACGCAGTGGGCGCCCCGCGAAGCACCTGTTGACTGACGGACACTCGCCCGGAGGGTGCCCCGAACGCGGCGGGCCTCTGGGGGCCGTCTCAAACCTCCCGGCAAGAGCCCCGCCGGGGGCCAGCGGTCTGGGGTTCGAATGCGGCCCCCGGCGGGCCGCGCCCCCTTCGCGGGTCCCGGCCTGCCCGTGGGAGGTGCGGCCCCCGGCCCTCCTCGGGAGCTCCAGGGTGGTCTCGAAGGAGCGAGGACCCTCCTCCCTCCCCACCCCACCCCCACCCCAGCCCAGAGCCGCCGCGGGCTTGCCGCCCCCCACCGCAGCCCACTCCTCACCCTCGTAGAGGTGTTTGTCCGACTTGTGCTTCTTGTGCTTCTTGCCCATATCCGACCGGGCCCCGGTGCCCGCCCCCCGCGCCAGGCCCAGGCCGTGCGGCGCCGCTTCCGGTCCGGGCCAGGCAAGCGGAGGGCGGGAGCGGGGCCCGCGAGACCCCGCGCCGCGAGGCAGGGGGGCGGCGTGCGCCGGGCGGCGCGAGGCCCTTCACGAGAAGACGGCGCGCGAGACCCGGCCGGAGCCCGAGAGCGGCGGCGGGGCAGCGAGCGGCCGGCGCGGAGGCGGGAGAGAGGGCCCACCGCGCGCGCAGGGTGAGGCCGGCTGCCCGTGGCGGCCCCTGGCGGCTGGAGGTGGCGCTGCAGGCCGCGGGCCGGGGGCGGAGTCCGGGCCGGGGGCGGGGTCCACTGCTCAGAATCTCTCTTGCCTCTCTTCTCTCTCCTCTCTCTCTCTCTCTCCCTTGCTCTCCTTTTTCTCTTTCTTTCCCTCTTCTCCACTCTCTTCCTCCCTTCCCTCTCTGTCTTTCTTCCCTCCTTCCTTTCTTTCCCTTTCTCTCTCTCTGTTGGTCTGATTGTCTGTTTGGCTCTCCTTCCCTCCCGCTCTGTCTCTCCTTCCCTTCCTCTCTCTCTGTCTCTGTCTCATTGTCTGTCTCTCCCTCCCTCTCTCTTCCTCTGTTTCTGTCTGTCTGCCAGTCTTTCCGTCTCTCCCTCCCTCCCTTCCCCTCTGTTCCTTTCTCTTTCCTCCCTCCCTTCCTTCCTTCCTCCCTCCTCTCTCCCTTTCTTTCTCTCCTCTCTTCCTTTCCTCTCTTTCTCTCTTCCCTCCCTCTTCCTACCACTCTTCTTTTTCTTTCTATCATCCTTCCCCCTTCCCTGACTCCTCGTTTATATCCCCCTTCCCCTTGTTTCTGTCTTCCCTTTGACATTATTTTTTGAACCCTGTCCTGGATGCCAGATCCAGCAAATCCAGCACATTGGTAACTAGAAGGATTCTAATCTTAAAAACAAAATAAAACAAAAAACCCTTATGTGCTGACATGTAAAACTGTAACTAAACTGTAACTAAAACAACATCAAAAAATATGAAACCGACTGCTATTTGGTAAGATCCATATGTGGAAATAAATGTTGACATCTGGATGAAAAGGCTGCAGTAGAGAGCTGAAGCGGATTGTTTTAGTTTTATGCTTCTCTCTTGTTTGAATTTTTTTTTCATGTGCATGTTAAATTTTTAAAAGCTTTTGTTTATCTACTTATTTATTTAGAGAGTAGGAACAGGGGCAGAGGGAGAGGGAGAATCTTAAGCAGGCTCCATGCTCAGTGCAGAGCCCAAATTGGGGCTCCATCTCAGGACCCTGAGATCATGATCTGAGCTGAAGTCAAGAGTCAGATGCTTAACTGACTGAGACACCCAGGTGCCCCAATGTTAATTTAAAAAAAAAATGAAAAGAGAGATACAATTTAGAAATTAACTTGAAAAGAAATGATGGAAATGTATCTATGAGAGCTATACCAACTGAGAGTCCAGACTAACACCATTGCTCTTAGATGGACATCTACTCCTTGATGCTGTTTTAAGCTTTTCTCATCCACTCTTATCCTCAGGTGCTGAGCCCTACTGGAGAGATGTTATTTACATTCCTGTTCATTGGCATTTACCCAAATATAGTGTTAAGATGTATTTAATATAACACATCCAGGGATGTTGGCTACAGGGAAACAATATAATGTTGATATTTTTCCACATGACAACTTCCTAAGCTAGGAAGAACAGAAACATTCTTTTTTTTAAAATTTAATTTAATTTAATTATATTAGTCACCATACAATACATCATTAGTTTTTGATGTAGTGATCCACGATTCATTGTTTTCATATAACACCCAGGCACAGAAACATTCTTACTCCCATTTTGCAGGTGGAGAAATTGAGGCCCAGAGAAGTGAAGTAAGTTGCCAGTTAGTGGTAGAGCCTGGACTCAAATGCAGGTTTTCTGAATTTGAATCATGAGCTCTTTTTACATGTAAATATGGTGAAGATGTCTTGACTGTCTCTACTTTTTAAAAATTTTTTTTAAGATTTTTTTAATTTATTTATTTGAGACAGAGAGAATGAGAGAGAGAGAGCACATGAGAGGGGGGAGGGTCAGAGGCAGAAGCAGG
>NC_138384.1:30288072-30312309 GCF_054177405.1 Leptonychotes weddellii
GGAGGGGGGTGGGGGAATGGGGTAATTGGGTGATGGGCATTAAGGAGGGCACTCGATGTAATGAGCACTGGGTGTTATATGCAACTGATGAATCACTGAACTCTACCCTTGAAACTAATAGTAAAGTATATGATAACTAAATTGAACTTAAATAAAAAATTATTTAAAAAAGTCTCTGGGGCACCTGGCTGGCTCAGTCAAAAGAGTATGTGATTCTTGATCTCAGGGTCGTGAGTCTGAGCTCCACGTTGGGTACAGAGATTAGTTAAATTTTTTTTTTTTTTTAAAGGCTTCATGTGTGCCATGTATTAGAAAACTCAGGCCAGCAAACTCTATCTGCAGAATTGCGTTTCCAAATTAATAGCTTTTTATTAGAAATAGTATAAGTTGTTTTTGTTCTAAGGAAAGCTAACATACAAAACTCCAAACTTCTAAAATAGATCAATTTATTTCTATAATGAGCATCCATGAACTACATTCTGTAATGGCCATTCTAGATAGAGTTAAAGTATCAAGTTACTTGATCAACAAAATTTCAATCACAGTTGCCCCTAGAACAACACAAGTTTCAACTGTGCGCTTCACTTTTACACAATTTTACACAATACTGTTAATGTACTGTCCTTACGATTTTCCTAACATTTTTCTCCCTCTAGCTTGCTTTATTCTAAGAACATAGTATATAATACATATAACACACAAAATATGTGCTAACCAACTGTTTATGTTATCAGTAATCCTCCCAGTCAGCAGACAGCTTTTAGTAGTTTTGGGGGCATCCAAAGTCACATGTGGATTTTCAACCATGTAGGGGGGCCCCCATGTTGTTCAAGAGTCAACTGTATATATAATTTTTCAAGGACAAACAGTAAGAGAGAAGAGCAACATCTTCTGTATAACTATAAGCTGTTTAACAGATCGCCATATTTTTATTTATACTTTTTTATATTTAAAAACTCTACAGTGGGTATTATGTATAAGACTGAGTATTATTTTTTTAAAGAAATATATAACCACAAGTTCATTTGTTTCATAAAATTTATATACAAGGATTGTGATCATTAATGAAAGGAAAGAATCATTTACTGAGAAGCCCACTATGCTCACCAAAATTAAATTTTAATTTTTTAAGTTTCATGCATTAGTAACCAGAGATTTTTAGATGAAATGTCAGAAGAACTTACAGTTGCTTTGTCTAGAACTTTCACCGAATCCTCATCAGCAACTTTATGTTTCCGAAGGGCTTCTTCCAGGGTCCAGAGGGGAAGGTTCTCCCACTTCCCAAATACCACGAGATCAATGTCACTGAACACAGAACACACACACAAAAGTTGTTTGAAGAAACTGTACTTGTTTTCACTTATGTTCAGGCTTCCAGACTTCAAATCAGTGCAATGAAAACCTATTCCTCTCACTGCCCAATGAAGACCTAAATGTGTTGGCGGTGGCTGCTTTTTAGAGGGGAAGGGGAGGCTGGTGACTTTAACAACCATCTCCTTCTAGTCATCTCACAGAAGTCAGGCCTCAGGAAACGGTGATTTTGGAAGAAGTAAAACCTCAGAAAACACCAGTGAACATTTCCTGTTCATAAAGGTTTCTGAGACTAAAAAACTTAAGACATGCCCACGTGGATGAGATTAACTGATCAACTGATTTAGACAATTAAGTGTAAAAAGTACGCTGCAAACAGTGTATGTAGGATGCCACCATTTGGATGAAAAAGGAAGAAGACACATACCCGTTTCCCTTTATATGTACAGAATGTTCCTGGAAGGACGTGTGAGAAATGGGTACCATACCAGTGGCTCCTCTAGGAGCAGGGGACACAGGTGGGATCCACGCTTTTCACTGTAATTATTGTGTGCCTTTTCAATCTGAACTATGGGAATGCACTACATATTCAGAAAATTCAATTAAAATTTTCACAGTGACTCAGGGTTTTGCTTAAACTCAGAATCTAAATAAGGAAAAATATTCATGAATGCCAAGTTGGATATTTTATGGCTTTTATGGGCCTACGATAACAACGGGCAGCAAAGAAATTGCTAGGATCTCTCCACATCAACACATTTTAAGTTTGGGTAAAGTAGATCAAATCAAGCTCAAATCCAAAAACATGATGGATGCCTACAGTTAAAATCATACTGTACTGTGCACCCAATACTGTGTTAGGAGGATAAATCTCACATGAAGTGTTCTTACCACAATAAAAGTAAAAGCAAACACATGGTGAAATTTCAGTTTATAGAAAACAGGTTTTCACTCCTTGGGGAAGCCTTATCATATCCCCAAAAAGGCCCCACCTTGCCCCAGGCCGTGGGCCACTACTGGCCTCATTTAAGGAGACTGAAATTAATAAGGGGCCTTCCTCAGAGAAGAGTCTGGAGCCTGAAACTCTGGGCCTGGATGCTGGAACAACTGCTAATAGTCTGAATTCTTTTTTTTTTTTTTTTTTAAGATTTTATTTATTTATTTGTGTGAGAGAGAATGAGAGAGAGCACATGAGAGGGGGGAGGGTCAGAGGGAGAAGCAGACTCCCTGCCGAGCAGGGAGCCCGATGTGGGACTCGATCCAGGGACTCCGGGATCATGACCTGAGCCGAAGGCAGTCGCTTAACCAACTGAGCCACCCAGGCGCCCTAGTCTGAATTCTTAATAAGAAACGACAGGGCTGGCATTCCGGAGTGCAAAAGGCTGCATCGTATAATACGACATCAATGGCTGAGTTAGTGGGTTAAGTTATGGAGGCAAACAGTTCTCGGCAGGCAGGTGGGTCAACTGCCGAAACTGTTAACGGAGTCCACTTTCACATCTATCCCAGGTGACAGAGGTGTCAGTTTGAGAGGATCATCTCAAGTGATATCCTACCCTCAAGGTGATTTGAATAAAATACAGATAAGGTGAATTTTCATTTCATAAATCTCTCGTTTCTACTCTTCCACCGTCAATAGCCAAAATCCAGAAAAATGCACAATCCCCTGAAAGCTTCATAAATGTACTAACCTAGTAGGTAAATACAGGCCAGTTTTAAAACTTCCAAATATCTGGACCTGAAACAGAAAAAATTATTAACATTAAGGTATCTATCCAATGAAAAGCCACCATGCTATGGAGAAATGTCGGGGTTTTGCTACCCTCTGTTGGTGTTTTTTAGTAGTACAAGAGTATTTTTTTTTTTTTTTAAGATTTTATTTATTCATTTGACAGAGAGAGAGAGACAGCGAGAGAGGGAACACAAGCAGGGGGAGTGGGAGAGGGAGAAGCAGGCTTCCCGCTAATCAGGGAGCCCGATGTGGGGCTCGATCCCAGAACCCTGGGATCATGACCTGAGCCGCAGGCAGACGCTTAACGACTGAGCCACCCAGGCGCCCCAAGAGCATTTTTTTTATGACACCATGCTTTCCAGAAGCAGGGATGCTACCTCTCGTACGCAGACATTAGGAAAATACTTTACACTTACAAGGTTAAAATATCAAATGCACAGACTGAAATAGAAAACTTTCAAAAGTAATATTCAAGTCACTCGTATTCCCTTATAAGGCAGAGACGTGTTCAACAAAGGCATAATTCGGGTTCCCTAGGCGAGCATCTTCTCGAGGGCCCCTGAGTTAGGGTCAGCGGCAGGCCAGCTCCACGGAGAACAGCCGGCAGTGTCATCCTAACGTCTCGCTGAGGCGTGAAACCAGACACATCCTATCTCGGCCGGGGAGCACAGCAGAAGGCTCAGGGTGGGCAAGGAATTTCAATAAAGGGTGAACGTTCGGCCCCGGAGGTAAGATGGACCCGGGAACGGAATCACAGGTACATGTCTCTCCTCTGGGAACAAAAAGATGGATAAAACCCCCCACCTCCAGAGGAGGATTAATTTAAATTACGGTTTCTCAACCTCAGCACGACTGACGTTCAGGGCAGACAGCAGTCTGTGAGGGGCTGTCCTGTGCATTGTACGATGTTTAGGAACATCCTTGGCCTCTTCCCACTATATGCCCAGAGCACCTTACCAGTCAATGATAATCAAAAATGTCTCCGACATTGCCAAGGGACCCTGAGTGGCAAACTCACCCGCCGCTGAGAGACACGGACTTGGAGCACATGGGAGAATCCATGTGACCACACAGTAGCTGCTCAATAAAATAAAATTGACCCCCCCCCCCGCACCATCACCCCCTTCCCTTCACCTACAGTATTTTATTCGAAGATTTTCTGTTTTGCCAACTGGACAAAAGAGACTTCCCTAGCACCCCCATCACCATCCCATGACAAAGTCTAAAGAAAAGCCACGTAATACAGAGTAATGGATTCTAACTCCTTTGAATGCACAAAATTGTATAACCGACCCTCAAAAAAAAGGCCGTAAAAAAGTATTCACTTAGTTTCAACAAGAATCACAAGTAAGCAAAGAGGAAATCTTGGGCCAAAGTTCTGTTCACTAGGTGGGTCTGTAGAGGGAGACAAGGAAGGGCCAGAAAGAAGGAAACAGCAGTATCAAGAGAGGAAAACAGACTTATGCCTGCGTTCGCCTAAGAAAATGAACTTCTAATGACATAAGAAATTTCTACTTGACATTTTCATTCGGCTATAAACAATTATATAACATTTGTACTAGCAGGTTGGAACAAAACAGTAGTGGGATTTTCCTACATCAGATCCAGTTAACACACTACTACAAGAAGGCCTGATCTGTCTTTCTTCTCTGTATACTAATGATTCCTAAATGTAGTTTACCTTTAGTATTGCTATTCAGCACTGCAAAGAAATAGTTTTAACTAAGTCATCCGATTCACTGCAAAAAATTAGGATGCCCCGAATTCTAAAGGCTAGAGGAAACCATTTGCCTTTAAAATTTAATTGGACCGTAAGTGTTGAGACGCACATAGACCTGAGTGTGAGGACTGAGACTTTCTCCAGCCTGTGCACAGGGACAGCGCCTTCACCACCCAGCTACCCAGACAGGTACTCACGTCCGCGCTGGGCCAGAGCTCCTTAATCACACTCTCGATCCTGTTCACCACCTCCATCCGCATCTTCTCCTCCTCCGGTCTTGGAGACATGTATTCATAAAAATCACTGATTTCTTCATGCAGACTGAAGAAAAAAAAAGCAGGAAAGTTAATATGGGCAAGGCCAGTCTGATGAGAAATCACTATCTTAAATACCCTTATCTAATTAAGTCTTGTAACTTCACTGATGACTTTATGTTCATAGATTTCTACCCTAATTTTAATGTTACAACTGATGCTAGGCTAAGATGGAATATACAGAATTTAATAAAAAAAAATGCCAGAAGAGTTACATAAAATAAGAAATTCCAAAAAGTCTTAACGGCAGCTATCGCGGACTTGATTAACATGCCCATGCAGAACGCTCGCTGCGTGGATGTGCGCTGGTAACGTTTTTTTTATTTTTAAATTTTAATATGGAAGGCCCAGCCTCTGCCTTTACACTTCCAATCCGGAAGACACCAACACAGAAAGATACAGAATCCAGATGCCACAGGCGAGCTTCCTGGCCACAGAGCCCTGACCCTCTCACCCCTCTATGATCCATTCCTCACAGGAGCAAAACAGCATGTCTTTTGGGGCACCTGGGTGGCTCAGTCGTTAAGCGTCTGCCTTCGGCTCAGGTCATGGTCCCGGGGTCCTGGGATCGAGCCCCGCATTGGGCTCCCTGCTCAGAGGGAAGCCTGCTTCTCCCTCTCCCACTCCCCCTGCTTGTGTTCCCTCTCTTGCTGTGTCTCTGTCAAATAAAAATCTTTAAAAAACAAAACAGCATGTCTTTTGTGATGTTTGCTTAGTGAATCAAACGTCAGATGAACAAGTGAGCCAGGGACCGTCAGCAGAGACCTGAAAAGAATGGCCAGCAGACAAGGCTCCATGTAGCAGCTAAAGATTTCCAGAGCCCAGTAGGAAGGAGGCTGCCCCGGGAAGCACTAAACAAACTCCACGGGCTGCGAACGATGGAGGTGCGGGAGAAGCCACCGAGGAACGCGGGCCCCTGGCCACAGCGGGTTCCGAATGAGGAGCTAAGAAGTTTGGACTTTCCTAGGGGAACAAGGAGCTACTTCAATGCTTCTGAGAGGGAACAGGGAAAGACTGACTTCAAAAATGCAGCATCTGAAGAAGATTCGTCTGGCAACTGTGTCAACAATGGACTGGCCGAGCGACAAGACTGGATGCAGAGAGAGCAGTCCATAAATTACTGCAACTGCAGAAGGGGACAAAGGTCTGGGGGGTGGCACAGGAAAGGAACGGGCTCCACAGGTAGCACACACACGTGTGCACACACATGTGTGCACACACACACAATGGCTGGGCCCACAGAGCTCGACCAGCAGTGGGAAGGAGGAGGGAGGGAGGGAGGATGCCTGCCAGGGCTGAGGCCTGAGAGGCCAGGGAATCAATGAACAGGATGAAAGGAAAAACCCACTAGGCTGGCTACTGAGTTGAATGCAGTCGATTATTACCGGAGGACAGAAGAAACTGAAGATAGCAGGTGCAGCTGTGAGGAGCTACCTTTAGGAGGGAAAGTGAGGGGGAAATGGGAGGAAATCTGCTAAACTTCCGCTGAATGCTGGTGACCCCGGAGGCCGCGTGAGCATGGATCTCACGGGGTCTCCTTGGACAAGGGTGGCAGAGCAGGAGGCCAGGAGAAGGGAGCTAAGAGCAATGGCTGCCAAGTGCCTGGGAGCAAGAGGGGCACCCGGCAGGGCTGGGGGACAGGCATGCAGGGCAGCCCCGCAGGAACACAGTCCTGAAGGATCCTGGTTTAAAGCAGTTACAGGAGTCGCAGGAAGCTGGAAGCACAAGGAAACCAAAAATGATCTTGAGGAAGGAAAAAAAAAAAAAAGCCTAATTCCCAACCCCCACTTGGCTATAATATTTAAAACGTGGCCAAGTAAGCAATCAACAGTCTCTCTGTCTCTTCTAATGTTTTATTTTTAGACTAAGAGTCAAAAAACTTGAGTTCTAGACTCAGGCTCTGCCTGAGGGCAGCTGTGTTCCTTCAGAAAGGGACTGGTGCTCTCCAGCCTCAGTGTCCTCAGGCACAAATTGGGGGTTAGCAACCAGGATCCTTTTCCGGCCCTTAATGTCAAAACCTGGGCCATTTGGTAAGGAATGATTTGGAGCGGTGTTCGGCTTGTGTACTCTGCAATGCTGCAAAAACAAAACAAAAACAAAACAAAAACAGAAAAAACACTAAACTGGATCTTAAAACTCCAGGGAGTTCCGCACACGAATCCGTACACTCCCAGTGGGGTCAAGTCTTCCTGGGTACACTGCTGGGTACCTTAGGATCATCATCTTCTGATTTTTTTCTTAAAGCTTCCCAGGGTTTTTTCCTAAGGCTATCCCCTTCAGCTTCTTGAAGACAATAGCTAAAATGATCAGTCCAGAAAGTCCACAGCTTGTGCTGCTCTTTCAGAAGGATGAGGACCACAAATTAAAAGGAAAACAGATTTCTTCTTAACTAACGGGATCGTCTGCTATGAATGATCAAAGCATATTTGTGGTCCAAAACCACTGGGGAATACTTCCATTTTAACCAAAGGGAAAAACCCCTAAACGTGACTGTATCTACTCCACAAAGGCCCATTTACACCATTTCTAATTCAAATACAGGCAAAAAATATGTAGCCCAACTTCCAGTTAATCTTCAAATCACAAGAAACTGAGTGAGAATTTATTCTCTAAACATTATTGAGTGCCTAGTTAAACACACTAGAAGGAAAGAAGGTTCATCAGTCAAAAGTGATCCTTGTCCTGGGTAATTTCAGTCTAATGAAAAGAAATACTCATTTAAAGTAGTTTCGTGGGGGCGCCTGGGTGGCTCAGTCGTTGAGCGTCTGCCTTCAGCTCAGGTCATGATCCCGGGTCCTGGGATCGAGCCCCGCATCAGGCTCCCTGCTCAGCGGGAAGCCTGCTTCTCCCTCTCCCACTCCCCCTGCTTGTGTTCCCTCTCTCGCTGTGTCTCTGTCAAATAAGTAAATAAAATCTTTTTAAAAAAATAAAAATAAAATAAAGTAGTTTTGTGGTGGATAATGTTTAAGTTCCACACTGTTCCACCACAGGCAGGCTTCAGATGACCAGAAGGAGAGCTTTCCAATGACCACAGCTGCAGGGAATGGAATGGGTTGCCTTGAAGGGAAGTGAGGTCCCCATCACTACAAGTGTAAATAAAGAAACTAAATGACCATGAGGCAAACAAAGGTCTAATAAGACATTTTTTTTTTCTTAAGATTTTAGGGGCGCCTGGGTGGCTCAGTCCGTTAAGTGTCTGACTCTTGATTTCGGCCCAGGTCATGATCTCAGTCAGGGTCATGGGATCAAGCCCCATGTCGGGCTCTGTGCTCAGCACGGCTTCACGCTCTCCCTCTGCTCCTTCCCCTACCTGTGTTCTCTCTAAAATAAATAAATAAAATCTTAAAAATAAGAAAAAGATTTATAAGCCATCTCTATACCCAACGTGGGGCTCAAACCTACAATCCCAAGATCAAGAGTCGCTAGTTTCACCAACTGAGGTACCCCACAGACACTTCTGAACTTGGTAAAAAATGGAATAGATTCTAAAATTCCATTTATCACTAGGATCCTAGGTTTCTGATTAGCACATTAAGCTAGATAAGCTTTTAAAATAAGACCACCCTAAACATTAATATTCCATGGAACCATCTCCCTATTTAGGAAAAACTGGTTCCACAGGTTATCCTAATTCTTTTACTGATTTGCATGTGTGACACTGGAAGTGGGGAAGAGGAAGGGTGTGGGGGGAAGGAGGGCTGCTGAAGCTCAAACATACTCCAAAAGTAAGAACACGAGAACCCATCTCATGTCGCCGGGGCCATCTCCTTCCCACACGGGGGGGAACACAAACATCACTGTCTCTTTCGCCTACATGTAACTAGCTACACGTAAAATTCTTCAAGAATTGACTGAGAAATCTTAGTACGCTGAGGGGAAAAAAACTTCCAGTACAGATTTTTAAATCATCTTGAGGGAGCTCTGTCTCTGTGGACTGTGTATAATTCTACTGGCATGGTGCCACGGATATCTAGGTGCTTAAAGACTCCTGAAGGAACAGAATCCCATTTTTGGAGTGCCCACTATATGCCTGGCACACTTTATTAGGTCAGCACGATGACCTAATAAAGGCCAGAGACTACAGAAACTTTGTAAGCTTGCTTTCACAAATTAATGTAACTTTATGCCTCCGAAATCCTCCAACCACACAGGGAAAATTTCAATTTCTCCTACATCTGGATCAAACCTCAGTTGTGATTAATTAGTAAATATGGCTGAATGTCTCCTACCCAGCCTTACAGTTTCTCATTTTAATTTGAAAATATAACTTTTTTTTTTAAAGATTTTATTTACTTATTTGACAGAGAGAGACACAGCAAGAGAGGGAACACAAGCAGGGGGCGTGGGAGAGGAAGCAGGCTTCTCACGAAGCAGGGAGCCCGATGCGGGGCTCGATCCCAGGGCCCTGGGATCATGACCCGACCGAAGGCAGACGCTTAACCGACTGAGCCACCAAGACAGGCACTCCTGAAAATATAACTCTTAACCAAAACTCGTATGTGACCAAAACACAGTGTCTTCTATGAGGGCATCGGTGTTTGTTTTTTTAAAAGGAAAAGTGAGCAAGAAAGCACTCCACTCCCTGTTTATAAAGAAAAAGTATGTTACATAAAAGCAGTATGATAAAATAAGTGCCACTGTGTAACTGGGAAGGGTGCCCCCCCCAAAAGAATGTGAATCGAAATTAATTGCTGGGGAAAAATTTACATTAACCTCAAAATTAATAACAATTTAATGAGACAAGGAAGAGATATAAACAAAAAAGTTTCTATATTTTAAAAAGTACAATGTACAGATCATTTAAATCAAAACAGGGAAGCAAAAAAAAAAAAAAAAATCACTTTGGCTCTGAGATAAGCTCTACCAGAGGAGAAATGCTAGCCTTTCAAAATTATACGAATTTCATAATGCTCATCATAAGAGGGGGGGGTTAAGAATGTAAAGAAATGGCCCTCGAAGGCTCAATTTCTCTGGCTATATAAAAGGGAAGAACCTGTTTCACGCCTTTTCAACTGGGCTGCCAAGGGGGTGGATATGAGTAGCTTAGGACCTCTGCATCCCTAAAGCCAGAGGCAGCCTCCCTGATGCCTCCCAGGCCAAGGCAGGCAGAAGAGCCCTTGCTGGTCCCCACTGAGGCTCACCCAACATCTGTTCAGGGGCTAACACCCGCTTCCTCAGGGACACCTGCCAGGCCTGCAACTTGCCTGGGCCACCTCCACACCAAGGTCAAGCTTTCCAGTTTTCATAACTGAAGTCCTCATTAATTACTAACTTCAGACTCACATGAAAGCACTGACAAAGTTCTATTCAACTACTATCCATAACGAGATACTTCCCCGCACAAAAATGTTAATAATAACCAATTTTGACAAAGATATATGGAAAAGGCACTTGCATGCTACATGTGAAAGTATAAATTACTACAACCTCTCCAATGGTTGTTGTCCTAATTAATGATAAACAACATTTATATGAATAATTTTTTTAAATTCCCCTTTTTTTCTTGAAGATTTTATTTCAAGAGACAGAGCGAGTGAGCGCACATGCAAGCAGGGGGAAGAGCAGAGGGAGAAGGAGAGAGAGAATCTCAAGCAGACTCCACCCTGATTGTGGAGCCCAGTGCAGGGCTCGATCTCTCACGACATGACCTGAGCCAAAACCAAGAGTTGGACGCTTAACCAACTGAGCCACCCAGGCACCCCTTAAATTCCCCTTCTTTCATTAAAATCAGGATTTTGGAGAGATTTCTGCACTCCCATGATCCCTGAAGCATTAGTCACAATAGCCAAGATATGGAAACAACCCAAATGTCCACCAACAGATGAATGAAGAAAATGGGGTATAGACCTACAACATTATTCAGCCTTATAAAAGGAAATATTTGAAACTTGCAACATGGATGAACCTGAAGGACATTATGCTAAATGAAATAAACCAGTCCATTTATAACACGATTATCTAAAATAGTCAAACTCACAGAAGCAGAGAATAGAATGGTGGTTGCCCAGGGGCTGGAGGGAGGGGTGCTGGGGAGATGTTCAATGGGTATAAAGTTTTGGTTAAGCAAGATAAGCTCTAGACATCTGCTGTACAACACAGCACCTACAGGCAAATATACTGTATTATTCACTTAAAAATGTCTTAAGAGGGTAGATTTCATATTATATTCTTTTTTTTTTAAAAGATTTTATTTATTTATTTGAGACAGAGAGAATGAGAGACAGAGAGCACGAGAGGGAGGAGGGTCAGAGGGAGAAGCAGACCCCCCGCCGAGCAGGGAGCCCGATGCGGGACTCGATCCCGGGACTCCAGGATCATGACCCGAGCCGAAGGCAGTCGCCTAACCAACTAAGCCACCCAGGCGCCCAGATTTCATATTATATTCTTACCACAAAAAAGGGGAAGGGGACATAAGGAAACTTTTGGAGGTGTTGCATATGTCTATCACCTTTTTTTTAAAAAGGGATTTTATTTATTTGAAAGAGAGAGCACAAGTGGGAGCGGGGGGGAGGGCAGAGGCAGAAGCAGATTCCCCACTAAGCAGGGACCCAATGCGGGGTCATGACCTGAGCTGAAGGCAGACACTTAACTGACTGAGCCACCCAGGCGCCCCTGTCTATTACCTTGATTGTGGTGATGGTTTCAGGGGTGTATGCCTACGTCCAAACTCATCAGGTTGAATATTTGCATTAACTACGTACAGTTTTTTGTATACCAATTATACTTCAATAAAGCTGTTTTTAAAAAGTCCCTTTATTTTTTATCCTTCAGAAGTACTGAAGGAATAAGGCTATTCACCACAGCATTATCTGGAATATGAAAAAATTGAGAAACAGCCTCAATGTCCATCGATGGAATCCAATTAAATACTCAGAGCAGCACTCACGGACCTTCCCTTAAATTATAGCCAATAATCCATTAAAAAGAAGGAAGTAGAGCTATATGAGCTGATGAGAAAGATCCCAGATGTGTTCAGCTTAAAAGAAAAAGCACATGTGTTTAACAAGATTCATTACAGGTGCATTAAAAAGACACACACAGAGTTTCTATTTGCATTACAAATTTTCTGGAAGGAGAACTGTTAACAGTGATTACCTTAAGGACAGGGCATGACAGCAGAGTTAGGGAGACCAACGTTTTATTTCACATCATGCTGTGCTAGTACAGAGTAGTACTGGAAAAGCACAGAATTATTTTCAAACTCTCAGTGTGTATTTGTTTGTCTACTTTTCTAAAGGGGTTATTATCTATTTAAAAAGATTACAGGCCATTTGTCGTTTTCTTTATATTTTCCCACATAAAAGTCTGGGTTTGTGTGTGTATTTCTCCCAACCCCCAACCCACAGAACAGAGTCTATATACCATACTGTTTACAGTGATTAAATCTGGTAAGTGAATCGGGGTGGATAGGGATTCACTTTTTAAAACTGTATACATTTAGGGGCATCTGGGTGGCACAGTCGGCTGAGCATCTGACTCTTGGTTTCAACTCAGGTCATGATCTCAGAGTCATGAGATCGAGCCCTATATCAGGCTCCACGCTCAGTGAGGAGTCTGCTTGAGATTCTCTCTCCCTCTCGCTCTGCCCTGCCCCACTCTCCCGCTCTCTCTCTCAAATAAATCTTTTTTTTTTTTAATTTTTTAAAAGATTTTTATTTATTTGAGAGAGAGAGATAGCAAGAGAGAGCACAAGCAGGGGGGAGAGGGAGAAGCAGGCTTCCCACTGAGCAGGGGAGCCCGACGCAGGGCTCGATCCTGGGACCCTGGGATCGTGACCTGAGCCGAAGGCAGATGCTTAACTGACTGAGCCACCCAGGCACCCTAATAAATAAATCTTTTTTTAAAAATGTATACATTTAAACAGTCTACCTTTTAAAAATGCATCCATGTTAGGGGGTGGGTGCCTGGGTGTGCAGTCAGTTGAGCATCTGACTCTTGGCTTTGGCTTCAGGGTCATGAGATCAAGCCCCATGTCGGGCTCTGCACTCAGCGGGGAGTCAGCTTGATATTCTCTCTCCCTCTCCCTCTGTCCCTCTCACTTGTGGTCTCTCTCTCTCTCAAATAAATAAATCTTTTAAAAAAACCTCATCCATGTTAATTACTATTGTTAATTAACCATTTTTTTTTTTTACCTAAGCTCTATGCCCAGTGTGGGGCTTCAACTCACAACCCTGAGATCATGCTCTACTGACTGAGCCAGCCAGGCGCCCCACCTTTGTATATTTTCATAACAAGATCTTTATAATGACAATGAACACTCACTGAAGAAAACTAACACTTAAAGGAGAAAAAGACTCAAGTACGTAGCCTCACAGACCAAAAAGTTACATGCCCAGCCACTGGAGAAACTGAGCACCGGTAGAAGGAACTCGGGTCAGCCTGTGAACAGCACCGACCCCTGGGGAAACAGGGGGACCCCAAACCCATGCACACAGCAACAGACACACAACACAACATCTGGGAAGTTACTGCATGCCTGACGCGGTACATGTACTGAGCTTCTGCTGGTGTCTGACTCACCCTTTCCAGGGGTTTGTAGACTTACATGTGTATGCATATGCAAGACAAATTTCTGGAAGAATACATAAACACTGCTGGCAGGAGTTTCCTCTGGAGAGTGGGACTGAGGTCTGAGGTGCTGGGATTTCTGCCCTTCTGTACTGTTTGATTTTTCTCAAATGCACACAGGCACCAAGAGAAGTGAGTAACAGCAAGGCCTAGGGCGATCCTGGTGCAGTCTGAACGACATCTTCAAGAGGCTCTAGAATTTAAATTTTACGAAGAAATTCACACCCATACACATACACATACCCGTGCTCTCATATTTTCAGCTGCCAGCTAGACACTCCTACCTAGATGTCACCTCAAAATCAATAAATCCAAAACGAAATCCCTTATCTTTCTCCAAAACCTATTCCTTCTCCTTGTGTTTTCCTCCCTGAATTACTCTTTCCCCAAATGGAAATTTCAGTCTTTCCTGGTTCATCCTTCTTCCTCATCCTCTGGGGTTAATAGGTCTCCGTATCGTGTCTCTCCTACAAACAAAAATAAAAAACCAAAAACTTCCCGGGACACCTGGGTGGCTCAGTTGGTTAAGCGTCTGCCTTTGGCTCAGGTCGTGATCCCAGGGTCCTGGGATCGAGTCCCGCATCGGGCTCCCTGCTCAGTGGGGAGCCTGCTTCTCCCTCTCCGTCTGCCCCTCCCCCCCAGCTCGTGCTCTCTCTGTCACTTACAGCTCCAGTCCTTCCTCCCTCCCCCCTCTCTCCCTCTCAGTACGACACCCCAGTGGCCTCCAGACTGGCCTCCCTGCCCCTGGCCTCTCCCTTCTCTAGGCCATCTTCCACCTCCTCAACTGACTTGTGTCATTTCCAAACCCCTTATCAGGGCAGTCCCTGCCTCCGTAGGCTCTTCTCCCCAGTATAGCCACCAGAACCCTACTCCTGCACAGGCCGGCCTGTGCCTGGCATACCTTCTCACTCAGACTTTGAGAGCGCAAATATCACCTCACTGGTAAACTTCCCACACGCAGAATTCCCTTAGACCCTCCTCAGTGCTCCTGAACCACGCTGGCCCAAGTCCTGCCTCTCACCTCCCAGTCAATCCCAGGGCCATGACCCGCCTCCCAGCCTCCCCACTCAGACCCAGCTCTCCCGGGTTCAGCTGTGGGCCCAGATCCAGGATGCAGCCCAGAAGTGCTTCCTTACGAAGGGGCCCTCAGATCACAGGTGTCCATCTATCCACACCCATGTCCACACGGAGATAAAAGAGAGATTACATGCCTTAAAATGAGCTCAGTACCAGGATCCCAGGAAATGGACACTCATACATTGTGGGTCAACATGTCAGAACCAGAAAGGAGGGCAACTGGCCCGAGAGCTAGAGATGTCAATCAGAATTAAAGATGCCTATTCCGCTTCTTAGAATGTAGCCTAAGGAAACAAGTCTGCATGTGTATAGAGATACAGCTGTTAAGAAAATATCCACAGTTAGCATGTAATTTTTTTTAAAAAGCCAAGGTTTAGAAATATCTCAAAAATGGAATACCTTATTATTTTATATTTTAAGGTCGGCACCATGTGTATAATTTTCTACAGTACTGATAAAGATACAGAAAGGTCACTTAAAAAAAAAAAGCCATGCCTAACTAAATTAGGAAGATCACCGTATCAAAGGTAAAGGAAAAGCCCTCTACCTCTTCTATTCGTAGACAAGAATCGTACTCACATCCCAAATAATTCTCACTGTATCCTAAGATTCAAAAGTAGAGAGAAAATACGGATGATGACATAAAAATTAAAAGGAAAAATGGTCTACAATCTTCTGCAAACTTTGTAGGCCTTTAAAACTGTTATTCATAGTTAAGGAATGTTCTGTTTGCTATGTCAGCCCCTCCTTGGTTAGGACACGGGAGTAAAAGTGCAGAGAATGGATCCTGTTTCTGTGTCCTAGATGATAAAGTTTTCATTTTTCCTCTTCTTTTCGGAGGTGCTCACACCTGCTTTCCTAGAAATGAGAACATTCCTTTTCAATGCCATTGTCTGTTGCTCTCAGTTTCTGGACCACCACTTTATTAGGTCAGTGTTTCAGAAGGAGGGCTTTTTCATTTGCTTTCCTCTGTCCCTTCGCCCTTTACTGCTCCGAAGAGAGAGAATGCAAACCATCTGACTTCTTTCCCCAAGACTCTCACTTCTGACACCAAACCCAGATGCTACTTTCAAGCAATTTTATGGAAGAGCAGAAGAGAGAAAAGCGGAAAGAAACTGCTTTATCTAACTCTAGCCATTAATTCTTTCCCCTTCCGGTAAAAATTCTGAACTCCTCCAGGACTGAGCACATCTAAGAAAACCTGGATAACGCTGGAAAGCTCAAACAACAGTCGACAGCATTCCCCAACTGAGATCAAATATCTTGAAATAAAGGCTTAGTTATTAAGTTTACTCCCCAAAGGGGAGGTCCTCAAATATTTGCTGAGTGGAAAAAATAAATGAGGCTGAATCTTTCCTTATCGACAAGGTCCAAATGCCAATAAAAACAGTTCACTCTACAGAAGTGTGTTATATTCTGAAGTAGAACAATGAAATGGGGATGGGTTTAACCCATACAACTCTACTACCAAAATTTTATTTTTTCTTTATTCATTTACGGATCTATCTTTGCTGGAGTGGCTGGTGTTTAAGAACAGACACCGCTCTATAAATATACAAGCACTTGGAAGGTCTTCTTCCCACGCTGGGGTTCTGAATAAAGAGGCACAGAACCAACACAGGGGTACCTGACTTTCAAGGATCACTACTCCTGAAAATCCAGACATCCAAAACATATTGGAGGGGATGATTTGCTTAATAAATAATTTACACTAAATAGGGTAAACTTCCGATGCGTATTTAAAATATTTTAACTACTGATAACGATCACCTTGGATAATGGAACTGGGAACTAGCCTAACTTGGAGAAAGGTTTTCATAATCTGCTTTTTTTCTGTGCTGTTGAGATCTTTCAGATAAGTACTGGTATTGTTTATAGAACTTTTATTTTTTTAAGATTTATTTATTTGAGAGAGCGCGAGCACAAGAGAGAGAGCATGAATTGGAGGGAGGGGCAGAGAGAGGGAGAAGCAGACTCCCCGCTGAGCAGGTACCCAACACGGGGCTTGATCCCAGGACCCTGGGATGGGGACCTGATCTGAAGGCAGACGCTTAACTGACTGAGCCACCCAGGCGCCCGTTTACAGAACTTCTAAAAGCTGAAGTGAAAGGAAGAAAAATAAATCGATTCACAGAGAATTTTACACACTCACAAAATACATGTTTGTCCACCTAGGGTGACTTAATGAGGTCTTATATTCTTTCAGAATTAACAACATCGTAGACTCTGAAAGAAATAGGGAAATTTATAGCTGTTTGGAAAAGCACGCAGGGAAAAAAAACAAACAAACAGAAAAATCACCTAGAGCTGCACCCCCTTTCACAGCAGCAAAACACGGCCAGGGGTGCGTATGTGCCAGACACATGCTGCCCAACACGTGTGGCAGCCGCTTTCCCCCACACAGCATTCTAGAGTCGGTGGACACCCACAGGGGCTATCCAGTGGTCATTTGACACTACAAAAATGAACTTCCGATTACATATTATTCCAGTACATGAAAATACCATAATTTACTCTACCAATCCTTTATTGTTGGGCGTTCAGGTTGCTTCCAATTCTTCAGTCCTATAATTAATGTGGTAAGGCTGTCTTTGCACGTAAATCTGTAATCAACTCTAATTTTTCTTTTAGAATAAATTCTTATTAGTGGAATCCTTTAGTGAAAAGTTATGAACAGTTAATACTTGTGAAAAAAAAAAAATTCCCCAAATGCCCTCCACCAGAATGGATGCTGACATGGCCTCCCACAGAAATACAGGAAGACCCTTCCCCAACCTCTACATCAACGGGAGGCATTTTATTTTTATTCTTTGATTCCTAATATGGTTAGAAATTTTCTCCACGTTTACCGGACATTTGTATTCTTTCTTTTTCAACTCATTTCAATAAGCTATTTGATGGAATTAATATATAATACAAATATATATAATAATATATAAATATATAACATATAATATAAACATATATATAATGTTATATATAAATATACAAATATAAAGAGCATGAATTGGAATCAAAAGCTCTGCATCAGCACTTACTGGATATGCCTGAGTGGGTGATTTACCTCTCCAGGCCCGTTTCCCATTTGTGAACGAGGATCAGAGTACTTACCTCAGAGGGTTTCTGTAGGGATTAAAGAAGAGTACAGGAGGGATTTAGCAGAAGGTTTACTGCTTACCTAGCACATAGTAAACCCTCAATAAATATAATTTATCATTAATTATTATTAGCAAATATTTGTGAGGCACTAAGCTGGGCCCTAAGACCCCACACGGAACAAGGCAGACATGGTCCTTGCCGTCATGAAGCTTATGGCCTACTGGGAATCAACCTCTTTTTTTCTTTTTTTTAAAATGTTTACTCTTATTTTTTGTGTTGTGTTTATTTTCTTCCTGGTTCATTAGCATTCTTTCTATATTATGGGTATTAACCTTTTGCCACAGACAGCATATCCACTTTCCTGTTAGTTTTTCCATTTTGTGAAGCCGTTTCAATGTGCATAAATTCTTTTTTTTATTTAGATGGACTTACACTTAGGAATCTTTGCTTAAAAGGAACAGATAGCTAAGGTAACAAGAAAGGGCAACTCACATGCCGCTTCATGGCTGGGACGCACGTGGGAGGGGCAGAGGAGCGGGTCCCTGACAGCCCCACACCCCATCTAAAGGGCGTGGCTGCCCCCTAATGCTGGCCAGTTGTTGCCACGTAGGAATCTGAGTCCAGTGTTGCCAACGCTTCTCATTTTTTCAAGATAAACCAGAAATCTAGACCTGTAGATAAATTTTCTATTTTAAAATTCTAGCACAATTTTCAAAAGATAAATTAAACAAGACAGAACAGTGTAGGTGAAATAGATCGCGTGTGCAGGTCTGCTCCAGCCAATTGGCCAAGTGCCTGCAGTCTCTGCTTTTAAGTCCTCACTTTTCTAGGTCTTAAAAGACTTTTTTTACCATGAGATCAGAAAAATATCTGACTGGGGCGCCCGGGTGGCTCAGTCGTGAAGCGTCTGCCTTCGGCTCAGGTCATGATCCCAAGGTCCTGGGATCGAGCCCCGCATCGGGCTCCCTGCTCCGCAGAAAGCCTGCTTCTGCCTCTCCCACTCCCCCTGCTTGTGTTCCCTCTCTCACTGTGTGTCTGTCAAATAAATAAATAAAATCTTTAAAAAAAAAAAAAGAAAAATATCTGACTACCAGAAGAATGAGAAGACAAGTCACAGACTAGGAGAAAATATTTGCAAAACACATAATGTGATAAAGGACTGGTATCCAAAATACACAGTACAAAGAACTCTTAAAACTCAACAAAAACAAACAACCCAACTTAAAAATGGGCAAAAGACCTGAACATACACCTCACCAGAAACAATACACAGATGCTAAATGAGCATATGAAAAGATATTCAACTTATGTCATCAGGGAAATGCAAATTAAAACAAGAAGATACCACTACACACCTATTAGAATGGCCAAAATTCAGAACCCTGACAACATCAAATGCTGGTGGGCATGTGGAGCAATAGGAACTCTCATTCATCGCTGCTGAGAATGCAAAATGGTACAGCCAGTCTGGAAGGCAGTTTGGCAGTTTCTTACAAAACTAAACACACTCGGGGTGCCTGGGTGGCTCAGTCATTGTGTCAAGTCATGGTCCTAGGGTCTTGGGATCGAGCCCCGCATCGGGCTCCCTGCTCTGCGGGGAGCCTGCTTCTCCCTCTCCCACTCCCCCTGCTTGTGTTCCCTCTCTTGCGGTCTCTCTCTCCGTCAAAATAAATAAATAAAATCTTAAAAAAAAAAAACTACACACACTCTTACTGTTAAGATCCAGCAACAAGGGGCGCCTGGGTGGCTCAGTCGTTAAGCGTCTGTCTTCGGCTCAGGTCATGATCTCAGGGTCCTGGGATCGAGCCCCACGTCAGGCTCCCTGCTCCGCGGGAGGCCTGCTTTCTCCCTCCCCCTTTCCCCCTGCTTCTCCCTCCCCCTCTCCCCCTGCTTGTGTTCCCTCTCTCGCTGTGTCTCTCTGTGTCAAATAAATAAATAAAATCTTTAAAAAAAAAAAAAGATCCAGCAACCATGCTCCTTGGTATTTACCCAAAGGAGTTGAAAACTTCGGTCCACACAAAATGGACCTACACACAGATGTTTACAGCAGCTTTATTCACAATCATCAAAACTGGGAAACAACTAAGATGGTCTTCAGTAGATAACCAGATAAACTGTGGTACATCCAGACAGGGAATATTATTCAGTGCTAAAAAGAGATGAGCTATCAAAGCCATGAAAAGACATGGAGAGACCTTCCATGCATATTACAAAGTGAAAGAAGGCCATCTGAAAAGGCCATACATGCTGTATGATTCCAACTACATGACATTCTGGAAAAGGCAAAACTATGGAGACAGTAAGATCAGTGGTTGCCAAAGGCTGGGGGAGAGGAAAGGATGAGCAGGCAGAGCACAAAAGATCTTTAGGGCAATGAAATTATTCTGTATGATATTCTAATGGTAGGTACATGTCATTATACATTTATCCATTTATACATGTACAACACCAAGAGTGAATGCTAATGTAAACCATGGACTTTGGGTGATAATGATGTACCAACATAGATTCATTAACAGTAACAAATGTACTGCATGCTGGTGGGACATGGGAAGAAATCTCTGTACTTTCCACTCAATTTTGCTGTGAACCTAAAACTGCTCAAAAAATAAAATCTATTACAAAAATTAAAAAAAAATCTGATATTTCTTCTAGTTAATTTTTTTCTTTTTCCTGTTTAGCGGTCATTTATTCATTTGGAATTTAAGTGATGGTGAAAGGCAGGGTTGTAACTTTTTTTTTCAAATAGTTGACCAAGTGTCTAGCACCCTTTACTGAACACTCCGTCCTGTTTTTTTTTTTTTTTAAGATTTTATTTATTTATTTGACAGAGAGAGACAAAGTGAGAGAAGGAACACAAGCAGGGGGAGTGGGAGAGGGAGAAGCAGGCTTCCTGCTGAGCAGGGAGCCCGATGCGGGGCTCGATCCCAGGACCCCGGGACCATGACCTGAGCCGAAGGCAGACGCTTAACCGACTGAGCCACCCAGGCGCCCCACTCCATCCTGTTCTTAATGATTGAGTATACACTTGCCACTCCAATCTGCCCAACGGTCTGCCCCCACCTTCATCCAGTAATTGTATCACCTCCCCGCCTCCTTGGGCACAATTCCTCTCCGAGGGTTCCACATGATTCAGGTGGGGCTGCATAGCAGAGCTAGCTGGAGTCCCGGACAGGAGCAGCCATGGGTGACCCTGTTAGTGCAGCATCTCATGGTCACGGCCCAGGGATGGTGCCATGACCACATGGTGTCCTTCCTTAAGACTTTACATACTGACACCAAGGAAGGTCATTTTCTTCTTTGACCTTAGGCTGTAAAAATAGAAGCCTGGAAGTATCAACAACCACACCTCCTTTTCCTCTAGCTGCAGAAAGGAGCCCATCAGCAATAGGAGAAAGAGGAGCCAATCCTGAGAAAGAAGCAAAGTCAGGAGAGAAAGGGCATTTGAGCTTCCTTGGGAGTCACTGAAGCGAGTATCACCCCAAGGGTACTCCAGGTACTTGACAAAATAAATGCCTTTGTTTTCTGTTTAACCAAGATGATTGATTTTCTTTCTCTTGCACTTGAAAAAATCCTGATTTATACACAAAGCCTTTGCCTATATACTAAACTGTTAAGCACAGTTGGGTCAGGTGTTCGGCTTTCTTTTCAGATCTACTGCTATTTCTATCTATTCTAGGGCTCAGATTACTCTTTAAAATTCTTGTATAAATCTATAAATAGTGGATAGTACAAAAACCAATCCTTCCCCAAACTCATCTTTGGTTTTCAAAAGGTTCTTGGCTATTCTTGCCTATTTATTCTTCTAGATGCTCTTTAAAATCATTGTAACAAATCACTCTCCCCCCTCAGAAAAAATTCACTGGGATTTTTATTTGAATTACATTAATTAAAAAATTAATGAGTTGATTTAACCTCTTCAAGTCTTTTATGCCACCCACTGTAACATTTTTTGTTTTCTTCACATTTCTCGCTTTTTTTTTTTTTCCAATTATTTTGGGAGTTTTGATACTCTGGTGAGTAAAATCTTTTTCCTTTTTTAAATTATATTTTGTTATACAGAAAAGCTACTGACTTTTGTATGTTTATTTCATAGCCAATCAGACGATTTTCTAGCCCTACTTTCATGGGCTAGAATTACCAAGATAAGGCCAAATAATACAAATAATTAACAGACAAATTTCATTTAAGGCTTCCCCCGATAAAGTTATTTTCAATAAGCATGTGTTACACATTTTGCCAGAATAAAGCAACATGGTAGCTTCTTTTTTTCATGACGCCAATGATGATGATGATGACTAAAGTAAAAGCTACAACTCTAAATATGTGGCCTCCCTCTAAACAAATTTTGTGAACAAGCCAGTAAAATACAGTAACAAACAAAAATGTTTAAAATCAAACAGAAACCCACAACCCTCATCTTAAAAAAAAATAAAAATAAATTAAAAGTTGGTTAACCGCCTCCCCCCCACCCCCCGCCATTCCCAACTAAGTAATTTTCTTAACAGAATAGCAAACAAAACAAAACAGAAACAATACATCTGATACTTTCATTGAGCGGCCAACCAGCATACCACAGGAAGACGTATTTTTTGGATGGGCATAATATTTAAAACACTGATTATAAAAATGATCTGGACCCTACACTGTTTCATCATGTTAAATCTCTCAGACCAGACCTACTTTAAATACATTGTCTCATTTACCACCTAACTTCTCTTAAAAATCTGCATAAGTCATTAGCAGTCACATCTCTCTGCAATGCACTGTGAAATTCTTCCACACTATTTCTTCCACTCCAAAGTGAGGCCTGAGATGATTACTATTTTAAGAGTATTTCTAATATGTCTATATTGGGCCACACAGAACTTCATCATAATAATGCTTACTCACCAACCTTGTAAAGACTCTCACTAAATTTATTACTAATCCCTGAAAACGGCTTAGAGTTTTTAAGACCTACAGACAAAATAAGAGACCTATTAGAGCCTACAAAATTAAAATGTATGTATTACATATACTTTTCATACATATACATTTTTTGGAAGACACTATGAGCACTTTGATAATTTTTTTTTTTTAAGATTTTATTTATTTATTTGACAGAGAGAGACACAGCAAGAGAAGGAGCACAAGCAGGGGAAGTGGGAGAGGGAGAAGCAAGCTTCCCACCTAGCAGGGAGCCCGATGCAGGGCTCGATCCCAGGACCCTGGGATCATGACCCGAGCTGAAGGCAGACGCTTAACGACTAAGCCACCCAGGCGCCCCATAGCACTTTGATAATTTTAAAGAGGGCCTGAATATAGTAATAAAATAATGCTTCACTTAGTCTTCATTAACAGAAGATGAAATATCTAAGTATTGCCAGACTTTCCTCTCCACATGCTAAAACTTTAATAATGATAAAAATATGCTATGTTACCATACCAGACATAATTTAAAGCTTTCCTTCTGTTTTCAGGTCTCTGGGCCATCACGTGCACACCCGTAGCTGTCCAGCAACATTTGGAGCAGCGTGGGGTCTGAACGCAGGCTCTGCTGCTTTGCTATCAGCTCATTCTTACTGTGTCACTCTGCCTCCAGCCCCTTCTCTTTCAGCTCCTATTCCACTTAATACAGGCATTAAAAAAAAAGTAAACTCACTGAGAGATTAAGGGTTTCTCCAAAGAATCAAGTTCCCAGGTCTGGTGCAAGGCTCTGAGAGCTACACTACTCTGATAGGACAAGAGTGCCCTTTGTAGGGGGGCCTCGCCTCAACAAAGCATCTTGCTTCTGTATGGTACTTCATCTTTTTCAAAGAGTTCTTATCTATTCCCTAATTCAATCATCTACAATAATTCTGCGAGGCAGGCTTGCTAGAAGTAACTCTTGAACTAGAAAAAAATTTTTTTTTCTTAACAGAGAATACTAAGCTCACACAGAAAATCAACAGCAGAACCAAATCTGAAAAACAGATCTCACTGGAACATGCCAACCTTTAGGATCGCAGAGGTAAAATTACTTTCAAATTCCAGCAACGAGTTTTCCAGCTGAGTGACCTTTCCAGAGTTACCAACTTCCCTCAGTCTCAGGGCCTGCATCTGTAGAACAGGGATGGTACCGCCCACCCAGCAGCTCCGTGAGGCCCCCAGCCCACTGCCTGGCACCTGGTACACTTTAGAGTCCTACTGACCCCAGGCTTCAGCTGCCTTGGGACTTCGTGCGCGCGCGCGCGCGCACACACACACACACACACACACACACACACACACACACACAGGCAATGAGAGGGTATGACCAGTCACTTCTCTAAGACAGGTCTACCCAAACAGCACAGTCACTTAATATGGCAGCCACCAGCCACCCCGCCCCCATCCTTCAGACCTCCCTTAACCCTCCTCATCCTACGTTCCCACAAACACTTATGGAAGGTGAC